>NC_077234.1:230865383-231195010 GCF_027887165.1 Monodelphis domestica | reverse complement strand
CAATTCATAGCTCCACCAATAGTGTATTAGGGTCCTGGTTTTCCCCACATCCATTCCAGTATTTGTTCTTTTTTTTTATCATATTGGCCAATCTCATAGGTATAGGGTGGTATCTCAGAGTTTTTCATTTGCATTTCACTAAGTGATTTCAAGCATTTTTTCATATGACTAAAAATGGTTTTCATTTCTTCATCTGGGAATTGCTTGTTTATATCCTTTGGGCATTTATCAAATGGAGAATGCTTTGTTTTCTTTCTTAGTACTTTGACTTCATATGTTTGAGAAATGAGGCCTTTGTCAGAGACATTTGCTATAAAATTTTTTTCCAGTTTGTTGTTTCCCTTTTGATCTTGGCTGTATTGGTTTTGTTTGTCCATGTTCTTTTTCAATGATGCTTTTCTCTGATTACATCTCTTAATCTGCTATTTTTTCCTATTTGCATATTCATTATGTATTGCAGTCTGCCCACATTGAGCATGTATCTCTCCTTTGTCCCCTAAGCAATATTAATTTTTGATTCTTTGGTGACTAATTCTATACCTTGCAATCATACAGTGCTATCATTAGAATATTATTATTGTAAAAGTGTACTTTTATTTTGGCAAAAAGAAGAGGTTGATAGTATAATTATTACTACCTCCATTTTACAATTGAGAAAAAAAGAGGTTCCAAAAAAATTGAATTGCCCATGGTCATGAACTTAAAAGTGTTAGAGATGGACTTCAGGACCAAGTCTCTCCAAGATCCAATTTTAGCTCTCTTTTCTCTCAAAGGATATACAAGGAAAGCTCAATTTGGTAGTGGGCACTTTCTTCTCCAAAAACTTGCCATAGAACATGTTTCTACTAGCAAATCCTTTGGCAGAAGAGGAATACCATTTTCAGTTCAGATCAACAAGCGTGGTGGTTAGGTAAAAATTTTAGATATATGTTATGTATGGCCCATATGTCTATGGGAATGAGCCAACTGGTCTGCCAAATGTGGAGAAACACTAAACTTCAGTTTTTAAAAAATCTGCTACAGTAACAACAGATGACTTAGCCTCCTACTTCACTGAGAAGATTGAGGTCATCCAACTGGAACTCATTCAATACCCCTCCTCCATACTCCCCAAAAATTCTCAACGTCTTTACCCATTTTTTTCTTTTTCAATCCTGCCTCAGAAAATATGGACTGTTTTTTATCCCATTCTTTCTTACCTCCTTTCTTGCCCTTGCTTCATTAACCATCCCTTCTTTCTCACACATCTTCACAATCTGTTCCATTGGTTTCTTCCCATTGCCCAGGAGGTTTTATCTTTCTAAGCTATTCATTCTTCAATTTTCCTACAACACCACTTCCATTCTATCTCTGACTTGCTAATCTTCATGAAATTCTTTAGATCTGATGCCTCCACTTGATCAACATCTATTTTTATCTAAAAGATCAACTAAGGCCTAAAAAGACATCTCCTGTCATGGGAGGTTTGCAAAAATAACCTGTTGGTATAAAAAATCCCACTTTAGAATTCCTATGAACATTTATATGTATAAACACTCCATTCTATCCAGCACAAGCTTAGCCATCTTTAAGCAAAAAAGAGATTCTCCACTTTTCTATTAGAAAATCTCTCTTCTATACCTCCACCCCAGAAAACAAGTAACTATATAGATGTGTGTGTGAGTATGAATATATTCAGGCAAAATTTACCATTGAAACTTTACTTTGACTAGTTCTGATGTAGTTACTGAAATCCACCTTTTTAAGTTCATGTAAGAAGTTGAAATGCTATCAATCCACCCTACAGGCAGGTTCAAAGTCAGTCATAAGTCTAAAAAAACATAAATTGAGGATTTTGAAACAGAAAATGAGATATCACCATTCATCCTCAATAATTAAAACAGAGAAACCTATCCTAGGTATCAATAAGTAGTAAACAGAAATATCATCCTAGAAAAAATATGCGAAAGATAATTGTACATAAAAATTTTACAACCAAATGTAGAAAAACAGAAATATTAAATGTCTCCTTTTCAAACTTCAATGCCATAAAAATTACACTGTAGCAGTCCACTCCTAACTAGGGGCAAGGGGAAAACAGTATGTGCAGATTGCTCAGTCTTGGGCATGCTCAGTAGTGCTCATGGCTGGGAAGGCCTCTGACCCTTGACCCCAGCTTCTCCCAGGTTAGGCGGGAAAACAGGTTTCTTTGTTCTCACCTGGTTAAGAGAAACCACACCTGCGCCTTGTCATTAACCAATGAGAATCATCCCTATGTACTGTGTATATTTGCATATCAAAAACTATATCTAGCCCAGCAGGCTCCGCCTTCACTCTCTGCTCTCTGCCCTCTGCCCTCTGCTCTCTGCGCTCCTTCTCTTTCAGGCTACCTGATGGCTGTCCTTGCAGGAGCTTGGCCTCTGGCCAAGCTCCATCTTTAATCTTTCTCTATTCACCTCTCTGACCTGCGTGGTATGGATCTCAGGACTGGAATAGCCTACTGAATTGGTCCTTTGATCAGAGCTTAGCTGTGGCTCATTGATAATTAATAAAGACTCATTCTGAACACCTCATATCTCTACTAGGACTCCGTCACTTCCCTCGTGGTATCAAAACTTCTATCCTGTCTCTATCTTCCTACCTTGTGGCTTCTCTCACCTCAGAGAGAGCTACAAATGGCGCCCAACTTTCTCGTGGCATTCCACTCTTTTATTTCACACAGCGAATGGGAGAACGCGTTCGAGGACACGAGGCTAATAGTAGGCGGGTGCCGGAAGTCCAGGAAGGTTGCCGATCCTCTGGCCAAGGACGGTAAGTCCTCCTCTGCTTGAGGTGGGTCTCCCCTCTGAACCCTGCTCGACTCTTAATGTCGTAGCTTGATGGGGGAGAAATGGAAGTCTCAAGAGCTTAATTGCCTGAGACCGAATCAGGATGAGGGAAGCACACGATCGGTCAGAGAGGGATTCTTAAACTATCTCTGTCAGGGAGGTGCAGTTTCCCTCCCCCACCTGGGTCTGCTAGTCGGAGGCCTCCTCTCTCAGACCTGGATCTCCGGAGGTTAAGAAACACCTGAGGAGTGGTCTGAGGGGGAGGGGAAGAAAAAGGACATTTGACCCAGGGAAACCCTCACTAGGGGCGATTGAGAACTTGAAAAATCTCAGTCTGAAACAAACAGTTGCTAGAGCCTAGTGAATTTCAAAAGGAGCAACTGGGAAAAGAAAAAGCAGGAGTTAAAATTTCATCAGGAAAGCAAAGTCAAATTTACCTGCTATTCATACGCAAAAGCGGAAAAGCCTAGTGAAGACGCAAGGCAGAAACTGCTGCAGAATGCTAAGGAGTTCTTTCTTAAACACTTCTTATTTCAAAAGTTCTGCAAGCTAATCTTTACAAGAAACTCCCTGTGCCTTTTCAGGAGAGGTCGGACTCAGATGCATTTGAAAGGCCTATCAGGAAGTGGTTGCTTTAATCTCAAAGCAGGGCATTTAAAGGATCTTGCAATTACTTGGAAAAAACGGATAAGAAACAAAAAATTTTTTTAATAAAACCGTAGTTCTCAGCAAAATTAAGGAATCAAGGTAATAATTCTGAATTAGGTTAAATTCGGAACAGCCTAAGTTGTAAAAAGATATTGCCATTCTGTAACCAAAGGCAGAAGATTTCTTTTTAAACAAGCAAGCCTCCAAACTCATTTAGCATGTGAAAAAGCTCCTAGGAACTCTTTTGTTTGAGGTCCAGCCAGGTAAAGGCAGGCTTTACCTGGGCGATTGCAAATACAGTAAAGTAAGATTTGGGAATTTGAATTTTAGTTTAGGTTGGATAGGCAAACTTATAAAGGAATGTCTGCTTATATTTTTTGATAAAGGAAGTTAAAAAAGGAGAATTAAAAAATCTTTCTCTGACTTTTGTTATATGCCACAGAATATCAGGACTAGAAATGTTTTATCAGTAGAGAAATTTTGGTATGAATCACAAGGTAATTAAAGTGCAAACAGAAAACTTTTAAGGTTTGAGTTTAAATCTGAAGCAGCTTGAAATGTTTTTCTCTCTACCGGCCACGTGGCTTGAGCCACGTGGAAGATAGCATCAGAGTAACTGAAGTTGCAAGTTGTATCACTAAGGCTGTAATTGGCTAGAAGAACAAATTTAATACTAAGATATAATAAGCATGAATTGGAATATGATTTAAAGGAATTTATAAGGCTTTCTAATTTTAACTATGGAGGAATTATTAACACTTTTCTAAGCAGGACATAAAGCAACAGGGTGAATCTTGAGCAGAGCTTATTCAAACAGCCTGTATGCAGTTCAGAAATTTTTTACTGGGCATATTACTATACCTGTATCCAGAAAGCAAATGATTTATAACTAGAATAGCTTTTACTATGGAAAATTAAGACACATGCTCAGCAGAGTAAAAGCATGGTTAGAAGGATTCAATCTGTTTACCAGTGGTTAATTATTAAGGCTATCAGGAACTCTGTTACTCAGTACAGTAATTTATTAAGGATTTGAAAGAGGCAATACTATCATGTATTGAAATTGCAGATATTGAAGCTGATCATGATATTGAAAAGAGACCTACGATAATAAGGCAAATTCAAAGGTTACTGGCATAATTTGATTTATTTCTGCAGTGAAGATTTGCAGAATTAGCAGGTGAAAGTAATGATTTTATTCACAGTATTAAGATCTTTTCAGTTATGAAGCTAAGGGCAGTAGTTCAGAAATAACAACTTCTGTGCAATTGTTTGATAATTCTGTGCATATTTTTACAGCATAAGACAATGCTATAATTTTAATAACTGCACAAGGTGGAAATTTTTCAAAAAGCAAAAATTGTGTGCAGGCAGACAAAGACTTAAGATCCCAGCACACATGGGTCAATTCATAAGTGATTTATAGAATGATATTTTTCTGATTATGGGTTTGAAAAAGCAAATATTTAAGCATCTATACATGCTGCTTTGCAAAATCTATTGTACATCTATATCCTGAACAAGCAGGTGATATGGCTTATCAATGCAAACTGTTGTGGATTAATTTCACCCCTGATAAATATCCACTGTATATTTTGGAGCAAAGGATGCATTTCAGTTTGCTCCTGGCACAAAGGTTGAACTGTGAAAAGTGATGGGAGATATTTACTCTCCTGGTTTATGGGTTCAAGCTCAAATGAAGAAGTGAGCAAAGTGATTGCAGATTTTATGAATAACTGTGCACAACTGTCTATTCCAAACAGCTTGGAATAGCAGGGCTTTTAACAGCAATGCAAAGGCTAAATTGCATAGCTCATGGCTTACATGCAAGCTATGGTACAAAGAGCTCAAAGGAATTCACGAGCCCCAAGGTTCAAAAACTGAAGGTATATATGTTCTGTCACTTTCTAACTTTCTAAGACCCAATGAGGCTTTCATTTGGGGTCGAGGTTTTCTGTTTACTTTCTCAGATACATGGAGTCCATGGAAGATGATTAAGAGCATCTGATGGCAAGAAAATCTGCCCGGAAGAAGGACAGAAGGCAGAGGTGTCTGGCACAGGACACCAGAAAAGCAGCACATGGACTGTAAAGACTGCCCTATAGGCAGGTTTAACACACTATGCACACACATGTAATTGTATGAGAAACAATGTACATGCAGAAGAGTATCATTAAGTCACTAACAGATATTCTGTTCTAGGAATATATGGGTATTTGGTAAAAGATCTAACTTTATTACATGCCTGACAATTTTGAATGGTACTGGTACAATGTGTAACTTGAAATGATATTATTGGAATTGTTCCATGTTAGCCGAATTTGATCAAATATCAAAAGGGTATAATGGGGAATGTTATAACAGTATAAGGAATGCTGTCCACTTGTAGCACAAATGGGTATTACTATCCAAAATGTACTGATGATTATTGTCTTAAAGGGTACATTATATTTGCAAACAACATGTCTCTATTAGAATCAGACTTATCTAGAAGTCAACTTTGTTCAGCTGTGACTGTTCCACTTTCATAAGGAAAGAGGTGGATATGGTATCACTAATCATCTATCTCTTCTACACCCCACAAAGGAATATTAGTTAAAGCTTTGTAACAATCAATATTGAATGTAATGATAGAGATCACATTGTGTGAGATTCCTGAATTGGGTTAAAAATCATCGAGATATTAAGACTGTAAGGGACCCAAGGGGATGATAATGTTGGGTCGAGGTCTTGTTTATATGTTCACAGATAATGAAAACATCTGGTCTCCCACGTCATGCTTCATGCCAGCTGATACAGACCAGGAAGAGAAGCAGACGGAAGGTGATGGCATCAGCTATCTACATGCCAGCCACAATCCAGACTCGCTGGAAGGACACTTCTTTGGTGACTAATATCACTCTAGAACAATGAAATTACACTATTAGAGACATTGGCTATTAGGCCACTGACGGACACTTGTCATGCTGACATCCATTGAGATGGGGTACCCAGAGCAACATCAAGTATGCTAACTCAGAAGGACTAAATCACACTTGTGTCTGTACAAGACACCAGATACATCCCACATTCCAAAGACTTTGCGATGGGATTGAGATGAAATAGCTACAAATTGTCTAGCTACTAAAGTATACCTTGTATTTTGTATATGATACTGTCAAAGGGAATTTTGTATGCATTATGAATTGTATGCATTGTAAAGCTACCACTTGTATTGTAAGAAATGCTGTTATCAACAAGGGTATAGACCTTGGTATGATTCTCCAAAGAAGTAGGAGATAGAAAACTCTCATCCATAGGATAGATCTGATACCTCTGACATCAAAAATGAGGTGCTAAGCAGGAAATGATGCACAGACAGGTTTAGTGGACAGATGACACTGATGTTACTCTCGAGAAAGAATGAGAGATCAGGAAAAAGACACTAGGAAATCTTTAATCAGGAACCTGAGTTATTGTAAGAGATCATTGACATCCAGGCAAAGATTATGTTCCTGACATTACATTAAGGGCTGACTACCAGAGATGTAGTTAAGTGTTAATACCATTGCTAACCATTACTCCTGATACCCTGTCTTTGTGGGTAATATTTTGATAGGAAAAATGTCTTGCTCTCCTCCAACAGTCCCAGAATTCAGACGGCCGCTGGATTCGGGATCTATTGGCTTCCCTTTCATATACTGGAAGACGTTCTGGTATATGGAAGTAAGACCTCATGAAAAACTGAGGACTCTAGGTTTGACAATTTCTGTGGACGCGCAGTCATTGTCTCTCCTAGGTGGAAAAAATTATTATTGCACAAAAACAAGGAGCAAGGGCAAAGTATAATCTAAGTTTTACTGTTTTGGAGTATGGATTAAAAACATGACACAATAGGCACAGATAAGCGTGCAGAAAAAGCACATTGAATATTATTCACTGACGATTAGGAATGAAAAAGCTATGTTCAATGCTGTAGGTACAAGAAACTGTAGAAATTGTTTCTACATGGGAAACAACTTAAGCTTCTATTTACCCAAACATTGGTTTGGTGGAATGAATCTTGCAAATATTGGTAATGGTATAGGCTTGGTTACCATATTGATGGGTTTATTTATACAAGCAGAGATTTAAAATAAGGAAGACATTAGGAATATGCAGTCAGAACTTGAAATATTACTTCATTATCACCATCATGGTTATTTAAGCTACAATTGAGAATGTATAATGGATGGGAATATTGGTATTTGTTAAACAATTTGCACTGTGATTGATGTATTGATGTTTTTGCACAGCCTGTAATGGTGCAAAATTATGTTCATATACAAGGCGAATTTTGATCTATTTAGATCAGGACTTAGAAATCATTGGGAATGTAAGTTCTGATATTTTACATTGGCTCAGTTTCAAAGATACCACATAGACTGTGAGCCAAGAGCCAAGAGAATCTTGTATTAATTTTGGGATCAGGTTCCCAGGATCAATTTTCTGAGATCATTTGACATGTGGTAACATGATCCTCCAGAATTGTTAAGAGAGGATGTTTTTCTTTGAAGGGATCTCTCCCAACACACAAACAAAAAGAAAAGGGAGAGGAATCTTATAGAGATCAGTATTTATATTTTTAGAGGAAACTTTTTAAGGTCACTCTTGATTGATCAACCTTGATTTTTTCTTTTACACTATTAAGGCCAGAATTTTTAAGTACAAGGAAAGTACTGTTAATGCGCTGATCCAAATTGTGAAGGTGCAAAGATTTCTAGAATTACAGTCACCTAACAGTCGGTGAACATGAGAACATGACAGCAATTGTTAATTTTCAGATGACCATACTGGAGAGTGATGTCTGATTGCATGTAAGGGGAATCATAATGAATCTTTCATTATGGACCAGACAGCCTCAGCCACGGTTACATTTTCCATGTGAAATGGATGTTTGAGGTTGGGAAATGCAGAGACATGGCGTGCTGACACCCTCAGTCGCTGGATGTCCTGCCATCGGGCTACCAACCAGTTTCCTATGTGGCAGGCATCTGGCAGTGAGCACGGAAAGATCCCCAAGATGCAGTATCAGTACGAGAGAAAGGAAGGACTTATCCTTCATCTCCAGGGATAGTATTTTGCTAACTGTTGAAAAGGCTGACAACTTCTGATAGTCCAGACTGTGAATGGTGGCATGTTTGGTTGTTGCACCTGTCATGTGAATCATAGAGTTCTACCTCATTAGACCAGGATCAGTAGCGTGGAAATTATTTTCTTAACATTTTTATATCTACTAAGACTGTTGCATTGATCTTGATATGCAGACAGACAGATAGAAAGATCAGTTTGGGAATTTTTAAGATTGATCACTGAATCAGTTTATGCTGATGTTCATTCTTGATTGGGATATCTAAGTTATACAATCAGGATGGGTTTTTCATCTCTGTATCAGAATATGATTATGCACCAGAGTGTTTGTATTTGTTAATGCTGTAATGTTGCTACATTTTGATATTACACTATTCATTTGTGTGTAAAACAAAAAGGGGGAGATGTAGCAGTCCACTCCTAACTAGGGGCAAGGGGAAAACAGTATGTGCAGATTGCTCAGTCTTGGGCATGCTCAGTAGTGCTCATGGCTGGGAAGGCCTCTGACCCTTGACCCCAGCTTCTCCCAGGTTAGGCGGGAAAACAGGTTTCTTTGTTCTCACCTGGTTAAGAGAAACCACACCTGCGCCTTGTCATTAACCAATGAGAATCATCCCTATGTACTGTGTATATTTGCATATCAAAAACTATATCTAGCCCAGCAGGCTCCGCCTTCACTCTCTGCTCTCTGCCCTCTGCCCTCTGCTCTCTGCGCTCCTTCTCTTTCAGGCTACCTGATGGCTGTCCTTGCAGGAGCTTGGCCTCTGGCCAAGCTCCATCTTTAATCTTTCTCTATTCACCTCTCTGACCTGCGTGGTATGGATCTCAGGACTGGAATAGCCTACTGAATTGGTCCTTTGATCAGAGCTTAGCTGTGGCTCATTGATAATTAATAAAGACTCATTCTGAACACCTCATATCTCTACTAGGACTCCGTCACTTCCCTCGTGGTATCAAAACTTCTATCCTGTCTCTATCTTCCTACCTTGTGGCTTCTCTCACCTCAGAGAGAGCTACATACACTGAACAAAGGGCTACAGAAAAAAGACAAAAATATTAATTGGAAACTAAATACATTTATATTAAAGAATGAGTAGGTCAAAAAACATAAAAACAATCAACAGTTTCATTAACAAGAATGACAATAAGGAGACAACATATCAAAATTTTTGGAATGCAGTCAAAGCAGTACTTAGGGGATAGTTTATATCTCTAAATGCTTATATCATAGGATAATTATACTACCTCTGGCCATAGATTATTCCTGAATTGAATTGGAATGTTACTACAGATCCAGGAGGTACCCCTAGGGAATCCTAACAGTATTCAAAGGATTGAGATGTGTGTATGATAAAAAACTACATCTTATCTTAACCTTATTAGAACTAGTTAGTTATAGAATCTCCTTATTCCTACCATCATACCTCCTGCCTTACATTTTCTTGATTTTATACAAGCTATATTTTTCAGTGCCTGGAATGCTCTCCTTCCTGAACTCTCACTTTTGGAATTCCTACTTTCCTTCAAATCCCAGCTTGCCACTTCCATAGGACCAAAATCTTCTTTCTGATTTCTGAATTTGTTATAGCTTCCCCAGTCTACCAGAATTATTTGGTATTTTATATATATATATTTTATACTTATTTATCTGTGTAACTTTCCCCTAGAAAAATGTAAATTTCTCAAGGGTATAAGTGTTTTCCTTTTTGCCTTTGTATCCCATAGCAGTGTCTGGTGTATTGAAACAACTTATTAAATGTTTGTTGAATTGAATTAAATTCTTCAGAATAGCTGAATAAAAGTATAATTAAAAACATCTAAGTGTGTGTATGATGTTCTTTCCATAATCAAGAAGTATATAGTCTCAACATCATGCAATTCTGTACAATTAGATGGATAAGTCACCCAAATCACATTATTGGAGTTCAACTTGGTACTGTAACAGTTAAAATTTAGGGAATATGGGGAGACTGAGGCAGGTAGAAATTAGTTTCTCTCTGCAAGGAGTATTATATTTTTTAGAGGTTTATTAAAGGTTAAAGATTAAAGAAAATACAGAATAAGAAAAAACACGTGCCTAGGCCAGAGGCCTAGGCCAGAAAACCTCACATCACAGAAGAGATGCATCTGCTCCAAAAAGGAAGTCCAAAAGACCTAAAAGCTTTTGCAATCAGGTTAAATACCTTCTCAATCTCGGCACAGGTGAGATTACAAAGCATTCTGGGGAAGTGGAGCAAGGAATTGTGGGGATTGAAGTCCAGAGTTCAAGTCCAATTTTACAGTACCTGCCTTTCACATGAATGTTATGAACTAGATCCTCCCTCAAACACTCACTTTGTAATCCCATTTGCATCTCCACCACTCTATTGATTGATATATTGATCTCCTAATTCCCAAATCCCATGTGTTTTCATCCTCCTTGAACTCTTCATAGCAAATGAAAATATTGACTATGGCCTCTTTCTAAATATTTTCTAAACATCCCTTGGCTTCAGAAATAAAACATTCTTTCTTTTTTTCTTTTTTAAAATGGTACATTGAAACATTTTTCTTTTTTTTAAACATAGTTGTCACATTCCAATGACTAATTCTGCCTCCCAACACTCTCTTGTACCAAGTAAGTACCATTAAGCAAGAACATTAATTCTTGATGCAGAGTAAAATGAGCAGAACCAGGGGAACATTATACACAGAAAGTGAAACATTGTGGCACAATCAAATGTAACAGACTTTTCTACTAGTAGCAATGCAATGATCCAGGACAATTCCACAAGACCTATGAGAAAGAACACTATCCACATCCAGATAAAGAACTGTGGGAGTAGAAACAGAAGAAAAACATATGATTGATCACATGGTTCAATAGGGATGTGATTGAGGGTTTGGTGTTAAAAAAGATCACTCTTTTGCAAAAAACAAATAATATGGAAATAGTTTTTGAACAATGATATATGTATAACCCAGTGGAATTGCTTGTCAGCTCTGCAAGGGGGAAGAGAAGAGGGGAGGGAAAGAACATGAACTATGTAGCCATGGGAAAATATTCTAAATAAATTAGGTTTTTTTTAATTACATCAATTCTGTTTGAAAATGTATGCTTCATTCAAAATATCACTTTTTGTCAAGAGGTGGAAGGACTTTTTCACCACCAGTCTGCTAAAGTCATAACTGCACACTGCATTGACCAATTATTAAATTTTTCAGTGTTTTCCTTCTCATTATTGTCCTCCTAGATTTACTTGCTTTAGTCTTCATCAGTTCATACAACACTTTCCAAGTATCTTTGAGTTCTTCATATTCATCATTCTAAAGGTTCAATAACATTCCATTGTATCCATATGCCATAATTTGTTCAGCCAATTCCTAATGAGGGAGGATCATTCCTTTAGAATCCAGGTGGTTTGGTTTTTATTTGTTTTTTTGTTTTTTTGATACCACAAATAATGCCACCAAAGAAATCTTTAACATGGATCTTTTATTTCTGTCTGCAAACTCCTTGGAGTATAGGTCTAGTTGTGGTAGACAATTTAGTGACCTTTTTGGTTCCAAATTGCCATGCAGCAATTTCATTGAACCAATTAATAACTTCACCAACAATACATTAAGTTGCCCATGTTTTCACAATTGCTATTGTTCCCTTTTATCATTATTTCCTATAGAATGGATGTAAGGTAGAACTTCAAAGTTGTTTTAATTTACATTCCTCTTATTCGTAGTTATTTGGATAGTTTTGTCATGTGTTCATTGATAGCATGCATTTCTTTTAAAAATAGATTATATCAGGGGCAGCTAGGTTTATAGCTTTATAGATATATAGATTCAGTTTATAGATACAGGCCTGGAAATGGTAGGTTCTGGGTTCAAATTTAGTCTCAGAAACTTCCTAGCTATGTGACAGTACTTGCTAATATCTAAGGTGTAAATGCTCACACTAAAAATTTAATGCCAGTAGGTACTAGCTCTAGAACATTACTGGCAAGGTTGGCATCTAATCTAAAATTCATTTTTCCCCTAGAATTTACCAGTGTTCAGCATATAGTAGTAGGTCCTTGGTAAATATTTAACAAATTAAATCAAATGATTGTATCTAACTTTAAACAAGCATAAAAAATGTTGTCCCATAAGGAACTATTTCCACTATCTAATCCATTAACATATTTCAACAAACAAAAATTTATTGAGTGCTAATTATGTGAGAAATAGAGAAGTTGGCATTTGAAGCCAAGTTCTTACATTCTGATTATCTTGCCAAATATCCTTGAGAGTGTTGATTGTTTAGTTTAGTGGGCTTATACCAGATGCTGGTCATTTGGAATTTGCAGAGATAATAGAACCCTTCCAAAGTGTGTTGACATTTAATTTTGTTTTGAATGACCTTTAATGGTTGTCTTAATTTGGCAACATCTATTTTTTTAAAGGGAAAAACAAAATAAAAGCTCAGTGGAAACTCTGGTGTCCTGGCTAGAGAGCTGGCCTCAGAGCCATGAAGACCTAAGTTCTACTCCCACTTCTGACATATATTGCCTATGTGATCTTGGGCAAATTATTTCAATGGCTGATACTTTCAGACTATAAGTTGCAGAGAAGGGACTAACCGTCACTGGTAAAAAGGAATATCCTCACCTGAGAGTTCCTTATACCAGTGAAATCACAGATTCAGTCTCTGTCTCATTCAAAAATAGACTTCAAATGGCATAATATATATGCCAAATCTTTTTAAAATTTCTATATAAATGTTCAATAATTTTGATATTTCATGTGGATTATGCTAGAAATAATTTTCTCTCTTATTGATTAAATGAAATGAACTTCTGAAGATATATTTTAAGAATAAAAAGTAAACTATTCTGCATAGTTTGAAGTATTATTTGTAGAAACTGACTTCACATGACAAAACTGAAATGAAAAAAAAATAAACCTACTCACATTTCCAAAAAATATCCAGGATAGATTTTGAAAAGAATGCTTTAGGACTTTATTACGTCTGAAGCACGTAAATTTTCCTCATAAGACAGACTACCATAGAATCATACAGGGATAGAAGGAACAATGAAAAAAAAAGATCTTTTCCACTTTCCTGTGAAAAGGTCCCTGTGTTTAAACATTCAAGATAAGAGGCTGTCTACTTTTGAAGTTAATCAATAATGGAAATTCTTCCTTATTTCTAAGCAACTTGTACCTCTTGCTTTAAGCTTGTTTCTTCTGTGTTCAGTCCTTCCCAGATGCACCATCATTATCCCCACTCCCCATTCTCTTGATTCCAGGAATGAAATCAGACTTTGGCCTCCCTTTACCTGGTTAAAACCACTCTATTTCCTCTTGCCTTTTCTATTATGACTTATTTTCCCATAAGTTTCATCATCTATTCTCCCTGTTCTCTGAACTTTCTCTAATTTATGCCCATCTTTTATTAACTATGGTGACCAAAATTGAATCCAGTGCTGCAATAAAGTTCTGACTAATGCTAACTGTAAAAAGGTGCTGCCTTTTCCTTGTACTTCAGATTCTTTTTAATACATTCTAATATTATCTTGGCCTTTTCCACAGTTAAATTAGAATGCAGTTTGTTGTATTCAGCTAAGATCTCTTGGCATTTCCCTTCTGTATTTAGCTAGCCTTTCTCTATCTCTTATCTGAAATGTTGGGAGTCTGGTCCTAAACTTATTGTTTTTTTCTTGCACTGATGCCTCACAACATGGAGGTGACCCTGAATTCTTGGAAGTTGTGCCAGTAGAACATAAGCTCTGGAGGAGGCTTTGAGTGGGGGCCAAGTGACAGACTGTGTGTCTATCTTCTGAGGACCAGACCAAATTCAGAGAGGTTTATCATTAGGGATTATAGTATCACAGATTTGGAGATACAAAGAACCTCAGAGGTCATATAACCCAACTCCTTCCTCTTATAAATGCAAAAACTATGACTTAAGAAGGTTAAATAACTCAGCCCATGGTCATTCTCATAGAAAGATTAAGAAGTGGGATTTGAACCCAGGTCCCCTAATTCTAGAATCTATATTCTTTCTACCAAAAGGTGATGATATTTTTAATTATCCAAAGCAACTCATTAAACTGTCTGAAAAAGTAAAGAGGAGTGATATATTCATAAATAATGAAGTAACAACAATTATAAATATTTCTTTACTCAGTAGAAATGCTGAAAAAATGATTGGCTTCTCCTTGCCCTTCTCCTTTTCCATTCTTGACCTTGAAGGAAAGATGGGTTCTGATGGCATTTTGAAGTAAAATTAGATAATTTTATTATGCTTATAGAATCATGGAAACTCTTGATATTGTAGATAATATGGTATCTATTCATTAGTGCTAAATACATTCGATTGTGACTTTACTCAGATGCAAAGTACTGTCAGTAGTAGAAATTCGTCCTAAGGTGAGAGGCACATTTTTCTCGTGCCTAAAATCAGACATCTATAGGAACAAGAGAAGCTTCCTCTTGGAGGCAATTTTTGTCTGGTCCAAGGTCTGAGGTGTAACTCTGCCTCTACAGGCTACCACTACAGGCATAGTTTTAAATACTCCACTATGCTATACCAAAAAGGAATCCAATGAAAGCATAATGACCCTTAGAAGTGCCTTCCAGCTTATGATCCCAAGAGGTGGGTAGATGGATGGACTGGCCTGTCATGAGCTACTGTAGATATACTTTGAAGAAAGATGAACAACAATACATTCTAAGATTGCTACTCACTGAATGATGGAATCTTTGCTGTAGATACTTATACTCTCTATATCATAGTGTTGTTCTGGGTTTTGAAATCATCTCTTTAATTATAAAATGCTATATAAATAAGGCAGAGCAGCTAGGTGGCACAATGGATAGGGCACATGGGTTGGGGTCAGGAAGTCTCATTTTCCTGAGTTCAAATCCACTTTCAAATACTTAATAGTTTACTACCTACACAAGCCACTTAACTCTGTTTGCCTCAGTTTTCTCATCAGCAAAAATAACCTGTAGAAGGAAATAGCCAACTACTGCAGCATTTTTACCAAGAAAACCCCAAACTAGGGCCACAAAGAGTCAGACACAACTGTAACAACAAAAATGTGGTATAGGTGTACGGGAAAAGGATGTTCATTGGTTAATACTGGTATTTTTCCATAAGCTCTGATAAAAGCTCTCCCTGCTTCCTTTGATTTAGATAAACTCTTTTTTTCCTCTCCTTGAAGCTTTGTGAATCGGATTTACAAGGGGAGTCTCACATTTCAAAGTGTCTGCAGTACAACTCCCCCCGGATGTCTTGCTGGCACCTAAAACTCAATATGTCCAAAATGGAACTCATTATCTTCCTTCCAAAACCCACCCCTTCTTCCTAACTTTTCCATTTGGAAAATAGGACACTATCGCTCTTCTAGTCACTTGGATTTTAAACCTTAAAGTCGAGTCTCAAGTCTTTTCCTTTTCCTCTACCATCGCTAATCAGCTACTATATTCTGTCTTTTCTAATTCTAAAATATCCTTTATACTCAGTCTTTTTTCTCTATTGCTCTTGCCTATCCTAGTTTAGGACTTTATTACCTCATGCCTAGACTATTATAAGACATTCATAACCAACCTTCCTGCCTCCAATCTCTCCCTTTCTCATTCTTCATGTTACTTACAATGTTATTCAATTAATTTTCAGACATGTTTGACTCTTTGTGACCCCATTTGGAATTTCTTGGCAATGACACTGGTGTGGTTTACCATTTCTTTCTCTAGTTCATTTGACAGATGAAGAAATTGAGGCAAACAGGGTTAAATGACTTGCCCAAGTATACAAGCTAGTAACTGTCTGAGACTGGATTCAAATGTAGGAAAATGAGTCTTCTCGACTTCAAGCCCAGCATGCTATCCACTGTAGCATGTAGCTATCCAGTATATATAAGTATTGCCATATCACTTTCCTGATCCAAATTTTAGCTGGGTTTTTTTTTTTGCTGCCCCCTGAATAAAATGCAAACATCTTGACACCAAAGGCCCTCTATCTTCTAGTTTCTACTTCCCTTTCCAATCTTATTTCAAATCACTCTCTGCTTTAAACTCTCCACTCCAGCCTAACTGTTCTCTGACCCAGTGCTGCCCTTTCCAAACAACATTTCTCTGAGTTACACTTTCCTCGTATTTGGAAGAGGTTCATCATGATCCTCATCTTTTGAAATCATTGTCTTCCTTGAAAGTTTGAGTATCAAAAAAACTCAAAAGATATGAAGTGATGCAAAGTGAAGTGAGCAGAACCAGGAGAACAATTATGCATAACAGCAATAATGTATGATGATAAACTGAATGACTACTATTTTCAGCAAAGCAAGGATCTGAAACAACCTCAAGGGACTCAAGACGACAAAAGTATGAATGCAGATTGAAATAGAAAAATTTTCACTTTATTTCTTCTATTAATTTTTCTCTAAATTAAGCAATGTATGTCTTATTTCACAATATGACAGAAATGGAAATATGTATTATGTGATATCTATAACTTATATCATATTTTCTGCCTTCTTAGGGAGGGGAAAGAGATGGATGGGAGGAGAGAACATGGATCACAAAATGTCAGAAAAAGATTATTACAAATTGTTTGGGGAGAAGCTGGTTGACTCAGTGAATTGAGAATTGGGCCAAAATAGGGGAGATCCTGGATTCAAATCTGAACTCAGGTACTTCCTAGCTTTGCAACCCTGGGAGAGTCACTTAATCCCCATTGTCTAAGTCTTACCACTTTTCTGCCTTGGAACCAATAGACAGTATTGATGTGAAGACAGAAGGTATGTGCCGAAGGGAGGTAAGGGTTGAAAAACAATTGTATTAACATGTGATATGAAAAATAAACAAATAAAAGGGGGGAGTTCAGGAATCACCACACTGATTATAATTCCTTTAGATAGATATCATCATTCCCTCAAGTTTATCACACCACTTAGAATTTTCCTATATATCTCATTGTTTTATAAATTTATTATACTTATTTTTTTATTCCACCCCTTCCTGTAATAAAATTTCCTTTGAGATCATGATGTATGTCCTTCTGCTTTGTGTCTTGAGGTCATACATCTAGTTCAAGAAAATATCTTACCATTCTTCTGCCTTGAAACCAATACACAGCATTAATTCTAAGATAGAAGTTAAGGATTTGAAAAATAAAAGAGGAAGGGAATAATTCCATGTTTATATGCACAAGCATGATTCCTTTTCATCAAATGTTAGTTACACAAAAGATCATCACAAATAATAATGTAAATTTATTTATCCAAATTAGAAAATAGAAGTTAGAAAAATTACACAGATTAAAATATACTTGAAAACACATCAGATTACATTAGTTGTTGATTTTTTTCAAATAAAAATGAACGGAGATTTCATTCACCCAAAAGCAAAGGCCCCAGTCTCAAGCAAAGAGAATTCCCAAAAGTCTCTTGAGAAGTAAATTGGAAATCAGACATATTGAGGCACCAGCTCCTTTCCAAATCTGCCTTCCAAAATCCAATATGGCAATGTCTTTGTGTATGTGCATGTCTCTTCCCTATATCTTTCACTATCTTTTCCTATCTGCTGATTGTCTGTGTGTGTGTCTGTGTATGTATGGGTGTGTGTGCGCATGCACAAGAATACATCTGTAAATCTGTCTGTCTCTTAATAAGAATGAAGTTCTCTTTTCTCTAACCTTTTGTTTCCAATTCTTTTTCTCAAGAAGGCATACAATGCATTGTCATTTTCTCTTCCAATTAGGAAAGTCTCGTGCAAATTACATAAACTAAAAATCTGGGTTACAGAAGTTTGCTGAATTTTATTTAACAAAACATTTATTACAAATGATTAGATTTGTTTGTTACTTAATCTACTATATGCAAGGCACTTCATTAGGCTCTTGGGGAGATTACACAGTGCATATTCCTTGATTCTTGCTTTCTAGGGCTTTCCTAGCTTAAATCAGGACAAGTTTCCTTTTGATAAATTTAATAAATTACTCTTTGCATGTACCCTCAGATCCAGGTGCTTACATTACAGTAATACTGTCAAAATCACATTTCCTGCCTTGGTAATAAAAACATTGTATAAAAAATTCACAGGAGAATAGCACAGATTATACCCACGTCACTATCTTACTATATAAAAGGATATAACCAACCTGCCATAGTGTTATTTCTTCAAAGTTATATTGATTATTGTGGAGTATCTTTTGCTTTGCTTTGTTTCAGCAAATTTGATTTTTAGAGGGAAATTTGTACTAAAATCATTTTAAATTCACCAAGTCTTAATGTTAAGTTCACCACAATATAATGGTCAGGATCACAGCTTTTTCCCACCCCAAAGAAGGACACAATATTCCAATTCTTAAGTACTTGTCCATAATTTCTCAAAATAAAAATTACTCAGGACTCTGAAAATAAACCTGTCAGTTAGAATCATAGGAGCCTACAAGGGACCTTAAAGGACAATCCAAATCCCTCATTTATGAATGATAGAGGGAAGGATTCTTATAGAGAAGTGACTTTCCCAGCACTGAAGCAGTTAGATAGATAGATTCCTAAGTATTTTATATTGTCTTGGGTGACTTTAAATGGAATTTCTCTTTCTAATTTTTGCTGCTGAAATGGGTTGGAGATATATAGAAATGCTGATGACTTATGTGGGTTTATTTTGTATCCTGCAACTTTGCTAATGTTGTTGATTATTTCGCTTAGCTTTTTGGTTGATTCTCTAGGATTTGTTATGTAGACAATCATGTCATCAACAAAGAGTGATAGCTTGGTCTCCTCATTGCCAATTCTAATACCTCCAATTTCTTTTTCTTCTCTAATTGCTACTGCTAGTGTTTCTAGTACAATATTAAATAATAAAGGTTGATAATGGGCATCCTTGTTTTACTACTGATCATATTGGGAAGGCTTCGAGTTTATCCCCATTGCAGATGATGTTTGCTGATGGTTTAAGATATATACTCTTTATTATTTTTAGGAAAGGCCCTTCTATTCCTATACTTTGTAGTGTTTTCAAGAGGAATGGGTGTTGTATTTTATGAAAGGCTTTTTCTGCATCTATTGAGATAATCATGTGGTTTTTGTCAGTTTGCTTGTTTATATGGTCAATTATGTGGATGGTTTTCCTAATATTGAACCATCCTTGCATTCCTGGTATGAATCCTACCTGATCATAGTGGAAAACCCTTGTGATGACTTGCTGGAGTCTTTTTACTAGTATCCTATTTAAGATTTTTGCATCTATATTCATTAGGGAGATTGGCCTATAGTTTTCTTTCTCTGTTTTTAACCTGCCTAGCTTTGGGATCAGTACCATGTTTGTGTCATAAAATGAATTTGGTAGAACTCCTTCTTGGCTTATTCTGTCAAATAGTTTGTATAATATTGGGATTAGTTGTTCTCTGAATGTTTGATAGAATTCATTTGTGAATCCATCTGGACCTGGGGATTTTTTCTTAGGGAGTTCTTTGATGGTTTGTTCAATTTCTTTTTCTGATATGGGGTTGTTTAGGTAATTTATTTCTTCTTCTTTTAGTCTGGGCAATTTGTATTTTTGTAAGTATTCATCCATATCACCTAGATTGCCATATTTGTTGCCATATTATTGGGTATAGTAGTTTTTAATTATTGCCATAATTTCCTCTTCATTAGAGTGAGGTCTCCCTTTTCATTTTGGATACTGTCAATTTTGTTTTTTCTTTCCTTTTTTTAATTAGACTGACTAGTACTTTGTCTATTTTATTTGTTTTTTCAAAATACCAGCTTTTAGTCTTATTTATCAAATCAATAGTTCTTGGACTTACAATTTTATTGATTTCCCCTTTGATTTTTAGGATCTCTAATTTAGTCTTCATCTGAGGATTTTTAATTTGTTCACTTTCTAGTTTTTTAATTTGCATGCCCAATTCATTGACCTTTGCCCTTCTTAATTGATATATGATATATGAACTCAAGGCTATAAATTTCCCCCTGAGTACTGCTTTGGCTGCATCCCATAGGTTTTGAAAGGATGTCTCACCATTGTCATTTTCTTCAATGAAGTTATTAATTGTTTCTATGATTTGTTCTTTAGTCGATTTTGGAGAATCATATTGTTTAATTTCCAATTAATTTTTGATTTATCTCTCCATGTACCCTTACTAATTATTATTTTCACTGCATTGTGGTCTGAGAATGTTGCATTCATTATTTCTGCCCTTTTGCACTTGTTTGCAATGTTTTTGTGCCCTAATACATGGTCAGTTTTTGTGAGTGTATAATGTGCTGCTGAAAAGAAGATATATTCCTTTTTGTCCTTATTTATTTTTCTCTACATGTCTACTAACTCTAATTTTTCTAACATTTCATTCACTTCTCTCACCTCTTTCTTATTTATTTTTTGGTTTGATTTATCTAGTTTGGATAGAGGAAGGTTCAGATCTCCCACTAGTATAATTTTTCTATCTATTTCATCCTTGAGCTCTTCTAGTTTCTCCTTTAGAAATTTGGTTGCTATGCCATTTGGTGCATACATATTGAGTACAGATATTTCCTCCTTGTCTATACTGCCTTTTATCAGGATGTGATTACCTTACCTATCTCTTTTAACTAGATTTATTTTTACATTGGCTTTGTCAGATATCATGATTGTGACTCCTGCCTTCTTTTTCTCAGTTGATGCCCAATAGATTTGACTCCATCCTCTTACTTTCACCCTATGCATATCTACCTTTCTCATGTGTGTTTCTTGCAGACAGCATATGGTTGGGTTTGGGATTCTAATTCACTCTACAATTTGCTTGCTTTTTATGAGTGAATTCATTCCATTCACATTCAGAGTTATGATTACTAGCTGTGTATTTCCCAGCATTTTGATTTCTATTCCTGGTCCTGCCTTTTCTTCTTTCATTATTTCCTTCTATACCAATGTTTGTTTATAATTAGTCCTCCTAGTTCCCACCCTTATTTTACTTCCTTTTCTACCTCCCTCCCTTCTTATTCCCCCCTTATTTTCCCCTGTAGTCTTTTTAAAATTGCCCCCCCACCCTCTCCCTCCCTTGTACTGCTTCCCTCCCCACCAGTCTGTTTGTTACCCTTCTACTCCCCTATAGGGCACAAATCTATTCTCTACCCCAATGGATTGGATTGTTCTTCCCTCTTTGAGTCAGTTTCAAAGCACATAAGAGTTTAGTATTTCCTATCTCCAACCTCTTTACCTTTCCAGTGTATCAATGTTCTCCCCCCTCCCGCCATGAGTTTCTTTGTGACATATACATTTACCCATATTTATTTCTTTTACCATTTCTTTTAATATTAACCTCTTTTTTTTGGCTCTGGTTGTGTATATACATATATATGTATATACACACACATATATGTATTTATGCATGCATATATCTGTATACCTATTTATGTCTTGTCCTTTCATCCTATACAGTTTGTCACTGTTCCTTCTAAGTGTAATTCTTCCAGCCACCCAGGTGATAGCAACAGTTTTTAAGAGTTACCAATGACCTCTTTTCTTATAGGGATACATATCATTTTAACTTATTGAGTCTCTTAAAATATTTGTGTTGTTGTTGTTTTGTTTTGTTTTTCTTTTCCCCCTCTTTTTTAATTACCTTTTGATGATTCTCTTGACTTCTGTGCTTGGACATCAAATTTTCTGTTCAGGTCTGGTCTTTTCTTTACGAATGCTTGGGATTCTTTTATTGTGTTGAATGCCCATACTTTCCCTTGTAAGAATATAGTCAGTTTTGATGGGTATTTGATTCTTGGTTGTAGACCTAGTTCCCTTGCTTTCTGGAATATCATTTTGGTTCTTCAGTGTGGATGCAGCCAGGTTCTGTGTTATCCTCACTGTATTTCCGTGGTATCTGAATGGCTTCTTTTTGGCAGCTTGTAATATCTTTTCTTTGGTCTGATAGTTTTTTAATTTGGCTATAACATTACTGGGTGTTTTCAGTTGGGGATTAAATACAGGAGGTGATCTGTGGATTCTTTCAATCTCCACTTTCCCCTCTTGTTCTAGGACATCAGGACAGTTTTCCTGAATAATTTCCTGTAGTATTATGTCCAGGCTTTTTCTTTTGTCATAGTCTTCTGGTAGACCAATGATTCTTAAATTGTCTCTTCTTGATTGGTTTTCTAAATCCTCTGTTTTGTGAATGAGATGCTTCACATTTTCCTCATTTTTTTCATTCTTTTCATTTTGTTTTATAGTGTCTTGCTGCCTTGTGAGGTCACTTAATTCCAGTTGTTGTATTCTGGTTCTTAAAGACTGGATTTCATCAGTAACTTTTTGGTCATCCTTTTCTTTCTGGTCTGATTTCTTTGAAGGTCGTCTTTCATCCTCTTTACCTCATTTTTCATCTCCTTTGCCTCATCTTTTATCTCCTTTTCCTCATTTTCCAGCTGGTTGATTTTGGCTTTCAAGATACTATTTTCTCGTTTTAGTTCAAGTGCCTCTGTTTCCAGATGACTTATCTTAATTTTTAATTTCTTTTCCCAATTGTCTTCAGCCTCTCTTAATTATGTTTTGAGTTCTTCCACAGTCTGTATCCAATTCACTAGGATTTCTGATTTATCGTTTGCTGATCTCTCCCCCTCTGTTCTGTTTGCTGAATAGAAGCTGTCTATTGTAGTTTCTTTCTTCTTTTTCTATTGTTTGCTCAGATTCACCCCCTTCTTTACTCCCTGTATTTGTCTGTGCTCTTGCTCCTCTCATTTTTTTGGTTTTAGGGGCTTCTGTCAGTCTCCCCTCTTGGAGCTTTAACAGTTGATCTCTTGGTCAAGAGTCTCTGGTGGGGGGTTGTTGGGGTTTGAGCTTCCCTGTCCTCTGCAGGCTTTTGATTGGATTAAAGTCCAACAGTCAATGAGGATGGGTGTGGAGCCTGGGCTTCCCTGAGTTCTGGGGACTTTTGATGAGATTAAGTTCAGCTTACTTGGTCTAGGTGTTCTCTGAGTCTAAAACTTCCTGGAAGGCTGGAGCAAATATGGAGTATCTCTACAGCTCTGGCCAGGCTGCCAGGTCTATGCTCCCTCTCTAGCTCCTTCCCTGCCATCTGTGTTGGACTCTCTGAACTTGGCCAGCCCTGCTTGCAAAGTATGCCCTTCAGACCAGCACCTTTGCCTGCCCAGAAGTTCCCGCTGCTGCTGGAATCTCCGCACTCTGGTTTGGAGGGGGGGATGGGTCCTGGGACCTTCCTTCTGTCTTCCACTTAAACCCAAGTGTTC
The DNA here is from genome assembly GCF_027887165.1 of Monodelphis domestica. Lineage (NCBI taxonomy): Eukaryota > Metazoa > Chordata > Mammalia > Didelphimorphia > Didelphidae > Monodelphis > Monodelphis domestica. Next base: position 231,171,258 of record NC_077234.1, on the reverse strand, counting down.
TTGGATTCAGGCTTTTCAGGGGGCTTACCTTTTGAATTAAGTCCATCAGGAGGGTTCCTTGGCTCTGTCTTGTTGTTAAGTTTGGTTTTCAGTGCCCTGGGAGCATTCAGTTTGTGATTAGTTAGGAAGGGTATTCAGAGGTCTGAACTTCTGCTCCTTCTAGGCCGCCATCTTGACTCCACCCCCCCTTGTTGATTTTAAAGAAAGCTAAATCACTAAAGACCAACAGAGAATAGGACTAAGATGCAAATCCAGGTGAGGAGTAATAGAATGATATCATTGATGGGACATAAGCAGCTTTACAAAATTACAAGTTATCCTTCTTGTATATTCACCTTCATGTGGGTTCCCTAATCATATAAGCTCCCATTGTTTTAGTTTTGCACATGTGATCTCTATTAGGATCAATATTCTCACTACTGATATGTTTCTTTGTGGTAGAGTGACCACAAAGTTAAAGGGAGCAGTTAGCCATATTACTGTTACCTTAAACACTTTTATTCTGAACTCTGTCTTCTAGCTAATTACTGGGATTTTATGGGTTTTAGAGCCCTGTTTGAAAAGAATTCTGACTTCCAAAAGCACTTGGGCATCAGTGAATTGGTTTGTTTTCAAACATTCTAATAATTTCATTTTATTGTGATTGGTTTCCCTTATAATTTTTTTATTTTATATTGCATAGTTAAAAACATTGTTCTAAGAAAAGGTCCACAGGCTTTACCAAATTGCCAAAGGAGACCATGTCACACAAAAATACTGGTTAAGAATCCCTAACCTAAAGCCTTGGGGAAGCTAACTCTGGACACATTAGTAAGTTTGTAGGTGAGCCATAGGAATTTGGCATCTTCAGCACTTAGACGTTATTTTGCCAGATGTTTCAAGGGGGAGGGGTGGTATTTGTTACAAGGGAATCACTTTAAAAGACTGATATATATTAAATTAAGGTCGCCAAGGAATCAGCTATGTAATTCCTAAATGAAAAACTCAAGTCAGCCGTCAGCCTTTTTTGGAGTTTAATTACAATAGGAGCAAGAAAGGAATTAGAGATATATAGAGAGAGAGAAAGGGGAGAGAAGGGAATAGGGCTTAAATACCCCTTCTGTTTAGGCTGGGCCAAAAGGCCCAAGCCCTTAGATAGCTGGGGCAAAGAAAAGAGATCAGTCCCTTTCACTCACATGTCCAAAATGGAGAAACAGTCTCAGAGGCCCCCACCTTCAGCTTCCTTCAGAGCAAGCTTCCTCAGAGCCCAGGAACCACACCGACCAAAAACTCAATCCTCCCCTCCAGTCTCCAGACCCTCCTATCTTTAAGGAAACCATCCAAGTTGCCTCCCCTCAGTCCTCACATCTACCAATCACTCTTCATCAATTTCCCTGTCAATGGAGGCTCTCGCTTAACCCAGGACCGCCCAGAGGTTTCTGGCTTTTGCACATGTCTGTTGAAGGTCATATTTTTCAAATGATTAAATTTTTACTCTTTTGTTACAGCCCTTTCTAAATCCTGTTAACTTGAGTATGGTAGAGATTGGAAATAATTAAATTTTGATCTAGGCTGCAGCCCTTACTCAATCCTATTAGGACTGAATAGGGTGGAGATTTATTCCAAGTATCTCCATTGTATCAATTCTAAAATCAATCAAGACTCAAAGAAATTCCTGTTCTATGCTTAAGCATAGGTCAAAGTCCTTTCCAATTGTTCAGCAAAAGGTTTTCTGTCCTAAAGTAATCTTAAGAAGGGAAGAGAAGGAACCTCCCATGCCAATGGAGTTCCCATTCCAATAGACTATCAGTAAGAAATTTTCCAAGTATGAAATATCCCAATGGTGAAATTTCCAACATTTATAAGTCTAAGGAAATTTGAGGTTTACATATTCCAAGAGAATGAAAAAGATTACAGAAGCCATTTAAATCTTTTTTTAAGGGTAAAAGAAAGAAATAAGTAACTAATAACCAATATGCCTACTTTCTTTTCTCTGTAAAATTTTTATTGAAATCATTTACAAACATATTAAGGCCATCTTCACTGGATAAATGGGGAAGGAAAGATAGATATTTATAGCCAAAAGAAGTGTTTTTTGTTCTTACTTTGTATCCCTAGAACTTAGCATAGTGCCTGGCACACAGTAAGCAGTTTGCTGATTGATTGGATTCATTGATCAACTGGTATGAGAACAGATGATTAACACAGTTGAGGATAACATAATAATGAAACTATAGGGATTTGGACATTGGCATATTCCCAAATTAGGAAATTCTCTCTAGTAGCACAGGTTGGCACCTTCTTTGCAATGTATATTCATGGAAAGTTGCCTATAGCAAAGTTAAGTGACTTGCTCAGGGTCACACAACCAGAATGTGTCAGAGGTAAGACTTGAACCTGAGTCTTAATGGTTCAGAATATAGGACAAGCTACTATATACCACATTGCCTCAATATGCTACTATTCAATAATAATGGTAGCAATAATACTTAATAATAATAATAGCATTTTCTCTGACAGTGTGATGTAATGGACTGAATTGGCCTCAGAACTCAGGAAGATCTGAGTTCAGGTCAGGTCCCACTTCTGAGACATATATACTGTGAGACCAAGAGCAAGTCATTCAACTTCCCAGGACTCTAAGTAGTCTCTAAGTTTCAGAGAAGGTGCTGACCTACAGTAACAGAAAGAGTTTCCTCATTTTTGAGTTCCATATATCAACAAAATTAGAGATACAGTTCCTATTCCTATTTAATTCTGTAGAACAAAATGAAGCCTTAAAGGCTCTTCTTAAATAGTGTTTTCACATGTACACTCAAATAATATAAAGCTGTTAGAAATAACTTCAAAAAAAGCATTGTTCAGTGATTCTTCAGTCTGAGTATCAAGTGAGTTCTTAAATGTGGAGATGTTTGTTAGCTAAAGTTATCAACATTATCATGGATAATATCATGGATCAGATTCAAGGGAAATAATGTTGATTCAGAAACAAAAGGATGGTACCAATGGTTAGGCATATATAATTATTTCCTTCTATGAGAACCCTAGCTATGGTAGAGAGCTGCCCATGATCAGTATTCATTCAGAGCAGTGAAGAAGGTGGGGTTTAGTGACATCTTGCCAAGAATGTAAGACTCAAAAGGATGCTGAGATACTGACCTTATTAAGTGGTCCAAATTAAATATAAAATTATTTGTCCAAGCACAAATCTCTATGGGTACACAGTTTATGGCTCTTTTTATCTTGAGTATGGCTTTTGGGCACTTTAGATGATTGCTGTCCCATTGTTAGCCTCTTCTTTCCAAATCTATGACACACTCCTCTGTCTGATCCTCAAAATCACTTACCATTTTGCCTTCAGGGACCCAACATTTGCTTCTACCCCAGCCATTGACTAACTGAAATAATGCCATTGCAAACTATCTTGTCAGCCCAGGCCAGGGCAGGCTCAGATGACTGGGAGCAGCACAACACTTGCCATCGGTATCTCCCAACTCTAGTCCCCTGCCTTCCTGCCTTTGGCATTAGCCTTTGGGAAGGCCAAGGAAACATAAGAATAATAAATTCTCACAAATATTCCCATGTACAGTTCATATCCTAGTAATTAAATCAACAGTACCTCCTCAGAAAAAAAATCCACAATAATGCAAAAGAGATTTGTCTCACCACCCGCATAGAAGAACTAAATGGATAAAAAGAAATATACATTCTTTACATTATTAAATGTAGGTTTCTGAGAAGTCTAATTAAAACATTAGTAAGTATATTTTGGACAAGTACTAAAGATGGATAATAGACTAGTCTCTAACTTGAGTGAGAAAAAATTATTTAAAAAATTATATTTGGAAAATTACCCAGTGCTTTCCATGGCTCCAAACTGCTCTTTGCTGCTGTTGAACAAACCCATCTCTTCTCAGAAGAGGATGCACTTTTATTTGGCTCCCACTGTGTGCAACTCACGGTGCTAAGTTCTTTATAAATATTATCACATGGAATCTTTACTACAACTAATATCTTCCTGGCAATGCTATGTGGCTACAAATCACAGATTTGGAAGAGTTGCCATTTAAAAGGACTTAAAAGGCAATTGAAAATCTTATGATAGGCATAAGCAAGATACAATATGTCATCAGTAAATGAGAAGTGGCCCAGAAGACCTTATTTGTCAAGGGTATGTGCAACCTGAAAGGAAGTGGGCCAGTCATGTTTTGAGACTTAGAGACAACAAATGGGCAGCCTGAATGATTCGTTGATGCTTTTGAGATCTGAAAAGAATGACTTAGAATTCCAGCATAGAGAATAGATCTTCTTTGGAACATTAGTGAGAAAATATAATCACAAATCACATAAGTTAAGGTCATGGGAGGGTTATTATCTATGTGAATGAAGGGAGGACCCTTTAACAGAAATTACACATCCATCAAAGTGCCCAAGAATGATTAAATGAATATATGAAGATGCTGCTATTGATCCAATATTAGAAGGATATTTGAATCAGCCTTACAATTGTATTGCGCTATCCATAGTCTCATGGCAATTAGTGCACATTTATCAAACATCTGGCTAGGATTTGGAATAGAGTCCAGGGTCATGAAGCAATTTCTTCACTATAAGGGCATATGATGCACATAGGGATTCAATCCTCTCCTCTATTAGTACTTTGCTGTGGTCAGCTGAGCAAACCAGCCCAGACAGGATGTAAGGAGAAAATAAATCATCTATCTTTCAGAAAGATGCCTTCTCCATTACTATTCATTATCTCCAGACTTTTTTTTTCTATTTTTCTTCTTCAGCTCTTTTTCTTTTGTTGACTAGAGAGACTTTTATTTCCTTCCCTTAGAGAATCAGTGTTTGATATTATTTCCATTTACTTCTTTAAAGAACTCTTTAAAGGTATTTCTTTCCCCAACAAATATCTGTTTAGTTTCATGCACGGTGCTGTTAAAAATCAGCATTGCTTTGTGAAAGAAAATTAAGAGTAAAATCATTCAGAGAGTACCAGATTGGGAGGCAGAAGATATGGATTTTAAATACAGGAATCCTGCTTATTAATTGTATAATACTTGAATGAGTCACTTTAATCTTCTAAGCCTCAGTTGTATCATTTGTCAAATGAAGTGGATTTAAGGTTCCTTTCATCTCCAAATCTATGATCTTATCTTCTAAGCTTATGATCCTATGCTTTACAAAGTAGGTTTACTTTTTTTTATACAAATATGAATTTTAAAAGCTTATCCAAATACACACCTACTATCTTGCCTCCATTTTATATGAATGAAATTTTCTATTTACAAAAAAAAAATGAATACAGTGGTTTTAAAAGGACATTATCTGAAGGGGGGAAAAGATAATTTTCAGAGGAAATTGCTCTCACACTGCTTTCTATTTTCTAAAGTTTCCTCCAATCCAGTAAAAAATGAAAATGTTAACAAATCCTGCAGGAAAATTAACTTTAATTTTCTGTTATCTGGATGCTGTCATCTATTTTTGCTTCCTTTTGTTTTCTCAATAAAAGAAAAGGGAAAATGTCACATATTATAAAAAGAGAAAAACCAACCCTTTGGCTTTCAGAAGTAGTACCAAAGAATAAAATAGGGAATAAGGTTTTTATCTTTTCTTCCTTAAAAAAGAGGGAAATGTCATTAAAAACTTAAATTGATTATATCCTTCTAAAATCCAGTGGAAAACTTCATGCCAGACCTATTGTTTGGAAGCTAAACACTTCTCTAATGTTGTTCAAGGTTCAGTTAAGTTAGTTGTTAAGTAAATGAGTTTTGTACACAAACTTTGCTTTCAAAGATTAGATTTGCCTTAGAGAAGGAGGCTAAATTAGGCCCACATTTGGAAATTGCAGAAAAGCTTAGAATAGCTCATTATTTAGGACTCAAATAGAAATTTATATTTTCTATACAACTAAAATCATGTGCTAGTTATTAAACAAAAGTTCTGTAATGTCAGTCTGCACTGCCATCCTCAAGAATCCCAAAAGGCAAAAAGTCCTACATGTTCATCATAATCCATTCCTTTACAGATTGATTTCATTCAGGAGTCACTTTGTAAATCATGGACTCAGAGTTAGAAGGGGGTGTTGAAGCTTATCTAGCCCAAGTATTTCATTTTACAGAGGGAACTGAGAACCAGAGAGGTAAAAGTAATATATCCAGGGTTATAAAACCAATTACTGGAAGGGTAAGGACCCACATTGATTACAAAAATACCTTCATCATTTTTGTATTTCTTGAATAACCATTGGACATTCTATGGGCTCTAATTGTATCATTGTGAGATCAAATAAAATAAGGAAGGTGTTGAGCATGGTTGTTACTGTTGTGGAGGATATGGATGCATCCCAGTAGATAAGCAAACATGGATTGGGTGCGATATATTTCACAGAAGGGAATACTCACACCAGTGGGATCATAGGATCCATTTATTTCAAGATTACCAGTAACTGAATCAGAAGGTATCTAAGGAGTCATATATTTAACTTTTAACTGAATAGGAAACCTTGTCTTTCTGCAATCGTTGGACACCTAAAATTCACTGAAAGATCTTTGAGCATAACTGGAAAATCAAGAGGCTGTCCTTCAGTGGGAGAATGGCTAAACAAATTGCAACATGTGATTGTGATGGAATACTACTATGCCAGAAGAAATGGTGAGCATTTTTAAAAGTTGAACTACATGAGATAATGAAGAGTGAAATGAGTTGAACCATGAAAACATTATTTAGAGTTATATATTAATATTTGAAGAATAACTTATGAATATTCACCTCCAAAGAATAAACTGAGAAGTAGAAAACCAAAAGATATAATCTATATATTTTGCCCTCTATGTTGTGGGAAGGGGCAGAATAAAAAAGTAAATAAAAATGAATGTGAATAAAAAAAGATCATTGAACAACATTCATATGACTCATAGATCATAAATTTAAAACTCAAAAGAACATTTGAGATCATCTAGTCTGACACTATTATTTAATGGATAAAGTAACTGAGGACCTGGGGAAATGACTTGTTCAAGATTATATAGGTATTAAGTAGCCTATCTGAGTATTCTGACATCAAATCCAACATTTTACTTGTCCTTCCCTGTCATACCTCAAACAATATGCTCATCTCCATCTTGGGCTGAAACCAAAATCATCCTCCCAGTTACCCAGCCTCAGAATTCAATCTATTGCCATGATCTGTTGATTTTGTCTTTATAATATTTTGAAAATGCTCTCGTCTCCACTATTACTACCATCTCTACCCTGGTGTTACTCTCATCACCTCATACCTTGACTATAGCAATTGTGTGCTATTTGGCCTATGTGTCACATGCTTCTCTGCATTCTAATCCCTTCTCTATTTAGATGTCAAAATGATTTTCCTAAAGTTCAGAGTGGCCATATCACCTGTCTTCCCACTCAGTAAACTACAATGGCCTCTAGAACCTCCAGGATCAAAATCAGAGAATCCTCTATTCAGTTAAAACCCCTTCAGCACCATCACCACCCTCCCTACCTATTCTGTTTCCTTACAATTTACATCTCCATACTCTTTAATCCAGTTATACCAGCCTCAAAATACTCCTTTTCCAAGCTCTTGGCATTTTCATGGACTGTCCACTTTGCTTGGAATGTCTGTCCTCCTCTCTCTCTTCCCTGTTCTCTGATTTCCCTCAAGTTCCCTCAATTCTACCTTCCATGGGAAGTCTTTTCTAATTCCTTTTAATCCTAGTGCCTTCCCTCTATTGATTACTTCCCATTTGTCCAATCTATAGGTTTTCTTTCTGTATGTAGCTGTTTGAATGTCATCTTGATTGTGAGACCCTTCAGAGTAGGAATCACTTTTTATATCTTTTCATCCCAATAATTAGCTCAATGTCTGGTACATAGTAGGCTAGTAAGTATTTATTAAATATTTATTGACTGATTGACTAAAACAAATGAGACAAGAGGCACAAAGACATTAGATTTGTGTTGTTTCTTATCTTGGCATGGTTTTTAAGGAAAACTTTGTCTGTAGAAAATGCTTAATAGTTTCTGTCAGCCAATGATTATACTCTGGTTAGTGCTGGAGTTAGCAGTAGGAGGGGATGGCAATTACTGGGGGAAAGAGAAAGGCAAATATGATTAGTGCTATGCAGTGAAAATGTTATAGACACAAATGATCAGCTAAACCTAATTCCAGTCTTAGCATTTTAAAAACTGTCTGAAAAACTTGTATTTTTAAAGGTATTCACAGTTTTAAAGAGAGATGAGTAAGATGATCAAAGAGCGTGTGATCCATGGCTTCCAAAATTGAAGTTTCTCTCACATGACATATGTGGAAAAGTGACTCTCCTTCCCTTCCCCCAGCTTTGTAGCAGAGCAGAGAAGTCTAATGTGGCACTGATATTTTACATACAATATGATTTTTCCTTTCTTAACTGTAACACAACCAAATCTATGCCTTCTAGATTGCTGCAAAGGTGAATTCATTCCATCTATTTTTATTACTTCACATTGCAGACTATTAGTTATCTGCAAAGCTCCTTGGGTAAGCCACAGTCAATGTTAAGTGGCATTCTGAAGACTATAGCTCTATGCACTTAAAACCCGAAGCACAGAAATAAACTCAAGGCGGGATGTTCCATTATGTTGTTGAGATGAATATGGTAAAACACACTCTTGGATCATCTAATGAGAGTACGAGAATGAGATCTTAATGTGCTGAGAACACAAGCATATTACATTTAGTCAGTGTCACATTAAGTCAGCATTATATTTATTGTGGCTTAGAGATCCTCTTTTTCCAAAGGTCTCATTTTATGGGTAGGACCACAGAAACCAAGATAGTTGAAGCAGCTCACCCAAAATATTAATAAGTTACATTTTATGATATACAAAGCACTTTCATTTATATGCATAGGATTGTAGCTTTAGACATGAAAGACAAGATCTTTTTGTTCATTCCTCTTGTTTTACAAATGAAAATTAAAAGTTGAGAAGCATTTAGTGAAAAGTGAAGTTCTTTTCTGACTGACTGTCCAATGGGAAACCTTTTTTAAAGGTAACTTCTATGACCTTAGTGGGTCATAGAAATTTGATCCTTCAGAAAGCTGATAGTGTGCATTTCCCTTGCATGCTTGAGATTCAAACTATTATGTGTTCCATTTACTGTATTACCATAAATTATCTAATGTCCCTACTCTGCCCATGTAGGGTAGGACAAAGGTGATAAATAAGATGGCAGCTGTCTAGATTTGGAGCCACCAGGGTATATCCATCTTGCCAAAAAATAAGCTTCTGCCAAAGGAGCCTGAGACGCTCTTAAAGGAGCAGGGTGGACAAGATGAGGACAAGTGGGTTGTTGTTTGGTTTCTGTGAACTCTGACTGCCAAAGTCCTATGACTTCTCATACAGACATATGTAAGAGGAGAAGGAATAGCTCCTAAAGACATTCAAAGATAGATGTCAATACAAACTCTTTTACAATCTCTGTGTTTAAGTCCTCAGTTTATTGAAAAGTACAGTCCAGGACAAAACTTTCTCATAGGTACACAAATCTAGAAATTTGGGGAAATCCCCTATAGGTAAACTGCTCTGGCATAATGATATAAGGGTTAAAATAGGGGTTTTGACAAAATAAGAGAGCAGCTTTTAATAACTTAAGTTTTAATGAGAATATAGTAGTTATAAATTAATATTTCCCTTTAAATCAGAGAAAAGAAAACTTTTAGCAGCTTTTAACAATTAACAATTTAGTTTTATTAAAATATAGATAATAAAAGAATATAGTAAAATGAATATATTAAAGGAGGGAAATATAGAAAAAAGGTAGAGGAAGAAATTTTCTTAATGTATATACTAGTTATTCTACAACTACCTATTATTACTATCTAAAACTGCATATATTTACCTAAAACTGTGCCTATAACTACCACTAATAACAACCACCCTACAAAGTTCCAACCCAATACAGCCTAATCAAAACCAACCCAATCTGTGTTTAATCCAACCCCAATTAGGTTGGTCAATGAAGACCAGCCACCTTCCAACCCAGAAAAGGTCAAAAAGTCCTCTAAAGACTAAAGTTTAAAAGCCCTCTCAGTAACTCAGACCCGCCTTTATATTCCAGCAACTAAACACCAACCACCAACTCATGCCCAACAGCCAACTTCCCCACAACTGCCAGTCCTGTCAGCAACTGACCACCCTGTCAACAACTGAACCTGGCTTAGCATGGGGCTCCCTGGTTCCTACTTCCTGTCACTGTGGACTGGTTAATCCCTACACATCTCTATCCTCTGTTAAATTAAAGAAATTAAAGGATTCCTTTTTACAATGAGTTCCCAAATACCTCTGTCATTCTCCTTCATTCTTTTAAAGACAACCAATTCTACAATAGCAGTATAATTAGAAATTATTTTAATACCAGCAAAGAAGTGCAGTTCAGTGGAAGAATTTCCAACAGGGGAGAGAAGACAATGCTCTCACTAAGGTTGCTACTGTCAGTAACTGTTGTCTTCTTGATTCATATGAGAAATATGAGTATAAACTTACAGAAGACTAGATATGCAAAATGTTTGATGGGAACTAGATCTAGTGGTGCTACTGAATTGCCAAGACTATGTAAAGATTAAAATTAACTTTTCCCTGATTATGAAGATTAAAATTAAAATTGTAATCCATGCCTATTTTTTAGAACACCCTACTTAAGTTGAGTGGAAAGATCTGCCCATTTTTTTGGATTTAATCACCAAAAGTGTAAACATCCCTCTTAATCATTAAATGGGAGGTCTGTGACTCATGAATCTGAATGGACTGACTGCATCCTGAGCAGTCCTAAGTAAGGTTTTAGACTATGATTTGTCCACGTAAAAAGTGGAAAAAGACACAGGAAGTGGCACAAAAGAAGTAGCACATCTTTAAAAGGAGCGGTCACTTCCTATGAGAGACACTTCTTCATTCTTTGGAGTTGAAACTGAAGGAGAAAATCTGCTGACTGGACCTGAGACCCTGTTCCTGATGAGACTGATAGACTGACACATGGTGAGTGAAAGAGCTGACTCCTTTCTTGGATATTTTCTGACGAAACTAGCCTCAGAAGAGACAAGTCCCTTGAGAAAGTTTTTCCCCAGGTCCTCAGCTTTGCTGAGGCCAGTTAAGCACCAACTCTCCCTGCCCAGGTTAGGCTAGGGGCTGGAAGTAAATTACTTAGTGCTTAAGCTATATATCTTACCCTATCCTCTTTCTGATTTTCTTACTTCAGTCTTCTACATTTTGTAAATAAATTATAAATAAATGTCTTTGGAATTAATATAAATTCCTGGTGACCATAATACTCTTAAATAATCCAGTCCAACCCTTTTAAAAATAACCCCTTTTCTCCCTTACAACTAGACAACTGGACTAATAAGTCAATGAGAAATCAAAAGTTACAGCATGGTCTGGTGTTAAAAATAGATTTCTTTACCTATAAAGGAAAATACTGGTGAAGATGAGATTCTGAGCATAATTAATTTATCATAGATATCTGCTATAATAGCTCAATGACCATCATATTACAGATTATATTATATATATATATTATATTATATACCCCCCATTATATTAGAGACCTTGCATCAAAAAGCAGTATAATTTTTATAGTAGAAAATGAGGGACAAGACTAGAGTTTCATCAAAAGAATGAGAGATATGAAAAGGACACTATCCACATCCAGAGAAAGAACAGTTGGAGTAGAAATGCAGAAAAAAACATGACTTATCACTTGTTTATTTCGATATACGATTTGGGGTTTTCCTTTTAAAAGATCACTCTACAAAAATGAACAATATAGAAATAGGTTTTGAGTGATAATACTTGTAAAACCCAGTGAAATTGCTTGTCATCTACAGGAGGGTTGTAAAAATGGAGATTTGAACCCCAGACTTCAATCCCCAGAAGTCCTTGGTACTTCCCAGAATTCCCTATAATCTCACCTGAGTCTCCATCTGGGCGAGATCACAATTAGTATTTAACGGGTTCTCTGCTTCCCAAGAGCTCTCTCTTCCTCTACTCGGACATTGCAACATGTAGTAAGTAGGATGTGAATGGGCTAATCAGCCCTAGGCACGTGGTTTATTGTATCCTTGACTTCTAATAACCTTTAATAAACCTCATAAAGCATAATATTTTATTACTAGAAAATAATTTAATTTTTACAGTTAATGGCAACCATGAAAGGATTGAATGAGAACTTCTCAAAAGAATTTTTTTAATGAGATAGCCTAGATAATTCTTTTAAGCCACGTTCCTCCTGCCAAGACTTTTCAGCAAAGCTGATTCTTGAGCTCCTCCTGACCTTCTTGACCAAGATTGTTCACCTAGTCCTGCTCCTGCTCCTGCTCCTGCTCCTGCTCCAGCCTCAGCCCCAGCCCCAGCCCCAGCCCCAGAAACTCGGGCCTCCAACCCAGATCGCTCATTGCCTCAGGCCCAGCCCCAGGACTTAGCCTGCTGGTAGCTGTCCCAGTTTCTTCAGGACTCACAAACATCAGCTGGTAAAAAATGGGAGTGTTCTTTCTTAGGCTACAGGGACCACAGGGGGGGACAACGAGGGAAAGGAAGAGACTTTTCCAAACAGGAAGTTACAAGCATGACATATTTCACAGGATATCTTTTGAGTGCACTGATTCTGTTACTTATCTCACCTGAGATTCAGGGGAGAAATTCATCTCCCTGCAAGTCTTTGGCCCAATTTGAGATTCCTAAACCCACCCACACTCTGGGGGAGCAGCTCAGTGGCTCAGTAGATTGAGAGCCAGGCCTAGAGACTGGAGGTCCTGGGTTAGAATCTGGCCTCAAACACTTCCTGGCTGTGTGACACTGAGCAAGTCACTTGAACCCCATTGCCTACCCTTTACCAATCTTCTGCCTTCTGACAATAGACATCTAAATGGATAAAAACCAAGGAACTTTAAAGAAACTGGAGGTTATATTTTTAAGGCTTTTCAGACTCCAATGTTTTATAAAAAAATCTCTGTATTTTACTGCATTTTGCTTATTGTTTTGTTTAAGATTTAATTTTGTTGGTTTTAAGTTCATATATCAATGCATTCAATACTATTCTATTACACTGAATCCTTTTAATGTACTGGGTTTTAACTACTTTTATATTCTGTTGCTTTTTCCTTATTACTATACTGCACAAATATTATTGAATAAGCCTGTATAAAAAACAGCCCTTTTTCTGTTTTGACTTTGTAAATTGTCAAATAGAGGATAGATGGATTTCATCAGAACTGGTTACAATTTTATAACAACCTTTGGAAAATTTAATAAGTTTTAGCTAAATATCTCAAATTGATTTTAAGAGGTCTTTAGACATGATTTTTAGAATTTTTTTTCAACAATCTCTGATCATTTTGCCTGCCTCTAATGGAAGGTAAGGTCCATTTTAGTAGCTGAAGTGAAATACAATTATAATTCCCACCTCCCACATTTATAAAAATGTGAATGGATGGGACATCACAAAGGAACTGGGAAGTTAATCCCAGGGCATTGTACCCCTCTGGATGACTCCCTAAAGAGGAGCATCTCTCATTTATAACTCTTCAGCTCACTTTACTTCTACCTGAATGATATCTAGATTTCTTGATGATGTTCTAGACCCAAATAAGTTTTACTTTGTTTAAAAATATGTTTACCAAGGTTGAAAGATTTGCTACGTCTATAAAAATTGTGACAAATATCCATCAGTTCATAGGTTCTTTAAATGTCATACAACAACTTATGTAAAAAATGATAGTGGTTCTTGTTTGCTATTTTAATTAATTGGGCTATTGAGAATTTTTGGAATATTGATACCTACATATTTGTACTACTGTTCTTTATTAAAAAAAAAAAACTGTTTCCTTGTTAAATTCATTTGCTTGTACTTACAGTGGATCATGGCCAGATATGAAGAGGAAATGGATCTCATTTTGGTGAGAAACCTTGTATTCTACATTTCCTTAGCTGACACAGTGTGTCAATGATTATAAGCTATATTTTTGAATTGTAAAACTCTTTTATTATTATATTTTTCTTGCATGTGCAATATACTATTTCAGTTTTTATTTTTTCTCTCCTTTTTATATTTGAAGCACATGTCACCAATATTAAGATTGTCTTTAACTTTTTTAATTTGCAGTAATGTTTAAAATATATTTGCTATAATATCAGTGCATGCCCTCAAAAGCTTGAGACTGTAAAAATGATGCCACTAATTGTTTAAATAAAAAGTTATGGGAGGGGGCAGCTGGGTACCTCAGTGGATTGAGAGCTAGCCCTAGAGACGGGAGGTCCTAGGTTCAAATCTGGCCTCAGCCACTTCCTAGCTGTGTGACCCTGGGCAAGTCACTTGACCCCCATTGCCTAGCCCTTACCACTCTTCTGCCTTGGAGCCAATACACAGTATTGACTCCAAAACGGAAGGTAAGGGTTTAAAAAAAAAAAAGTTATGGGACTTTGCTTAATGATTCTGTCTGATTCCAGGACAAGATATACAAAAGAGTCATTGCACAGGGCCAAAGAAGCACAAAGCTAAACCTGAATTGTGCCAAAAGAGCACACAGGTCAAAAAAGAAGAACCCAATCCAGGTAGGATTGATGCACTTCTAAGCCAATACAAAGGACTTGAATGTAGTGTGAAGACTCAAGGTTGTGATGTTTCACATATGTTAAGATGTAGGCCTTCCTTGTATCCACACTCTTCTTGAAAATAATTACAGACAAGTATCTCAAATTTGGCTCCTACCTGGCTCCTATAATCTAGTCCCTTTTCTGTCTTTCATAATGTGGCAACTTTCTGTAGTCCTGGCTACTGACTGGGTAAATGCTTACTTGCTTATATCATTTTAATTGGTCTAAGATTCAAGGACCTGCTATAGATTTATTTTTCCTTTACTTAGAATTTTTACACATAAGACTTTGGTAGTCTTTAGTTCATCCAGAAATTATTTTTCTCATTTTGATTTTTTTTGATGTTTTTTAATTTCTCTTGCCAATTGATTCATATACCTCATAACTCAGCCATGCATCCCTAAGTGATCCCTGTGTTTTTCAATCACCCTCTTCAGGGGAGTATGTAAAAATGTAAAATTTATTATTATTTTAAAATTGCAAAGTTTAAATTCTTTGAGAAGAATTTTATGTTAAGAAACTTGCTACCTCCCCAAATCCAGAAACTGAACTGTTTGGAGAAGACACCATGAAGATGCCTCCATAGACCACAAGCTGTGCATGGGAAGATCAAGAATGAACTTTGGGTGTGATTGATTGAACATTTACTTGTATGTATACTCTTATGCCAAAGGGGACTGCCCCCAACTGGCTTTTTGTCAAAGCGCCTAGCAATCATTGGTTTTGTTCTCTTTTCCTTTTACCCACAAATTATTGCAATCTTTAAGTTGATTTATGTTTCCATGATCCTTTTGGGGAAACTGGTTTCCCAATATGATCACAGGGGGTATGTAAAAATGGAGATTTGAACCCCAGACTTCAATCCCCAGAAGTCCTTGGTACTTCCCAGAATTCCCTATAATCTCATCTGAGTCTCCACCTGGGCGAGATCACAATTAATATTTAATGGGCTCTCTGCCTCCCAAGAGCTCTCTCTTCCTCTACTTGGACATTGCAACATGTAGTAAGTAGGTTATGAATGGGCTAATCAGCCCTAGGCACGTGGTTTGTTATTTTATATCCTTGATTTCTAATAATATTTAATAAGCCTCATAAAATATAATATTTTATTACTAGAAACTAATATAATTTTTACAGGGTAGAGGGAAGAAGGGAGGGAGACAATATGAATCATATAACCTTAGAAAATTTATGTGTAGATTTGTTACTGGAATAAAATAAAGGAAATATTAAAAATAACAAGAGAACAAATGAACAAGAGTGATTTTCCTCCATTGCAAAAATGGGGAAATGAGTTATAATTTTTCACTCCTGGGTTTACTGTGGCCAGATCAAGGAGTGTCTAAACTAGGGTTACTAGCAATTCTAATGTTGGATTGAATTAAAGTCTGTGTCTATCTGATTTTGAAAGTGAGTCTTGACAAATCCTAAAAGAGAGGACCTTTGGGGTCTCATTGGAACAAGACTTTCCATTCTCTTTGTAGAGAACAAGAGTTTGTGGAGTTTCTGGTAAAAGGGTTTGAAAAGGAAGTTTCTAGTTGTCAAAGAATGAGAGAAAGGGGTTTTATCTAATGATGGCTAACTTTAATATCTATTCCACTTTAAACTTGCTTATATCTAAGTGATTAACTTCTTATGAATTCTAAGTATTATTTAATATTAGTTATTTAGACCTTTAAACTAGCTGGAACTATTTCTTAATAAAGTAAATCATCAAAGTAATCGTTAGTTTTTATCCTACAGTTTATCTATTTTACTCATCATGGCATAATGATTACAAAGCTGAAGCAAGAGGAAAGTTCTTATATTCCATTTATAATATTACATACAAAATGAAGTATAACTATCCTATGCTATCTCCCGCCTTCCCTTTGAAATGACTTAGGATAATGGTATCAATTCTGGGGTAGCTATGCCTTGAAGACTGCCAAAGAATCAGTTCTTTCCACTGATGCTCAGACTAGAACATAATAACCAAGATCTGTGGTTGACCTGAATTATGCCATACAAGAGGGTAAACTTCAGAAATTAGAAAAAATTGAGGTATTTTGGGTGAGCATTGGATAAGTGAGGAGTGTTCCTTTTGGAGGAGGCCACACTTCCTAGTTTTCAAAGGGCATTTTGAGTCACCTAGCATTGATAATGGAGACTTCCATCAGATTGGGGCACAACATAGTTCACGCTATCAGAATTACTTTAGGAGAAAATTAAGACCAGCAATTGACTATAAGTTCCTTTTTTTGTTTTCTTTGTTCTTTGGATAAAATTCTTCCACAATATTGTAAGAATAAAATAGTAGTATATACACAGTGGGAAAGCAGCCTCAGGATACTAGAAGTTGCCAGGTGGAGATTTTTCCAGATTTCTTGACAGGAAATATGTATACAAGCCAAAAGAAGTGAGACAAGTCTCTAAAAAGTCATTGAGCCTTTTATATCAAGATGATCTCAGATCCAAGGGTTTCAAAACCATTTTACAGTCTTTTGACTTTAACATTATTGAATGAAGCATCCCATTAGTGACTACTTTATTCTCTGCCTATTAAAATCACTTTTTCTGTGTCACCATATATTTCCTCACCTTTTTCCAGGACAGAGGCAGTTATCAGACAAGGGCATTAGTACACTTTTAAGTATCCAAAGTTTCTGGACTCTATTCTAACTCCTAGGTAAGCTATAATTAAAGCAGGGCATAGTAAATTTCACTGAAATAAATATTAAGTACCTACAATGAGTAAAAGACTAGTTTAGATGAAAGATAATTCAGTCTTCTGCCTTCAAGGATCTTACAATCCAATAAGGGATTCTGGTTAGGGATATAAAGGTGATTATGAGAGGAAAGGAGAGAACCAGGAAAGGGGCTATAAGATACTCCAGGAGGCAGAGGTTTGGATTGAATTTTTGGAGGAGTTTTGTTAGGTTTCGATCGGTTGTAGATCATGGAAGACATTCTGAATAAAAGTGGCACAAAATCCACAGAGATGGGAAGCTGTTTTTGTGAGGAACAGAGAGAACAATTTGTTTGGACCACAGAGTGTAGGAACAAAAGCAATGTACAATGTGACCATAAAAGCAATCTAGAATAATTGTGAAGGTCTCAAAAAGTCAGAAAGAAGAATATATTTTATCCTAGAGACAGCAGGAAACTACTGGGGCTTATTGAGTAGGGGAATGGCATGGTCAGATCAGCACTTAAAGAAAATCACTTTGGCATCTGGATAAAGGATGGCTTGGAGTAGGAAGAGAATGGAAACAGGAAGAACAATTGGGAACCCGCTGAGTAATGTAGAGAAAAGGTGATAAAGACTTGAACTAAAGTGATGGCTGTTTGAGAAGAAAAAAAACAGGTTAAATGTATGAGATGTGGAGGTCTTATTACAATAGAGTTTATGACAAAATGATTAAGTTGAGGCATAATTCTCCAAACAAAGTTATGTTTTATTAATGGGGGAGCTACCCACCAATAAAGTATATCTCTTGGCCCCTTGAGAAGCTCAAAGACCCCAAATTACGAGCATAACACAATTTTATAAACCTAAAACAGAGAAGAGAGCAAAAAAAATCACATAATTGGTTATAAGTTTGGTTGTATATTTAGGAACTTGGGAAATTATAATTGGTTATATAGTGGAAGCATAGGAAACAACATGATTAGTTTGAAGTTGGGTAACAGAGGCTAGCAATAGTCTCCCTTCTCTCATGAGATTAAGAAGGGTTCATTGTTAAAGTCCAGGTGCAAGATATTGAACCATACCTTTGAACGTGAAACCAGACATGCTTGAAGGATTACTTTGTTGTGCAGAGATGTCAAGTCCAACATTGTTTCTTTCTCACATGGTCCTCAAGGTGAGCAAAAATTTTTGAGGCAAGAAAAGATTAATAATCAGCAGGAAAACTGAATTTCTAAACTCATTATAGACCAGCCTAATTCTAAATTAAGTTCACAGGGAAAAAAAAAACACATGACTTTAGCAGATACAGGACAAAAGCGATACAAGACAAAATCAATTACTTGGAACTTGGAACAATAGGAAAATAATGCAGGATCAATTTTGATCTCAGTATACCTGACAAAATTTGGTGACTTATTTGATATATCAGGCAAAGGAAAACAAGAAGTCGAAGCTGACAATGAAGTTACACTCTGAAGAGAATAGATGATGCTTTTGATCTAAGTAAGGACCAAAAAGATGTGGGATGAGAGAAGATAATGAAGATGAGTTGTTTTGGATGTGCTAAATTGGATGTGTCTTTGGAACGTCCAATTCAAAATATCCAAATTTCTATTACTAATGGTGATCATTAGGCTAACATGAGAGAGAATGAACCAGGTATAGTCATTGATTACATGTCATGATTTTTCTAATTTTGTTACCATGCTTACTAATTTAGTGAACTTATTACATTTATGTTAGAGAAGTTGGCGTCCTCCTCACAGCTTATCTTCTCTCTGCACTGGGATCTGCAGAGCTGAAGTTGTGATATTACCAATAATATCCTAGGCAACAGGCAGCAATTGTCCTAAACATAGAATTACTATTTCAACTCAAGAGAAAACACAAAGAGAAGCTATCTTACAAGAAAGAAAGATTCCTATTTGAACACATACCTTTAAGAACAAAAAATGGAATGCTACAAAAACAATTTGAGTTGCCATCAGTGCTCTTTTTAAATTACAAAAGCCCCCTGTGGAAAACAGCATTAATTAAGAACCTTTGCCAAAAAGAAATTCTGTTGCAGGATTTCTTTATAGTTATATAAAATACATATTGATATAACATAAAAGTGGAAAGGAATTCATATTGTCTTTGGAGTGTCTTTATATGTCAGTTTCTTCTCAATAGGAAGAATTCTCAATAGAAGAATTAGAGTTGATTGTTTGGAGGGAATTAAAGTTAAAACTTAAAAACTGACTTACTGAATGAAAAAAAAAATTATATATCTACTCTTTAGTCCATTGAGAAAAGATCATAGGTCATTATAATAAATTAAAACAACTTTAGAGCAAGTAAAATTGTTGACTTGTGTCAACCTGTCTAACCAAGATCTGAAATGGGGTCCATTACAAGGTATATGAATATAATAGAATATTAATATGCCATCAAAAATAACAAGGATGAAGAATTCAGATATACTGATGAAAAATAAAGTGAACAATTTGCACAATCATTTAAGAAAAAAAGCATTGAAAGAGAGAGGTAAAGGTCTATAACAGTGATGGAGAACCTTTAGAGACTATGTACCATGCCTTGCCTTCCCCCCCATCCCCACAGCCTTATTCCAGACAGGGGAGGGAGAGGTGTGATGGGGAGGGGGAAGGGAGCAGCTCCACCCAAGTCCCTCTGCCTTTCAATTAACTAATTCTGGCAGGTGCTGGCACATGTGCCCTCAGAGAGATCTCTATGTGCCATCTTTGACACATGCACCATACGTTCACCATCAAGTGTCTATAGATTTTGAATAAAACATATATTGCCATGATATAACCAATATATTGGTTTATTTTGCTTAACTATTTCTTTGTTAGGAGGAACATTTTGGAGCAAGAGGGAGAAATAGAAAGGTTCTTAAGAAATGATAATGAAGTCAAAGAAAAAGACATCAGTAAAAAAAAATGTCTCTTTAAAAGTGTTATTTTCACAGATTAGAACATTTCTGCCTACTGAATTTTCTTGTGATTTTTAGGGAACAAGCAAGAGACAAACCCTAAAATAAAATGGACCTTGAAATTCAAGATAATAAAGAAAAGTCTTTATTAAATACTATGTGCCAAATACTACATTAAGCACTAGGAATACAAATACAAAAACAAGACAATTCCTGCCCTCAAGAAGTTTACGTTCTAATGGGGGAGAATAACACATATAATGGAGTGTTGGCTAGGGAAGGAAGTTAAGTTTAGGAAAGTTACAAAGAGTAGTCATTTGGCACATTTTTCCATTTGCAATGCTAGTGTCAATCTGATTATAGTTCTCAGAGTGGGGGCTAGCAAGTTGAGGAGGGACACGGCCAAGGAAAGAATAAATTTGGCCCAAATAAAGATGAACATGCGAAGTCCCAGAAAGTGCAAGGCTCTTTCCAGTACATAGTATAAGACAAATAGTGAAAAAGTAAAACAAAAAATAAGGTAAGTAAGTCTGGAAAAGAGTTCTATCTTTAATTAAGACTAATTTAGGATCATAAATAGCAGGTGAGAATGTCATCAATGAGCCTTCTCTCTTTTAACTTTCTATATCCTGACAACAAAAAACAAGAATGATTCCACATTTTAAAACTCTTAATGTTTTTCCCAAATTCAGATGCTAAGTAGACTGTTAAAAATCAATCTAATTAGACCTATAAACATTTTATTTTTAAAAACTTAATCTGGAAATGCAAATTCAGCTGAATTTAAGAATCTAAAATAAAGAAAAATTTTGACCTTATTTTCTTCCTTTGAACAGAGGGAAGAGAACAAACCTTTGTAAAATTCCATTATTAAGTAGATCCACAACTTAACCTGGGTGTGATAGAACAAATAGCCTTCAAAAGATGCACATGCCCCTGTCCTAATAGATGTCAAAGCAGCATTCTGTGAAGGGACCAGTTGTGAAAACTGCAGTTGAACAACACTGCAACTATGCCATGGATGACCATTCCTTCAAGTGGTACTTAAGTAGTAATGGTAGTAATAGACTTCACCTTTTCCTTCACCCTGAACTATACAGGCACTGAATTCTGAGATCAGCCAATTAGTCTCTCCTTTTTAGTCATTAAATCTAAAATTGAAATGGGGGTGAAGGAACAACATGAAAGGATACAAAGTAGAAAGGAGAATAAAGAATAAGGACTTTTCTGTTTACCTTTTAATAAAAGTCATCTTTTAATGAAAGAAAGAACATTGAATCACCATATTCCTAATCCTTTCAAATTTCCTCCCCACCGTAAGGACTCTCCAAATGGAAAATAAAGGTTAGTCAACAAAATTTCTTCTATCACTCCAAAGAATTGCTAGTTTCCTGTTACCCCTTAAAATTAACTCTTCCTCACTATAAAGTTATCTAGCAATATAAAAATAGCAAAATATAATAAATAAAAAATATAAAGTCAAGATGCCATTTTTCAACCTCTTAATATCTTTCATGGTTTCAATTATAATCAAGTTTCAAGAACACTTCCAAGGATGAAACATTTTACTTGAAGACAATTTATCTACTTTAAATGTCATTAAGGTGTGATTGGCAGAGCATCCTTGGGGAATTGATACACAGAAGTAGAATAACAGCATCTCTTGTGGGTAGGTGGATTTTAACTGATTTTAGATTGCCAAATCCCTTTTCCCAAAGAAACTACATAAAACCAGGAAATTCTTTTGTATCTATATTTGCCCTGATAACAGTTTACATAGGATTATAACATAAATCTCAACAGAGAGTGGAGGCATGACAACATATTCCCCAAATCCTTGGATACTTTTGATGATTTAATGGAATTAAATTAATGGATTACATTAAAATTGTTCTTTAGGCCGCAGGGAGTCCCACAATCACCCTTTCTGTTTTTCACACACGAATTAGCTGATATTTGTATAGTACTTTATGACTTATAAAGCATAATCTTAAAATAATAATTGCTAGCATTTATGTAGGACTTTAATGTTTGGAAAATGCTTAACAAATATCATCTCATTTTATCCTCACAGCAAATGTGGGAGGCAGGTGCTTTTATTATCTCCGTTTTACAGATGGAGAAATGAAAGCAGACAGTTACATAACTCTCCCACAGTCATATAGCTAGCATCTGAGGTCAGATTTGAACCCAGATTTTCCCAATTCTTGTTCTGACTGGACTCTACCTCACTGCCTCAGAGGAAGATTTCATGCTATGATTCTCTGATTTCCAAGCCAGCCAATCTCGTGGTTGTCCTTTTTTTTCCAGCATACAGACCCTTTTTTAATATTAAGGAAAAACATTTTTGTGAAATTCACAAAAAATAGGTGCACTAAAAAATACATAAAAGACAAAAGTATTCAATAGTACTTTTAAATGAACAGATATTATTGATTACATATTTTATTGATCAATATATATTTGAAAAAAGTAGTAGTTGCATGTGTAAGACCTGTTATTTATTCATCTCCTACAGAAGTTATGTTTGCTTCTTTATAGATTCTCTGACATCTTGCAAAATTCCACTGACCTCCAGAGGTCTGTAGACTGCAGATTGTATGATACTCCCAGAATCCAATCCATTATTTTGTTTATTTTGTTTTAAGACTGAGTGTCCCATGAATAACATGGAAATAGGTTTTGAACAATGATACATGTATAACCCAGTGGAATTGCTTGTCAACTCAGGGAGCATGGAGGGAAAACAGACGAGAAAAATCATGAATCATGTAACCATGGAAAATATTCTAAATAAATAAAAATAATAAGAATAATTTTTAAAAAGACTGCATGTCCCTATTTTATCCAAGCTGAAAAAACAAAGGCTAGTCACAGTTTTGATCTCACTACTGTTTGGCATGAGATCTTTGATCCATCTACCAAGGTGTTTAATATTTCCTAATTAGGCAACTTTGTTGTTTCTTACCTGAAGGCTTACCATAATGATATTCTAATGGGAGACAATAACACATATAGAAGAATGTTATACTCAGTATAAATACCTGATCTGCTTAACTAGGTACAATTCAGAATTTCCAAACTCAAAATATCTGCTAGTCTTTTCTTTTGCCCCAAATCCCATGAAAGTAGAGACAAACTATCATTTTGCAAATGATGAAACTGAGCCTCAGAAAGGTTAAGCAACTCACCCAAAGCCTAGAACTAGTGCACTTAATCAAAATTATTGGAAATTAAAGAAAAATATCCCCACCCCACCCCGGCCAAACTTCCAACATTGTACTACTCGGATACTTTATTATCATACGGAATTGACTTTGTATTCCTGAAGGCCAAGTCGGAGAAATGCCTAAAACAGTTCTTAATGAAGTAACAAAAGAATTTCAACATTTTTCTTGAAAAAGGTAGGAATGGACAGTACCTTAATTCTAACAGAAAACCATATTTATTTTCTTAGCACTATTCTGAGGTCTTTAGTCCTTCTAAAATGATTTCTCCATCTGGCTCCAACATTTCTTGCTCAAGAAGTAGTCAATTAAAATAACTTTGAAAAACTCAAGTGCTCTGATCCATGTAATGACCAACCATAATTCCACATGTTCAATGAGAAATAATGCTACCAAACAGGCGTTGAGGTGACAGGCTTAAGATACAGGATGATGCACATATTTTTACATAGAGTAGGAATTTTCTTTGTTTGGCTATGCATATTTCTTAGAAGGTATTTTTCTTCTCAATGGAAGGAAAAGGTAGGAGGAAGAAAAAATCAATACTTGTTAGTTTCAAAAAAATTTAATTACATTAAAAAAAGGTAGTCAATACCCAGAGAGTTAAAGAAAATTATAAAGCATGTTGTAAAAGATTATCTAACAAGAATGCTTAAAAGAAATTGCTTTCTGATGTTAAATAGCAATCGGGCCATTCCTGGAAGCATTTCATAATAGCATGTTTGGCTTTTTGAAGAAATCTCTTCCTGCCCCTAGCTAGTGATCAAATTTATATTCCAGAGCATAAAGACTGACATCCCGGGTAATTTTATCTTTGATTATATAACTGCAAATGTAGTTCTTTCCATGTGCTGTAAATGAATAATTCCTTTTTAATTAAATAAATGCCAAGCTACCCAGCATAGGCCCAGGAATGTATGCACACAAATGCTGAAGACCACAGGGAGGGAACAGATTATATTTTCACACCTACAATTGCTTATTAGAAACAGCAGCAGGGAAAATAAATTATTTTGACAGTCACATTTTTAAGGATTGCTTCAAGTACAATATTTGGTTTCACAATCATGAGTATAATGAAAAAGCATCTGCTCACAAAGTATGGACCTCTTCTTGCCAAAGCCAAGCAGCCATTCAGCAGAGAAGGAAGAAGTACCATTTACATCAAAGGCACCACTAGTAGATGCAAGGGACCTTAGGTGATGTGTATATATATATATATATATATATATGTATATATATATATATATATACACACGCATATATGTATGTAGGTGTGTATTTGTACATATATGTAAATATATAGTTAGATGGAGGGATGGATGGACAGACAGACTGACATTCAGACAACAGACAGAACAAAGCTAATTTCTTTCCTTTTTTCTTCATTTCTTTTTCAAGTAGATTGAGGTTATTGAATCCAAAAGAAGCCCATAGACTGATTCAAGGTCAAAGACATCCTCAGCTTTCATTAACACTTCACAGAATCTATTCTCCCCTCTAAAAAGTATTGCTAATTCCATTAGGTCAATGAAATCTCAGAGAAGGATGAATGGACCTATATAACTCTACCTGACTAGAACTGAGATGGTTTATTTTTATCAGTAGAAAAAAGGCAAATCTATCCATTTTAGTTTATTTTTGGTTAATGAGGAGAATCGGGCACAAGAAAGGATAATCACCTGGAGGCATATTGCCTACATTTAGTTGTTCTACAACAAATCTCTCTCTGTGGTTCTATTGCTATTGCCACCTACTTTGCCTGAGTCATTTGCCGACATAAGGAGACTCATAGCACATTCACTGTCAAGAAGCCCTGGGCCTTTTAAAAACAAATATTTAATACTTGTTTCCCTGGTCACACAAGCTAATATAGATAAATATGTCATGTTTTAGACTAGTTCTTTGAATTATTCTGTGATGCAATGCTGTCGATTCTGAAAAATGCACGAAGGAGGATTAGAAAAGGGAAAGGATAAAATTTCAAGCATATTTATTGCCACCTTTTAACATTTACTTATATTTCTATTTCTTTCCCCACACAGAAGTTATCCCCCCATTACTTTCTATCTGAAGACAATTCATCCTCTGAAAGATTTTTTTTACCATGAAACCTTTGTCAAATAATGGAACATTCATCAAGCTCTCTCTTTGTCCCTCTGGGTCTCTGACTTTCTATATACTGTTATGGACTTATCAGATATCACATAATACCCATGATTAAAAATTTTAATGTATATTCATTTCAATGATCCTCTTCTATTTTGTTCATGTATATTTTTAGAGATAAAAGTTTCCCCTTCCATACTGATTTAGCTGTGTCCCAGAAATTTTGGCATATTATTTGATCATTATCATTTTCTTTCACATAATTATTCATTGCTTCTATGTTTATTAATTTCTTATTTTTTGATCCACTCATTATTTAACATTTCATTGTCACATCTCTATATGGGTCTGTCTTTTGTTTGTGCTCCCTCAACAATGGTTACTATTTTATTTTGCTACAGTCCATAAATGATGTTTATTATTTCTTTTTGTAACATTTGTTTGCAACATAATGCTCTAATACATGGTTGATTTTTGTAAAAGATCCATGTGATGCTTAGAAATAAGATTATTTTTAGCAGTTGCATTTAAATGTCATTAGTTTTATAGCTCTAGTTTCTTGTGTAATTTGTTCAATTCTACATTGATCCCTTTTGTTTATGTTCCTTTTACTTTTGTCCAAACCTGAGAGAGATTCATGCTCCCTGTGTGTACACTTTAATTTTTTTTTGGTCATACACTTCTTTGGTGATAGCATCTGCTCTGCTTCTTCTTCTTCTGTTGTTGTTGTTGTTGTTGTTGTTGTTCTACTTCTGGTACACAGTTTATCACTAATAATATGCATAGGGGCAGCTAGGTGGCACAGTAGATAGAATATCAGTCCTGGAGTCAGGAAGACCCAATTTCAAATCCAGTCTCAGATGCTTTATTTTTTTGATAATTATTATTTTCTATCTTAAAATCAATACTAAATATCAGTTCCAGGGGTGATAAGGAATAGGCAATTGAGGTTAAGTGACTTGCCCAGGATCACACTTTTAGAAAGTGACTAAAGTCATATTTGAACCCAGGAACTCCCATCTTTAAGCCTGGGTCTCCACTGAGCCACCTTCTTGCTCCTCAAACACTTATTAGCTATAAGAACCTAAGCAAATCATTTAACCCTTTTTGCCTCTGTTTCCTCATTTGTAAAATGATATGGAGAAGAAAATGGTAAACTACTCTGGTATCTTTGCAAAAAACAAACAAACAAACAAAACAAATGGAGTCATGAAGAGTCAGACACAACTGAACAGAATAAAGAAAAGAAAAAATATATGAATATCATGCATCTCTCCACTGTTCTTTGGATAACCCACAATTTAAATCTGCTTTACCCTGGTTTCCAGTCCACATGAAGATCATTTTGGTAAGTCATTGGGCATTTAAAACCCCATTCAAAACTTTTATCCATGTGCTTCTTTATCCAGGAGGCAGATAGATGGCTCAGTGGATAGAGCACTGACTCTGAAGCCAAGAAGACTTGAATTCACATCCAATTTTGTGACCCTGAATAAATCATTAACCTCTGTTTGACTTAAAATTCCTGGAATAACAAATGGGAAAGCACTCCGTATCCTTGCCAAAAAAAAAAAAATGGATAGTATGGTCCATTTGATCATAAAGAATCAGACACAACTGAATGAGACCTATGGTCCTGAAACTCTGTGACAAGTATGCATATATTTGAAGTTTTCAGATTTGTCTCTGCAATTATTCAAAACCATCACGATCATACATTAAGCAATTTTGGTGTTTGTACAGTGATGACATCAGACTCTGACCACTTCTGACTAAATGCATTCCATTCTTAACAATTTCTCAACTTGTCATCAAATTATTTCCAAACTACCACCAGGGTTCAGAGTTTACCAAGTATTCCCAAAGAAAAGTCAGTTGCATGCACATACCCTTATTCACATTATATACACTGCAATAGATGTCTCTCATTCTTCTCTGGAACCCAGGTAATATTTATTAGTTGTGTAACAAAACTAAGGGATGAATTTGGCATTCTTGCAGCACAAAATATCAAGAGGAAAAAATGCACCTGTAATATCATTGAATAATTCTTTACTGCTTAAGTCACCATTAAAGAATTTTATGGTGAACTCTTTGGACTATCATTGTGAACTCCCCAAGGTGTTTTTTTAAACAATTAAGCAGGAACCATTACACTATAATAAGTGTTCTTTGCCTTTTGGGGATCCCTTTGGCATTCTGGTGAAGCCTTGTGAGCCTGTTCTCAGAATAATATTTTTAAATACACAAAATAAAATGTATAAGATTACAAAGGAAATCAACTGTATTGAAATGGAGTTAATTTTTTTTAAAGGTTAGAGATCCCAGTTTAAGAACCCTGATCTATAGGAAAATACTCATGGTCAGTTCCATTACATATTTTTACATGTTCAGTGATCCTTCTTTTCCTTTTATGTTATATTTTTCTATCCTCTAGCATGCTAGCATAGGTTAGCATTTTCAATGCTCTCTTCATCACCCTGCATACTTGCTGCAAGTCACATCCTCAGTTCCCTATTATTTTTACTGATACATTAAATGGATGAGTCTTTTAGCAAATGAGTATTGCAAGTGCCTATTTAATATGTTTATGTACTGACATAAGAAATTAATCAGAGGATCCTGAGGAAGTCTTTCTTTTATTTATTTTTTGTCAATGTTTTTTCCCATTTGAATAAGTTTATTTAGTCAATTTAGAATATTATTCCTTGGTTACAATAATCACATTATTTCCCTCCCTCCCCTCCACTCACTCTTCCAGCAGCCAATGTGCAATTTCACCTGTGTCCTTGATCAGAACCTATTTCCATGTTGTTGTTTACATTAGGATGTTCATTTAGAGTCTACATCCCCAACCATATCTCTTTTCGACCCATGTATTCAAGCAGTTGTTTTTCTTTGGTGTTTTTACTCCCACAGTGTTTCCTCTGGATGTGGATAGTGGTTTTTCTCGTAATTTCCTCCAAGTTGTTCAAGGTCATTGCATTGCCACTAATGGAGAAGTCCATTACATTCGATTGTACCACAGTGTATCAGTCTCTGTGTACAATGTTTTCCTGGTTCTGCTCCTCTCACTCTGCATCAATTCCTATGTTCCAATCTGCATGGAATTCCTCCACTTTATTATTCCTTTGAGCACAATAGTATTCCATCACCAACATACACCACAATTTGTTCAGCCATTCCCCAATTGAAGGGCATCCCCTCATTTTCCAATTTTTTTGCCACCACAAAGAGCACAACTATAAATATTTTTGTACGTGTCTTTTTCCTTATTATCTCTTTGGGGTACAAACCCAGCAGTGCTTTGGCTGGATCAAAGGGCAGACAGTCTTTTATCGCCCTTTGGGCATAGTTCCCTCCAGAATGGTTGGATCAATTCAAAACTCCACCAGCAATATATTAATTTCCCTACTTTGCCACATCCCCTACAACATTTATTACTTTCCTTTGATGTCATGTTAGCCAATCTGCTAGGTGTGAGGTGATACCTCAGAGTTGTTTTGATTTGCATCTCTCTGATTATAAGGGATTTAAAACACTTTTTCATGTGTTTATTAATAGTTTTTATTTCTTTAACTGAAAATTACCTATTCATGTCCCTCGCCCATTTTTCAATTGGAGAACAGCTTGATTTTTTATACAACTGGTTTAGCTCTTTATAAATTTGAGTAATTAGACCTTTGTCAGAGGTTTTTGTAATGAAGATTGTTTCCCAATTTGCTATTTCCCTTCTACTTTGGGGTACATTAGTTTTGTTTGTACAAAAACTTTTTAATTTGATGTAGTCAAAATTATTTATTTTACATTTTGTGGTGCTTTCTAGGCTCTTGCTTGGTTTTAAAGTCTTCCCTTCCAACAGTTCTGACATGTATACTATTCTGTGTTCACCTAATTTGATTATAGTTTCCTTCTTTAGATTCAGGTCATTCACCCATTCTGAGTTTATCTTGGTGTAGGGTGTGAGGTGTTGATCCAAACCTAATCTCTCCCACACTGTGTTCCAATTTTCCCAGCAGTTTTTATCAAAAAGTGGGTTTTGGTCCCAAACCCCAAAGTGGGTTTATCATAGACTGTCTTGCTGAGGTCATTTACCACAAGTCTATTCTATTGATGCTCTTTTCTGTCTCTTAGCCAGTACCAAATTATTTTGATAACCACTACTTTATAATATAGTTTGAGATCTTGGACTGCAAGTCCTCCTTCCTTTGTGTTTTTTTTTTTCATGATTTCCCTGGATATTCTTGATCTTTTGTTCTTCCAAATGAACTTTGTTATTTTTTTTTCCAATTCAGTAAAAATGTTTTTTGGTACTTCAATGGGTATGGCACTAAATAAGTAAATTAATTTGGGTAGGATTGTCATTTTTATTATTATTAGCTCATCCCACCGATGAGCAATCAACATTTTTCCAATTGTTTAGATCTAGTTTTAATTGTGTAGGGAGTGTTTTGTAGTTGTATTCATATAGTTCCTGTGTTTGTCTTGGCAGATAGATTCCAAAGTATTTTATTTTGTCTAGGGTGATTTTAAATGGAATTTCTCTTTCTAATTCTTGCTGCTGAGCTGTGTTGAAGATATATAGAAATGCTGATGACTTATGCAGGTTTATTTTGTATCCTGCAACTTTGCTAAAGTTGTTGATTATTTCACTTTGCTTTTTAGTTAACTTTCTAGGATTGTTTAAGTAGACCATCATATCATCTGCAAAGAGTGATAGCTTGGTCTCCTCATTGCCTATTTTAATACCTTCAATTTCTTTTTCTTCTCTAATTGCTACTGCTAGTATTTCTACTACAATGTTAAATAACAGAGGTGATAATGGGCATCCTTGTTTCACTCCTGATCTTATTGGGAAGGCTTCTAGTTTATCCCCCTTGCAGATGATGTTTGCTGATGGTTTCAGATATATACTGTTTATTATTTTTAGGAAAAGCCCTTCTATTCCTATACTTTTAGTGTTTTCAAGAGGAATGGGTGTTGTATTTTATGAAAGGCTTTTTCTGCATCTATTGAGATAATCATGTGATTTTTATCAGTTTGCTTGTTAATATGGTCAATTATATGGATGGTTTTCCTAATATTGAACCATCCTTGCATTCCTGGTATGAATCCTACCTGTTCATAGTGAATAACCCTTGTGATCACTTGCTGGAGTCTTTT
This sequence comes from Monodelphis domestica, assembly GCF_027887165.1. Classification (NCBI taxonomy): domain Eukaryota; kingdom Metazoa; phylum Chordata; class Mammalia; order Didelphimorphia; family Didelphidae; genus Monodelphis; species Monodelphis domestica. Next base: position 231,140,540 of record NC_077234.1, on the reverse strand, counting down.
TGCTAGTATCCTATTTAAGATTTTTGCATCTATATTCATTAAGGACATTGGTCTCTAGTTTTCTTTCTCTGTTTTTGACCTGCCTGGCTTTGGGATCAGTAACATGTTTGTATCGCAAAATAAATTTTGTAGAAATACTTCTTTGCTTATTCTGTCAAATAGTTTGTATAATATTGGGATTAGTTGTTCTTTGAATGTTTGATAGAATTCATTTGTGAATCCATCTGGACCTGGGGATTTTTTCTTAGGGAGTTCTTTGATGGTTTGTTCAATTTCTTTTTCTGATATGGGGTTGTTTAGGTAATTTATTTCTTCCTCTGTTAGTCTAGGCAATTTATATTTTTGTAAGTATTCATCCATATCACCTAGATTGCCATATTTGTTGCCATATAATTGGGCTCAGTTTTTAATGATTGCCTTAATTTCCTCTTCATTGAGGTCTCCCTTTTCATTTCATTGTCAATTTAGTTTTTTTCTTTCCTTTTTTTTAAATTAGACTGACTGGTACTTTGCCTATTTTATCTGTTTTTTTTTCAAAATGCCAGCTTTTAGTCTTATTTATTAAATCAATAGTTCTTTGACTTTCAGTTTTATTAATTTCTCCTTTGATTTTTTCAATCTCTCATTTAGTCTTCATCTGAGGATTTTTAATTTGTTCACTTTATTGTTTTTTATTTGCATGTCCAATTCATTGACCTCTGCCCTTCTTAATTTGTTAATATATGAACTCAAGGATATAAATTTCCCCGAGTACTGCTTTGGCTACATCCCATAGGTTTTTAAAGGATGTCTCATCATTGTCATTTTCTTTAATGAAGTTATTAATTGTTTCTACAATTTGTTCTTTAACCAGTTTTGGAGAATCATATTGTTCAATTTCTAATTAATTTTTTATTTATTTTTATTTATGTCCCCTTACTAATTATTTTCATTGCATTCTGATCTGAGAAGGATGCATTTATTATTTCTGCACTTTTGTACATGGTTGCAATGTTTTTATGCCCCAAAAAATGGTCAATTTTTGTGAATGTACCATGTGCTGCTGAAAAGAAGGTTTTTTCCTCTATTTTTCTCTACATGTCTACTAACTCTAATTTTTCTAAGATTTCATTCACATCGCTTACATCTTTCTTATTTTTTTTTGTTTGATTTATATAGTTCGGATAGAGGAAGGTTCAGATCTCCCACTAGTATAGTTTTTCTATTTCATCCTTGAGCTCCACTAGTTTCTCCTTTAGAAATTTGGATGCTATGCCATTTGGTGCATACATATTGAGTACAGATATTTCCTCCTTGTCTATACTGCCTTTTATCAGGATGTGAATGGCCAGGAAAAGAGGAAATCTCTGAAAGAATAAAGAAGCATTAGAGACATCCTATCCCTGTTTAGGAATGTCAAGCAGAGATCAACAGGTGAAGAGAAGAGTTTGTTGCTTTTTTCTTGGTGGGGAAGAGAAGGATAGTGAGGATCTCAGCTGAAATGAGGGTTCTAGGATTTAAATACTGTTATTCTGGGGATTTTTATTTTGAGAGTCTTGGGTCTAATAGTGACTCATTCAAAAGTTTCTATTTTGTTTTCTTAGCATCTTGCATAGAGGACTTGAAGGGTACTTAGAGGTCATTAAGTAAAATGCTATCATTTTAAAGATAAGGAACTGATGTTTAAAGAAGTTAAATCAATTAAAATAAAGATCTTCCTGCTTTCAAGTCCAGCATAATATCATTATATCACACTAACTCATTTTGTTTTAAACAAAATCTATAATATTGAGATATTTTTGAAAGTAAAAATGGAGTTTTCTTTAGTTTTCATAGTGCTAATTTACTGATCAGTAAAAGGATTAATGTGCTGAAATGTAAAGAAAAGTGAATTTGGAGTCAAAATACTCTAATTCAAATTCCAATTTTGCCACTTATGTGACTGGGCAAATCAGTCTTTTGTGTGATGTTAGTCAATGACAATCTAAAGTCTATAAACTTTTAAAAATATTTTTAAAACTGAATTTCAATATTATTTCTTTATTTTATATTTAAATTTATACATGTAAAATTATTCTGAAAAGTAGTTCATAGGCTTCATTGTACTGACAAAAAGGTCCATGGCACAACAAATATTAAGAACCACTGATCTAGATGATCTCTAAGGTCTTTTCCAATTCTATACTCTTATGATGCACAGGAAATTCTCTTAGAGGGCATGTAGGCTTCCATTGCCATGAGAATCTCTCACGCAAGGGTTATACATGAAATGTAAGGGTTAAATTTAATGGTTGGACAATAATTTTATGAAATTATGTGGTCATCAATATTATATCTCCTCAAAAATTTATTTATAAATATTTACAAAACGAAAAGGAAACAATAAAGTAGAGAAATGTGAAGAGATTAGAGATGTTATCTATCCTACCAATTTAAATGTTTACTCTGGGTCTGCTTAATCCAGGCAGAGATTAATTAGCTCTCAACCAGGAAGGCTTGTAGTGAGTAACAACATGGCCTCCTCCAAGATGGAAGCTAGTCTCTTAGGAAACTAGGAAAGGAGTCAGCCTTTCACAAGAGTCAGAGTCTAAGTTGAAGCTGAGCTCTAAGCCACTGTCTCCAACAAAGTTCTCTTGAAAAACATACATTTAAAATAAAAATAGAATAATATGAGGCTTTTAATATATTGTTGATAAAATGAGTCCTATATGAACCATAAGGGTTATAGGAAGTTGAGGCAGGGAGAGACTGATGTTCAAAAACGACTTAATATGGATCACCTTAGTTAAGTAAATAGTTTTATGGTGAAAACAAAATTTATCTACCAATGGTAGAGTCTGGACAAAAAGAATCAGTCAAGTACACTGAATGAAGATTATGGTAGGGTTGAACATGACTAAAAATGTGTCCTTGTTCCCCAACTGAGAAGCTTAAAATATCCTCTATGGTTTGTTTTGTAGCCTGTATTCCCTGAGTTTCAGATCCTTAGAGCTGAATTTGAGACATTTATGCCTCTGGTCTAGGATATCTAGTTGTCCTGTGAGCAAAGACTTAAGGATATTAAGGCATGCCATGAAGGCATGGAAGGTTGTATTAAAATGAAACTACAAATACAGAAAGAACTTGTTTTTGTTGCTGTTCAGTCATATCCAATTCTTCAAAACACACCAAGCCTTCCTGTCCTCCACTATCTCTTCAAGTCTCTCCAAGTTCATGCTCATCATTTCCATGACTATCAATCCATCTGCTCTTTTGCCATCCACTTCTCCTTTTGCCTTCAATCTTTCCCCCCATCACAGTCTTTTCCAATGAGTCCCACCTTCTCTTTTTATGGCCAAAGCATTCAAAATTCAGCTTTGTATGTGACCTTCCAGATCATAAATAGTAAATAAAGATTCCTCCTTTGATAGATCAGCTTCCCCTAGAAACCTAGATAGACATTCCTAACTTATGGTACCCAATGTGAGACTTTCCCTTCTGAACCTAAACAGTAATGTGACACTGGAAATGAGAGAAAACAATATCTCCACTTTGCCTAATATGTCTGAAAGAGGTGAGAAGGTATTATTGGAGCTGTGGTGCAAAAACAGCTTAGTGGCATAGTCAATAGAGTATTGATCTTGGAATCAGGAGTATTAGAGCTTCTGTCTTGCCTCAAACAGTTGCCAGTAGTATGACCCTGGGCCAGTTCTTTATCCTATCTGTTTCAGTTTCCTCACCTGCCAATTGAAGGTATTGAATTCAGTGCCCTATTAGGTCCCTTCTGGTTCTGAATCCGTAAATCCCGTCCTATCTCTTAAATTACTCACCATAATCAAAGCACTAATAGGCACTGTGGATAGCACCTGACAGAGAGTCAGGAAGGTTCTTCTTCCTGAATTCAAAACTGTTCTCAGACACTCCCTAGCTGTGTGGCTCTAAGCAAATCATTTCAGCCCATGTGCCTCAGTTTCCTCATCTTTAAAATGAGCTGGAGAAGGAAATGGCAAATCATTACAGGATCTTTGCCAAGAAAACCCCAAATGAGATCGACAAAGAGTCAGATCTACCTGAAACAACTGAACAACCTGAAACAAATGAACAACACCCTCAACATAGAGACCTAGTCTACAAGGTAATTAAGGAAACAGACTACACAGCTCACATTTTCAAAGAGATTATATTCTTTTATTTTTAACCCTTATCTTCCATCTTACAATCAATATTAGTTCCAAGACAGCAGAGGGGTAAGGGCAAAACAATTGAGGTTAATGACTTGCCCAGGATCATACAGCTAGGAAGTGTCTGAGGTCAAATTTGAACCCAGGACATCCCATTTCTAGGCTTGGTTCCCAAATCACTGAACTACTTAATTGCCCCCCCCCCAAAGAGGATATATTCTAATAGAGAAAGAGTAGAAAGAGTACACAGAGATCAATCTTATTAATAAGTAGAAATAAATAGCCTTCCATAAGGAACTTGCCTCCAAGACTTTTAAACTAATTGAGGAAGAACAGAAAAGAAATATGCATTTATTATGCACCTACTATGTGCTTTAGAAATGCTATCTCATTTGATCACTTATTATTAGAGTTAGTACAAATACAAAAATACCATGAGAAAAGAATTTTCAAAATGGAATCTGAGGACCTCATAATTAGAGCAAAAGTTTTAATATCTAGGCTAATAATATTTTAGGCAAACAGTATAATGAATAGTGTACTGCTCCATTGATCTCCTATTTACCTGTTTGCAAAGTAGCTAATCTTTCCCCTTTCTGTCTCCTTGTTTCTGCCTCTTTTCTCTTTTTTCACTCCCTTATATGCCTATCTTTCTTCTCTTTTTGTTTTATCTAAACCATATTCCTCTAAACTTTTGACAAAAGGAAAGCCAGAGCATAGCAAGAAGATCAATGTGTGGTAGGAGGAATGTCTAGAACAGAACTCTCACTTTTTGTTTTTGTTGAGTTATTTCAGTTGTGTCTGATTCTTCATGACCCCATTTGGGGTTTTCTTGGCAGAAATACTAGAGTGGTAAACTAAAGCAAACAGGGTTAGGTGACTCATCCACAGTCACATAGCCAGTATGTATCTGTGGTCAGATTTGAACTACCAAAGATGAACCTTCCTGACTCCAAGCTCAACCCTCTATTCACTGTGCCACCTAGTTGCCTCCAACTCTGACTTATTATTTTTTTTTAATAGAGCAATGTTCAGGAGTCCTATAACTTCATTAGTTATTCCTTCCACTTAAAAACCTTGGAAGATGTTAACCTCCCCCCCAAAAAGTACAAAGTACTGAGATTATTTTCTTTGTATTCACCTTTCTTTCAACTTCCTTAATGCAAGAAAAAAGGAGGTGAGTAGGGAGATAAAAAAGTAGCTACTACTTGGCTTGGCACTATCATAAATGAAAGATGACAGATTATTTTCTCACATTTTGTATTTTAAATATTGCTGTCAGACTAAGGCAGTGCCAAGTTTCAAACCAGAATGAAATGTTAGAAAGGAAACTAAGTGTGTAAAATTGGAACTTTAAAAACTGTGCATATGTGTTTTTAAAGGCTCATTCCTAACTCTTGAAAAATTGGATAAAATATTAGCCATAATTATATTTCTATGTTATATCATTTAGCATCTCTTTCTCCTTTTCTTTTAGTGGGGATTATATATATATATATATATATATATATATAGAGAGAGAGAGAGAGAGAGAGAGAGAGAGAGAGAGATAGACAGATATGTAGATAGATAGATATGTAGACAGACAGACAGACAGACAGACAGATAGATAGATAGATAGATAGATAGATAGATAGATAGATAGATAGATGGATAGATAGATAGATAGATAGATAGATAGATAGATAGATAGATAGATAGATAGATAGATAGATAGATGGATAGATAGATAGACAGACAGACAGACAGACAGACACATAGATAGATAGATAGATAGATAGATAGATAGATAGATAGATAGATAGATAGATAGATGATAGATAGGTAGGTAGGTAGATGGACGGACGGACAGACAGACAGACAGACAGACACATAGATACATAGATAAACACCTCTGGGTGGGTGTTGTATGACGATATTTTATCATTTGAAACCAAATAATGTAACTATAAGGATACCGCTGTTTGTTTGTTTGTTTAATGGGTTTAAGGGAGAAATGTCAAGACAGCAAAAATGACTTGAAATTTCCTAAATGGAAGCCAGACCATTCTTCTCTTCTCATGCAATTTGGGGCACAATTTACCATTCACCTTCAGTGTTTGTCTAAGAAATGTACTGGCAGACCAACTCTATAAACTGTCCATCCAAGTATATATCCTAATCTGAACAGCAGGCATTCTTGACTTGTTTTTTCATGTGTAGATTGTTAAGCAAAACTCTTTTCAGATTTGTAATTCTCATTTAGGAGACTGAAATGTTCTAGGGTTTGACAGAATTAGCACAATATCATCATATCATACACAACTGGAGTACTTTGAAGTTCTTACAGATTACAGGAAATCTCACTTTATCTTGGATTCTGCACTGAATCTCCTCCATGAGATAGGCAAACTTACCTTTACTGAGCATAAATCAGAAAATTGAAAAACAAGGTCATTTGTATAGCTGCATCTTTGAAGGAAACCTGTATTATCTAAATCTATGCATAAGAGAAAATTTGAGTAATGTTCACAAAGCTGCATTTTTCCACCTAATTATTATTTTTAGAATCATCAGACAATAAAGCACGTAGTATTTTCTATTGCCTGTACCTTTCATTCACCTGAGTGACAGCAAAAATATAATCTACTATATATGGAGATTATGATTTGGAAAAGTCTGCTTTTTCCCTTCTCATTTTCATTCAAGGATACCTTCAAAATGTGTGTAGATTTAGAAGAACTGGGGATGGAGGGAGTCTCATGCTAAGAGATCTCCTAAGGTCCAGTGACCTTTTTTTCTTTCCATTGTATTCTCCTTTCCAACCTCTTTCCAAGTACAGGTTAGGTTTTCCTTCTGCCTCTTTTTTCCTCCTGCTTTTTTGTATTGAAGTAGTTCTTCCATTCTTTCAAGGAACACTTCATCTTTCTTGCTTCCCTGAAGAATAGAGCAATGCCCCAAACACTGTTCTCTAAATCTTCCTACTTTTGCCTCTTAAAGGTCAACTTATATGTTGTCTACGTGTGGTATAAAATGAGAGAGATTTTTAACGCTAGACGCCCCGAAGTCTGGGATATGGAGGAATGTGAACATAAGGAGTAGCGCCACTGACAAAAATTGTGAAGTCAGAAGAAGGAACACATATAACTGGAAAGGGTTTAGACATACCGAGTTTGATGTGATAATAAGTCATTCAGATGAAGATGTCCTCTGGAGCACCCCAGTGGGTGTGTGGAATGGAATGACCCTTTTTGCTCCCCATAACTTCAGAGAAAATTCTGATATCTTCTGACTATTTCCCATCAGCTTTTTTTCCTTTTGAAGCCTTACTTTCTATCCTAGTAACTACTCTAAGACACATGAGTGAGGGCTAGGCAAACAGATTAAGTGATTTGGCCAAGGTCTCACAAGCTAGGAAATATCTGAGGCTAGATTTATTCCTGGGAGCCCCTGACTCCAGACCTGGTGCTCTAACTACTTCTGCCCCCTTGCTATGCCACCAATCACCTTTGATGATATTTTTAACTTGCCTTCTGAGCTAAAACTCAGTAGATATATTAAAACAATAGACCCTGCCCCTCAGGTCTCTCCTTCCTGACGGTCTTGAAGTGTGAACAAAATTCTCTGATTTCCAAAAGGTCAGCCCTTCCCCAAACTGGTCTACCAACCATGAGCTAGCTCATGAACTCCAGGGCAAGTCTATGTTTGGGATGGAGTCACCTGCTATTTTCTCTCTTTGTTTTTTCCTTTGGCACAAGATGTGAGATCTCAAATAGAAGCTGGTATCTTCCCCCTTCCCAGGCATTGGAGCAATGACAAAGTTGTGATAGGAACAAGATGACTGAGATGGAATGAGAGGACTAAAGGAGAACCCACATGGGGAAAAAAATTGGCCAACTTGGTACTGATGAGACTCATCAGTGCAGGAGAAGTATAAAATCACCATCCAGAAGCAATAGCCTAATTATATTTCCTCCAAAAAAAATGCTGTCTCCCGTGTCTAGAAGTCTCTGTGCCTTCACTTCTACTTCTTAGTTTCCCAGGTTTCTTTCAAAATTCAGCTCAAATCTCACCTAACTCGGGAAGTCTTTCCTGGTCTCCCCTCACTCCCTAGTTGCCAATGCCTTCCCCCTTTCAGATTACTTTCATACACTGTCAATATCTTGTATGTAGCTTAGTAGAAAGCATAATTCTTTGTTTTGGCTTCTATCTATATTTCCAGCATTAGCACAGTGCTTGGCATGTAGTAAGCACCTAATAAATGTTTGTTGATTTGATTTGACTGACAAACATCACCCCATGAAGCTTGTGTGTTGGCTTCTCAACTGATTATAATCCTTCGAGGATTCTTTATCGTTTAGCATTCCTTTTTCTGTGTGGGATAATAAAGCTGCCTGTTTGAAACTTGATTCATGTTTGTATTTGTGTACATTATTTACTTCTTCTCCACCCGCTAGGGAAGATCTCTTCTATCAGAGCCCAAAATAGAATCATTCCTCAGGAACCTGAAGAGGGGATAGAATTGGAACACTGGGTAACCCAGCTCCCCTATTGTGGAGACAGGCAGCCCTAGAATAATGAACCCATAGCAAACGTTGAGGACAGGGAAAGGACAGGGACTGGGAAGGTCTCCAGCCCCCATGGCCATAACATAAGGGTGCCTGGCTAGCAGCCTCTGTGCTAACGCCCTGCGCTTGATTAAAGATTCATGTCTATATCTCAAATAAGAGTCACAGACTTGATTATATAAGATTAGATTATACTTTATAATCCAATTTATATGTTATTCACTGTGTAACAACTTGCCTTCCCTCATAAACCTAGAGAAATATACATTGGTCACTATTTCAAATTTTTAAATAATGATTCTTAAATAAGCAGTATATTTCCATTAAATGCCAAAAAAAAAATAAATATGTAAGGTATGATCAACCAATTCACAATGGAACTTGAGAATAAAATAATTATAGAGTAGGAGAAATAATACTTTAATATTAAAATATAATATTCCTGACCTATTTCAACAGCAAATCCATCTGTTCTTACTTCATGAACTCCAAGTCTAACATAAAGACAGAAGGGAAGGGAAATAGACCTTTTAAAAAAATCTTTCCTACTTTATTTAAAGCGATGTGACTGGTATGCTTTCTCATCTAATGACATTGATTTTTAATCTTTTAGTATGAGAGATTGATTTTTTTAACCTTTATGTTAGAAACATTTATTAAACAGCTTCTCCTCCGTGAAATGGCCAAATGAATAAATAGGAACTTCAAATAACCTTCTTTCAGCTCCACTTAAAAATAACTTTATAAAATGGCAACAAAGCCAGAACTTCCTTGAGAATACCATAAAACAATGACTGAGCCACCCTGAAGCGGAGATGGTAAAGGTTAGGAGCTTTATGTCTTAATCAATGATGACCTTTATTACTTCCAGCACAGTATGTCTCTATTTTTGTCTTCATTTTGTCATTGATATTCTATCTTTGATGGAATATAAGCTCTTTGAGGACAAGAGATATTTCATTCTTTATATTTGTATCCCCAGCATCCAGCCTCTACACTGGTAAAATAATAGTAAAGTAGTAGTGGTAGTAGTAATAATAACAGTACTTTGAGGTTTCCAGAATGCTTTATGTATATTATCACATTTTGTCCTCAAAACAACCCTGGGAGTTAAGGGCTATTCTTATCCCCATTTTACAGATGAGAGAATTGAAGCAGACAACTGCTGGGTCATATGGCTAGTAAATGGCCGAGGCTGTATTTGAACTCAGACCTTCCTGTTTTCAGATCCATTTCTCTATCTACTTTGTCTAGTAGGTGCTTTTTAAATGCTTGTCATTCAAACATTTGAAGAATGTTTTGAAAATTGTGATAAAAAAAGAAAGGAAGTTGTTGCTATTGGTCAGTCATGTTGGACTCTTCATCACTCCATTTGGGGGGTTCTTTTTTCTTTTTTAAAATTCATTTGTTTAATTAATTAATTTAGAATATTTTCCCATGATTCCATGATTCATGTTCTTTCTCTCCCTTCCTCCCTCCTCTCCATTTGGAGGTTTCTTAGAAGAGCTACTGGAGCAGTTTGCCATTTCCTTCTCCAGTTCATTTGACAGATGAGGAACTGAGGCACATAGGGATAAGTGACTTGCACAGAGTCACACAGATAGCAAGTGTATGAAGCTGAATTTAGAGCTCAGGAATATGAGTCTTCCTGATTCCAAGCCCAGTGCTCTATCCAATGATCCATTTGAGGGTTCCTAAATTAGTTATTTTTTAACAAACATTGTTTTGTTTTGTTTTAATCTCTTTAAACCTCTGAGATTGTGTTCTGTTTATTTTTTTGCTGTTTCTCCAGCATTTATTAAGTACAGGAACTATACCAAGTGCTAAAGATGCCCAAACAAAAAGACAACTGCACTCAAGGGGCTAACATTCTAAAAGAACACATGGAGGAAATTAGTGGGCAGGAAAGAGAGCTAGGGTTTAGGGAGTTGTGGAGATTGGAAGTTGATTTATAAGGCAGTCAATCACAAGCCCTTTCCAGTTGCAATGGCAACATTGATTTAATTACAGTATGCCAGACTGGAAAAACCATTATCAAATTCAACTGTTCACTATCCCCAAGGAGCACCCCATGTAGTGAAATGACAAAGAATTTTGGACTCTAGATTTCACGCTCTATCCCACTTCTAAAACATTCATGCCTTTCTGGTTCTCAGCTTTATAGAATAAAAGGGTTCAGTTCCATAACCTTAAAGATCTCTTACCATTTTCTTGTTCTCATTACAGCTGCTGGAGAAGAGCAGTGGCCTGAAAACTTTTGCTTCTCTCTTACTCTTTTAATTCTTTATGACTCATTTGTTTGGCCAAATCCAGCCCAGACGAATAGGAGCAAAAAGTTGAGCCCAGGCATTTGTGAAATAGTTTAAATGTGACTTGTTAGCCCCCAAAAACCTTTCGTGACCCCAAATTACATCATATACTAAGTCTTCCATAAGACCTAAAATTCATGCCATTATAGTCATTCCTTTGAAGGAAGACTGATTGTCCCCAGAAATGTATTAAAATGAAAATATATCATCTAGTAAGGATGACAGTTTAATCCATTAGAATGCATTATCACTCATGTTTACACAGATTCTCGAATCAGAAAATTTTAGAGCTTAGATTTTTATCAGACTGCATGAGAATTAGACCAAATAGGTGTGCTAAAGATGAAAGGAAAGTTCAAGAGTAAGGGCATGGCTTCTCAAGAGAAAACATTGGGGCAGGTTGCTACAGGGAATTCCTGGTGGCTAAGTGGATAGAGATCCCGATTATCAGAGGTTAAATTAAAGTATATAAATATGAGTTACTGTTTACTTAATAATTGTATCTAGGACTCTCGCTGACCTGAACCTTTACAAAATCGGAAGTCTTTTTGTTTCTGGAACTACTTATTTTTATTTTTTCTCATTAACCTTCTGGGTTCTTCACAATGGAAGGAATTCATATTTAACTTGAGAAGAGAAACACTCTGATTCAGGACAGAGATGTTGATTTTCCCTGAAGATGGCAAAACTAAGTGCAGCCATATTAAAATATATCTGAGAAATGTTTAAGATAAATAAGTACATAATATAACATAGATAATCTTAATTTAGAGTTTCCTAAGTTAATTTGTGACCCACAAGAATCTTCCATTTAAGTTTGACAATGTTGATATGATACAAACTTGGAGTTGGGATCAAGAAATGTGGGTTCTAATAATATTAGTAACAATAGCTGGTATTCATTTCCTTTAAGTTTTACAAAATTCTGTACCTTGTCTCATTTGAGTTTCAGGAGAACTCTAGAAGGCAGATATTAGTATCCTGGTTTTATAGATTAGAAGATGACCTAAAGAAGAATAAATGACTTATACATGACAACACTGCTATTAGGTTTTCCAGTCTGACCACACACTGGGCAAGTCATCTACTTTTCCTAGATTTCTGATTCCCCATCAGCAAAATACAGGAGTTGAATGAAATTATCCAAATCTAAAATTTTATAATTTTACAAGTTTCTTTCCTGCCTGTTTCTTCATCTATAAAATTAAATAGTTGGCATAACTATCTCCTGAAGTCTCTTCCAGCTTTAATAGATACAAAATACATATAATCATCTATACAATATATAATCATGTTGTATCTGGGTGCAAAGGGGCCTGGTACCAAATTTCCACTTTCTTCCCTCTTCTCTCTCTTTCTGAGTTGGTCCTGGCCCATTCACTGAGGGTTTCCTAGTGGGGTAACCACATTGATACAAGGTCCTGCCTTGGTTTGTAGGACATACATATGTAGACGCGTGACTCTAGGTCTTGAAGTCCTATCTGCATGCCTGCCATTTACATAAATCAGGAAAAGTAACTCCATTAAATCTTAAAAATGAAACATTTACTAAATAGGAATGTAAAAGTAAGTAGAATCATAGCCAAATGTTGACTAAATGCAAAGCAAAAGCAAAAAATAAAAATAAAAAACTTCAAACTACTTGTATATTTGGGTCATGCTGTTCACCAATATATATGACATCTATGGAGAAGAATAGGCAGAAAGTCAGACAGAAGCTTAGCAATAAATATTTGAGTGGCAAAACCCACTTGGCTGGGGCAAGTCACAACTACAGAGTGGGCCTGTCTATATTCAGCTGGTCTCAGCTTCTGTAAACCTCTTGTTACTCTCATCACTATCTCTGTAAATCTCCTGGCTATTCACATCCTTAACTCTACAAATCTCTTTGTTCCTGTTTCTGGCTTCTGCTATCTTAGGGTTTATGAGCTTCTTCCTTCATTGGCTTCTCTGATTTCCTTCCTGTATCCAGATTCTTTGTTTTCTGTTTCCTAATCTGACTAATAATATTCCCAAATACAGATCTCTTTCTGATTAGTGATCCATCTCAAACTTAGGCTAAAAAAAAAACCCAAATCTATATTGCATCAGATATTATCAGTGAAAAAAACATTTATTAAATGATAACCATATTCAGACAATTTTCTAAGCACTAGGGTTACGAAGAAATTTTTTTAAATATGTTTCTTTTCTTCAAGATTGGTGGACACCCACATTTAATAAGTGTGACCTGGATGATCCAGTAAAGGAGACTGAGAAGGAGAAATCCAACAAGTCAGAAGCTTTTATAGGGAGGAAGAATCCAGGAGAAGGGGGTGATTCTGTCTAAGTCAAATAATGAAGAAAGATCAAGAAAGATTAGATATGTCAATTAAATTAAATTATATTTGCCATTATATTTATCAATTAAAATTTAAAGAGATATGACATAAATAGTCCATATGCCACAATTCTAAATCCCCAAACAATTCTTTGATTCAGGGTTTCTCACCAATAAATTCCAAAGTCCTGAAAATGGTCAAATTCAAATTAACTACTAAGAGCCTTGTAACCTCTAACATAAACTAATGTTTTACCTTTGAGTTATCCTTCTGTATCAAGTCCTCTCAAAACTTTTATCTGAGGGACTATTTTTTCTTTCATTTTCTCTGAAAACAGTCTGTGTTCCTCCTTAAGCTTTCCTTTGTGTTTCTCTTTTCTACTCTTTTCAGCCTATATGAAAAAGGGGCAGCACTGTATACTATGAAAATCCTGCTATTATCTTAATAATGCCATTGATTGAAAAAATAATATAATATTTACCTAATTAGAAGAATTTAGAGACTTCTGGGTAAACATGGCGGCAGTCTAGATGCAAGACTTGTCCTCTCCTCAGCACCCACGAATATAGACTACCTCAAAAGACCAAAAACACAAAATTCATAAGAACGAAGGGACTATACAGTATGGCAAAGCATTGAAGGTATGTGGGATTTGGGCATTTCCACACTAAAAAGTGGTGGAAAAGCTCCCACCAAAATGTGAGTTGATCTACCCTCCCCCACCCCACCTATGGAGCCAGAGTCAGACTCAGCTCATGCCAGAATCAGCAAGTGAGTGAGGGACACCTCTACAGTAAGTAAGGGGCACCTCTTGGTCCTTAGGAACTGACTAAGACTACCAAAGACCTACCCCAGAGAGCAGCTACACCTGAAACCTCAGCAGGCTGAAGAGCACAGACCATGGGCACTCATGGGAAGATAGCACAGAGAAGGACAGCAAACAGCAGAAGCTGCAGATATTTGAGAGCTTGCCTCAGGCAAAATCCTTGCTCCTTAAATCCATACACAGAGAGCCTGAGCATCTCAATCAGATTTCTGACTAAAGGGAAGGGAAAACATCCACAGTGATGGCAAATTGTGCCCAGTAACAACAACCTCCCACCAAGAAAAACAAGAAGGGATTGACCCTAGAAAAAATTTTATGGAGGAAAAACTCAAGCTACAGAGGAAATAGAGGAGGAAATTCAAAGAAATGCACCAAAACCTTCCCAAAAAAATGGAAATTGTCCACAAGCTCTTGAAGAATTTAAATTGGAACTTATCAAAAAGATGGAAGCCTTCTGACAAGAAAAGTGGGAAATAGTTCAAAGAGAAAATAACAGTTTAAAAGACAAGAACTCCCAATTGGAGAAATAGCTAGAAGCCACAAAAAGTAGGATAGACCAAACTGAAAAGGAAAACCAGTCTTTAAAGACCAGAATTAGTCAACTGGAAGCCAATGATCTTGCAAAACAACAAGAATTAATAAAGCAAAGTCAAAAGACTGACAAAATCAAAGAAAACACAAAATATCTCACTGAGAAGATGACAGATCAGGAAAACAGAGCAAGGAGAGACAATTTGAGAATCATTGGTCTACCTGAAATCCCAGAAATAAACAGAAATCTTGACATTATACTATGAGAAATCATCAAAGAAAAGTGTTCTTTAAGAGATCAAAATAGACATTGAAAGAGTTTATAGAACACCCTCCACACTAAATCCTCAAAAGTCAACTCCCAGGAATGTAATTGCCAAATTCCAGAGCTTTCAAGCTAAGGAGAAAATTCTACAAGAAGCCAAAAAATGACAATTCAGATACGAAGGAGAACCAATCAGGATCACACAAGACCTGGCAGCTTCCATACTAAAGGATGGCAAGGCTTGGAACATGATATTCAGAAAGGCAAGAGAATTGGGTCTTCAAAAAGGATCACCTATCCATCAAAACTGACTATATACATCCAGGGGAAAGCATGGACATTAAACAAATTAGAATATTTCCAAGTATTTGTAAAGAAAAGACCAGAAAAAGTGGAAAGTTTGATATCCAAACACAAAGATCAAGAGAAACATGAAAAGGTAAATAAGAGAGGGGAAAGGGACAAAATGGTTTTTTAATTCAAACATTCTACTTTAAGGGCTAAAATTAGATCAAATTATATAAATATATGTGTATGTATATATATTAATATATGAGGAAAATGTTATTTGTAATTCTCAAAAATTTTATTCACTATTATAGTAATTAGAAGAATCATTCACAGGAAGAGATTGGGGTAATAAGTGCTATAAGATGATATGCAAAAAAAAAAGAAAAAGGGTGGAGGGAATCAAAGATGGCACCAAGAGATACTTGAAGAAATAAAATTAATAGGATAATCTTTATCACCCAAAGATACCCATGGGAAGGGGAGGGGAAGAATACTCTTATAAGAAAGAGAGGAAGAGAGTGCTAATAGGTGATACTTAAACCATACTCTCAGTGAAATCAATTCTGAGAGGGAAGAGATCCATTGGGGTCTTGAATTCTATCTTATCCTACAGGGAAAGTGAGAAGGAAAAACTAAGGGGGTGATAGGGAGGAGGGAGTACAAAAAGGGAGGGAAAGAGAAGGTGGAGGTAACTTAACAGAACCTAAAAAAACAAGAAGGGAACAAATAGGGAGGGGCCAGAAATGGAAGCATATTAAGGGAGGAGATTAGGGGGATTGATTAAAAGTAAACCACTGGTTTTAAAGGATATAGCAAAAGAAGAAAGGACAGAACTAGGAGAGGATATCAAAATGCTGGGGAATACACAAGTGACAATCATAACTTTGAACGTGAATGGGAGGAACTCACCCATAAAATGAAAACAAATAGGAAAGTGGATTAGAATCCCAAATCGTACCATATGTTGTCTACAAGAAACACACCTGAGGTGGGTAGATACTCACAAGGTTAGAATTAAAGGTTGGAGCAAAACCTATTGGGTCTTAACTGATACAAAGAAGGCAGGAGTTGCAATCATGATATCTGACAAAGCCAAAGTAAAAATAGATCTCATTAAAAGAAATAGGGAAGGTAATTACATCCTGGTAAAAGGCAGCATAGACAACGAGGAAATATCAGTAATCAACATGTATGCACCAAATGGTATAGCATCCAAACCTCTAAAGGAGAAACTAGTGGAATTGAAGAAGGAAATAGATAGTAAAACAATACTGGTGGGATACCTGAATCTGCCACTATCAAATTTAGATAAATCAAATTTAAAAAAAATAAGAAAGAGGTAAAAGATGTGAATGAAATCTTAGAAAAATTAGAGTTTATAGATATATGGAGAAAAATAAATAGGGACAAAAAGGAATACACCTTCTTTTCAGTAGCACATGGTATATTCACAAAGATTGACCAAGTACTAGGTCATAAAAACATGGCATATAAGTGCAGAAAAGCAGAAATAATAAATGTAACCTTTTCAGATAATAACACAATAAAAATAATGATCGGTAAGGGTATATGGAGAGCCAAATCAAAAATTAATTGGAAATTGAATAATATGATTCTCCAAAACTGGTTAGTTAGAGAACAAAACAAAGAAACAATTAATAATTTTATTGAAGAAAATGACAATGATGAGACATCCTTTCAAAATCTATGGGATGCAGGCAAAGCAGTACTCAGGGGAAAATTTATATCCTTGAGTTCATATGTTAACAAATTAGGGAGGGCAGAGGTCAATGAATTTGACATGCAAATCAAAAAACTTGAAAGCAAACAAATTAAAAATCCCCAGAAGAAAACTAAATTAGAAATCCTAAAAATAAAAGGAGACATTAAAAAAATTGAAAGTAAAAGAACTATTGAACTAATAAATAAGACTAGAAGCTGGTATTTTGAAAGAACAAACAAAATAGACAAAGTACTGGTCAATCTAATAAAAAAAGGAAAGAAGAAAATCAAATTAACAGTATCATAGTTAAAAAGGGAGACATCACCTCCAATGAAGAGGAAATTAAGGCAATCATTAAAAATTATTTTGCCCAATTATATGGCAATAAATACACCAATCTAGATGATTTGGATGAATATTTTAAAAATATATAAATTTCCTAAATTAACAGAAGAAGAAATAGAATTCTTAAATAATCCCATATCAGAAAAAGAAATTGAACAAGGCATCAAAGAACTCCTTAAGAAAGAATCCCCAGGGCCTGATGGATTCACAAGTGAATTCGATCAAACATTCAAGGAACAGTTAATCCCAATACTATACAAACTATTTGACAAAATAAGCAAAGAGGGAGTTCTACCAAATTCCTTTTATAACACAAATATGGTACTGATTCCAAAGCCAGGCAGGTCAAAAACAGAGAAAGAAAACTATAGACCAATCTCCTTAAAGAACATAGATGCAAAAGTTTTAAACAGGATACTAGCAAAAAAGACTCCAGCAAGTAATCACGAAGGTTATTCACTATGATCAGGTGGGATTTATACCAGGAATGCAAGGATGGTTCAATATTAGGAAAATCATCCACATAATTGACCATATTAACAAGCAAACTGATAAAAATCATATGATTATCTCAATAGATGCAGAAAAAGCCTTTGACAAAATACAACACCCATTCCTCTTGAAAACACTACAAAGTATAGGAATAGAAGGGCCTTTCCTAAAAATAATAAACAGTATAAATCTAAAACAATCAGCAAACATCATCTGCAATGGGAATAAACTAGAAGCCTTCCCAATAAGATCAGGAGTAAAACAAGGATGTCCATTATCACCTCTATTATTTAACATTGTAATAGAAACACTAGCAGTAGTAATTAGAGAAGAAAACAAAATTGAAGGTATTAAAATAGGCATTGAGGAAACCAACCTATTACTCTTTGCAGATGATATGATGGTCTACTTAAAGAATCCTAAAGAATCAATTAAAAAGCTAGTGGAAATAATCAACAACTTTAGCACAGTTGCTGGATACAAAATAAACCTGCATAAGTCATCAGCATTTCTATATATCTCCAACCCATTTCAGCAGCAAGATTTAGAAAGAGAAATTCCATTTAAAATCAACCTAGGCAATAAAAAATATTTAGGAATCTATCTGCCAAGACAAACACAGGAACTATATGAACACAACTACAAAACACTTTCCACACAATTAAAACTAGATCTAAACAATTGGAAAAACATCAACTGCTTATGGGTAGGATGGTCTAACATAATAAAAATTACCATCCTACCCAAATTAATCTACTTCTTTAGTGCCATACCCATCAAACTACCAAAAAAATTTTTTTACTGAATTAGAAAAAAACATAACAAAGTTCATTTGGAAGAACAAAAGATCAAGGATATCCAGGGAAATCATAAAAAAAAAAATTCAAAGGAAGGTGGATTTGCAGTGCCAGATCTCAAACTATACTATAAAGCAGTGGTCATCAAAACAATTTGGTACTGGCTAAGAGACAGAAAGGAGGATCAGTGAAATAGACTTGGGGTAAGTGACCTCAGCAAGACAGTCTATGATAAATCCAAACATCCTAGGTTTGGGGACAAAAATCCACTATTTGATAAAAACTGCTGGGAAAATTGGAAGACAGTATGGGAGAGATTGGGTTTGGATCAACATCTCAAACCCTACATCAAGATTAATGCAAAATGAGTGAATGACTTGAATATAAAGAAGGAAACTATAAGTAAATTAGGTGAATACAGAACAGTATACATTTCAGATCTTTGGGAAAGGAAAGATTTTAAAACAAAGCAAGACTTAGAAAATGTCACAAAATATAAAATACATAATTTTGATTATATCAAATTAAAAAGGTTTTTGTACAAACAAAAGCAATGTAACCAAAATTAGAAGGGAAGTAACAAATTGGGAAACAATCTTCATAAGAAAAACCCAGTCTGACAAAGGTCTAATTACTCAAATTTACAAAGAACTAAATCAATTATACAAAAAAATCAAGCCATTCCCCAACTGATAAATGGGCAAAGGACATGAATAGCCAATTTTCAGTTAAAGAAATCAAAACTATTAATAAGCATATGAAAAAGTGATCTAAAGCTCTTATAATCAGAGAAATGCAAATCAAAACAACTCTGAGGTATCACTTCACACCTAGCAGATTGTGTAACATGATAGCAAAGGAAAGTTATGAATGCTGGAGGGGATGTGGCAAAGTTGGGACATTAATTCTTTGCTGGTGGAGTTGTGAATTGATCCAACCATTCTGGAGGGCAATTTGGAACTATACCCAAAGGACACTAAAAGACTTTCTATCCTTTGATCCAGCCAAAGCACTGCTGGGTTTGTACCCCAAAGAGATAATAAGGAAAAAGACTTGTACAAAAATATTCATAGCTGTGCTCTTTGTAGTGGCCAAAAAGTGGAAAATGAGGGAATACCCTTCAATTGGGGAAATGCTGAACAAATTGTGGAAACTGTTGGTGATGGAATACTATTGTGCTAAAAGGAATAATGAACTGGAGGAATTCCATGGGAACTGGAACAACCTCCAGTAAGTGATGCATAGAGAAAGGAGCAGAACCAGGAGAACATTGTATACAGAGACTGATAGACTGTGGTACAATCAAATATAATGGACTTTTCCATTAGTGGCAATGCCATAATCATGAACAACTCGGAGGGATCTATGAGAAAGAACATCATCCATATTCAGAGGAAAAACTGTGGGAGTAAAAGCACCAAAGAAAAATAACTGTTTGATTACATGGGTTGAGGGGATATGGTTGGGGATGTAGACCCTAAATGAACATCCTAGTGGAAACACCAACAACATGGAAACAGGTTCTGATCAAGGATACATGTAATACCCAGTGGAATTGTTGTTCGACTCTGGGAAGGGGGGAGGGGATAGAGGAATAGAATATGATTTTTGTAACCAAGGAATAATGTTTGAAATTGACCAAATTAAAAAAAAAAAGAATTGAGAATGTTTAGCCAGAAGATGGTACCACTCATGCTTCACATTATTGTAAGATCTTTCTAGGACTTTGTAATTGATTTTTCACAATATTTGGGTCATTTAAGTGTAGTCAAAAGGCAGATATATTCTAATGAATGAGTATTGAAGAAATAGATGAACACATCCTCATGGATCTTGCAGTCTTTGAGGGAAGAGACGACATATAGAAAACTATTGGAAAATAGAAGCACAGAATTTTCACACTGGAAGGACCTCAGGGACATCTAATCCTATCCATGCATTGAAAAAGAATCAGTGACTATCAAGCATGTACCAGTATATGACAGCCACATGCCAAGCAAGTGGTCAACCATACTTTGCTTATTCACAGTGAAAGACAACTATAACCTACCAAGGTAACTCATTCTACTCTCTGGACATTTTAATGATTAGAATGTTTCTTATATCAACTTTTACCATCCCTCCACATAACTTCCACCCCTGTTCCTAATTCTTCCTCCTAAAGACAGCAAAAGGAATCAGTCTTCTAATCCTTGATTCTCTTCCACAAATTCTAGTCTTATTATATAGTAGCTTCCTTCACAGTTCTCATTTGCAACATTCCATCTCTTGTCATTGTGTTGGCTGTACCCATGCATGGAATGCTCTCCCTCCTCACCCCTCTTTATCAGTTTCCATAGCTATCTTAATGATCTCATTTTCTGCAGTCTCCCTCCTCCACCCTAATGGCTACTGCTTTCACCTCTAAAATTGCCTTTCACCTATTGCAAATATATTTTCACTAGGCATTGTTAATCCACAAGTTATCTCTCCTATGAAAATGTGAGCACCTTGTGGCATGTTCTATTTTATCTTTCTTGGTATCTCCAATACTGGGTACCTTAACTGAAATATAATTGTGGTTCATCTTTCATTTTTGAAGAGGACCAATGACATCATGGGGGGATTCTTTTTTATAACTCATCTTCCATCCAAGAATCAACTTCATGAATTAGTTCCAAGGCAGAAGAGTAATAATGAAGCAGTGGGGGTTGCCCAAGACCACACAGCTAGGAAGCATCTGAGGTCATATTTGAATCCAGGACACCTTCAATCTGTGGATCTGATGCACAGTGAAAGGAAAAGAACCAGGAGAACATTGTACACAGAGACAGATACACTGTAGTACAATCAAATGTAACAGACTTCTCTACTAGCAGCAATGCAATGATCCAGGGCAATCCAGAGGGCCTTATGAGAAAGAACACTATCCACATCCAGAGAAAGAACTGTGGGAATAGAAACACAGAAGAAAAACAACTGCTCGATCACAAGGGTCAATAGGGATATGACTAGGGATGTAGACTCTAAGCGATCACCCTAGTGCAAATAGGTCTTGATCATGTAAATGACACATGTAAAACCCAGTGGAATTGCTCAGTGGCTGTAGGAGGAGGATTGGAGGAGGGAGGGAAAGAACATGAATCATGTAACCACAGAAAAATATTCTAAATTAATTAATTAAATAAATTTTTTCAAATAAAAAAAAGAAAGAAAAGGTCTTAACATGTCCTCACACATGGTGCTAGTCCTACTTGGACATCCCATAAATCCCCTGGAATAGAACTGATATTTAGTGAATGCTTTCGATTGATTTATTCTTCATGACAACTTTTCAAATACTTGAGGACACCTAACAAGTCACTTGCCTTTTCTCCTCTATAAAATGAGGTTAAATGAGATAACCTCTAAGATTCCTTCTAGGCCTTAATTTTTGATCTATGGTTTATTGATTGTGAAGTTCAGAAGCACTGGAGTAGCTTGTTAAGGAATGTGATGAAGTAGCTTTGCCCATTTGGTCTTTTCAAAAATACTGCCACTAGGTTGTGCTGGAGTACACAGAATGCTAGACTTGGAGTCAGGAAGCCCTAAATTCAAATTTGGCTTCAGACAGGAACTTAGCTGTGTGACCCTGAGCAAATCGTTTTACCCCCTTTTTGTCTCAGTTTTCCTATTGATAAAATAAGAATAATAATACCTACTTCCCAAGGTGGTTGTTATTAAATATTTTAATATTAATTTTTATTTTTTAATTTAATTTATATATAATTTATATATATAAATATATATATAAATATATATAATTTATATATAATAATTTAATTAATAATTAATTTATAATCAAAACACTGTTATTGTTTTCATCATCATTATCATTATTATTGTTACAAAGTGTTCCAAAATTCTTTGGGCAATTTTAAAGTTCGTTTGTTATTTTAAACGCACATACTTTAACAATATCTTATAGGTGGATTCTCACATATCTGGGATGTTTCAGGATAGCCCTGACTCATCACATCAGTCTTCAGATCGCCCAACCATACATAATAAGGGCATCAGCCCTATCCATTTCTGGATCTTTAAACACATGCCGAGGGCCTTAACAATTCTCTGTTCCTGCACAGGCAGCATTTTTTTTCTTTTGCCATTTACACATTAACTGGCAGGAACTGGAAGAAAAGCTGAACAAGCTTTGCATAAAGAAGAGACAGCTAATAAAGGTACTGCCAAGGAGAAGTTTACCCAAGCAGATGGCAGTGCAGAAGCAGCCTGGGGAGGTAGGAGACACTGCAAGGAACGCAGATGTTCTGGTAAGGATGCATCTGAAGCTCTTCTTCAAGAAAAAAATTATAATGATACATAAATAAAACTGAAATATCATTTACCTTCAGCTTTGGTTTGTTTTGTTTTGTGCCCATGTAGAAACTCTTTCTGGTGATGAATTGAAAATACATAATCTCAGACTAAGGGTCCTCGGGGTCCCTCACTTCCTCTGACTGGTAAGGGCTGGGGATGCATACTGGGGATTCCTCCCAATCTTCCACATTTAAAGATGGCACCCAAGGATTTCTCCTCCTCATTTCCTACTTGACTACTTTGCTGGATTGCTTCATCCAAGAGAAGTCTTCACATGCTTAGGGCAGACATTTCTGTCAGTACAGGTTGGTGGTCTATCAGGTGCCCACCACCTGGTTTAGCCCATCTGCCGAGATGGTTTATCATTTTGCAAGATGAAATAAATTCAGAACCTCATGCCTCCTCGGATTACTTTCCATCCCAGCTGTAGGACTTCCTCATTTTCCCTGAGCTGGCTGACTTTCTTTCCCCCACTCCCTTTATAACTTCTTTTTAAGATAATGAGCTCCCTCAGGGCTTGTGTTCCCAGTGCTAAATACAGCTAAAATACATTGTTTGGGTTATTGAATCATTCAGCTGTGTCCGACTCTCCCTGACCTAGTGCACGAACATTAGGGTTTTCTCATTGAAGAGACTTTAGTGGTTTGCTATCTCCTTTTCCACTGAACTAAGGCAAACAGAAGGTAAGTGACTTGCCCAGGGTCACACAGTGTCAAATTTGAACTCCAGTCCCAGTGATCTATCTACTACACCACCTAGCACATTCATAATTGACCTATAAATCCGCATGCCAACTGTCATCAGCTGCAATGCTGGCAAGCTTTCAAAGGCAAGTCTATTATTTCCCATTCTCTACATTCTCCCCTTTGGCTGACTTGACTAATTTCTTTTTCTCTTGTAGTAGTACTTTCCTTTATATTTCATGTTAACCTAGTTCCAAAAAATGTCCACAGGATCTGTGAATTGATATTGAAACTCCAGGTGTTGGAATATTTTTACTGTGACAGATAACAACCATCTATAATTGTTCAGTGGTCCCTTACATGGGATCTGGAGACCACTGGGGATCCTCTCAAAATCTCCATGAGATAAAAAACATTTTAATTTCTAAACTAGTAAATACTGATAGATCTAAGATATAGAAACAAAAACTGTGGAGAGGAGGAAGGGTTGTCCTCAATCATTTAAAAGAGTTTAATGGTGACTTACATCCAAAATGTTTGAGAATGGCTGGATTAATTCATTAATAATAGTAATATAATAATAATAATAATAATAATAATAATAATAATGTGGTCTGCTATGTGGCATAGTGGATAGAGTTCCTGACCTGGAATAGAGAAGATCTGAGTTTAAATCATCACTTAAACACTTCCTGGCTGTGTGATCCTAGTCAAGTCACTTCATCCTTTTGGCCTCCATTTCCTCATCCATAAAATTAGCTGGAAAAGGAAATGACAAACTAATATTGCTGAGAAAACCCCAACTAGGAACACAAAGATTCAGACAAGACTAAAAGACTCAACAATAACAATAATAACATTTATGTAGCATTATACGCCAGACACTGTGCTAAGCCTTTTTAGAATCATTGTATTATTTGATTATCTTTTTTTAAATTTTTTTTGGTTACATTTGGAGTTTCAAAATATTTTCCTGTCGCTCTCCAAACCCCACACTAGAGAAGGCTAACATTCCTTTTTTAAAAAGGATGGAATCATATAATACATATTTCCATATATAAGTTCTTTCTCTGGAAGTGGATAGCATCTTCCTTCACAGTTCATTTGTAGTTCATTTAAATACTCATATAACTCAGAATAAGTTAGTCATTCACAATGACACTTTGAACAATACTGTTGTTACTACATACAACATTCTCTTGGTTCTACTCATTTCTCTCTCCATTCTTTCATGGGTCTTTTCTCTTTTTTTTCCCCTAAAACCAGTCAATCTGCTTCTTATAGCACAGGAATATTCCTTCACAATGATGTGCTACACCTTGTTGCCATTTCTCAATTGATGGGCATCTCTTCAATTTCCAGCCCTTTACCATAACAAAGAGAGCTATTATAAATATTTTAGAACATATAAATCCTTTTCCTTTTTCCCTGATCACTTTGGGAAATAGACCTAATAATGGAACTGCTGGGTCAAAATATATACAGTTTTTTGTCTCTTTGGGAATACTCCAGATTGCTCTCTAAAATGGTTGGATCCATTCACAGTTCCACCAATAGTGTTTTAATGGTCCATGTTCTCCAGATCCCCTCCAATATTTATCATTTTCTCCTTTTATCATTTTAGTCAATCTAATAAGTATGATATTGAGATGATATCTCAAAGTTACTTTAATTTGCATTTGTCTAAATAATAATAATTTAGAGCATTTTTATATGGCTATATATAGCTTTGATTGCTTCTTCCAGAAACTATATCCTTTGACTATGTATTAACTAGAAAATGGAACACATTCTTATGAATTTGACAAAATTGTCTAAATATTTGAGATATGAAGCCTTATCAGAGAAACTCTATAAAATTTTTCTCCAATTTTCTGCTTTCCTTCCAATGTTGAGTACATTGGTTTTATTTGTACACAAAGGTTTTAATTTAATGTAATCAAAATTATCTATTTTTTATCTCACAATAGTATCCCTTTTTATTCATAAATTCTTCCCCTATCCATAAATCTCATAGTTTATACATTCCATTTTCTTCTAGTTTACTTACAATATTCCCCTCTATGTCTAGGTCATATATCCATTATCTTGGTAAATGATGTAAGTATTGATGTGTATCTAGTTTCTGAAAAAAATGCTTTCCAATTTTCCCAGAAATTTTTATCAAATAGTGAATTCTTATCCCAAAAGCTTGAATATGTACATTTATCAATCACTAGGATACTACAGTAATTTACTACTATGTATTGTACATCTACTCTCTTCCAGTAATCTTCTATTCTGTTTCTTGGCCAATACAAGATAATTTTGATACATACTGCCTTATAATACAGTTTAAGATCTGACACTGCTAGACTGCCTTCCTTTACATTATTTTTTCATTAATCCCTTTGATATTCTTGAACTTTTCTTGTTCCAAATAAATTTTATTATTTTTTTCTAGTTCAGTAAAATAATTTCTTGTAATTTAATTGGGATGGCACTGAATAAGTAGGTTAATTTAGGTAGAATGATCATTTTATTACATTGGGTTGGTCTACCCATGAAAAATTAATATTTCTCCAATCATTTAATTCTGACTTCATTTGTATAAAAATATTTTGTAATCTTCTTCATAGTGTTTGTATAGTTTGTCTTGACAGATATATCCCAGGTATTTTATGTCATTAATGGTTATCTTAAATGAAATATCTTTATCTCTTTTAACCTTATTTGCCTTAGTTCCTCATCTGTCAAACAAGTTGGAGAATGAAATGGTGAACCACTTTAATATCTTTGCCAAGAAAACCCCAATTGAGGTCACAAGGAGTTGGACATGATTGAAATGACTGAACATAGCCTTTGCTAAAATTAACTATTTCAGGTATTTTTTACTTGAATCTCTATATTTATTCTATATTTACTTATTTATATAATATTATTATACTTATATAATTATATTATATATATTATTATATTATTATAATAAAATATTATATACATATAATTAATATAAATATACTATATTTACTTGAATCTCCTATATTTATTCTATAATTATCACATCCTCCAAACAAACAAAAAAAGAAATAGCTTTCGGGCATATAGGTAGCTCAGTAGTTTGAAAACCAAGCCTGGAGATGAGAAGTCCTGGTTTCAAATCTTGTCTTTGATATTTCCCAGCTCTGTTGACCCTGGGCAAGTTATTTAACCCTAACTGCCTAGCTTTTTACATTCTTCTGCCTTGGAACCAATATTTAATATTCCTAGAAGGAAGGTAAGGGTTAAAAAAACTTTTTTAAGAGTTTTGTTAACCTTGACTGCCCATTCTGATTTCTTGTATTTTTTCTTATTGCTATTTCTAGCATTTCTAACATTCCTCCATTTTTTCCCTTCTCTTATTGTAATGGCATTTCTAGTACAGCATTGAATAATATTGGTGATAATGGATACCTTTGTTTCACTCCTGATCTTACTAGAAAGACTTCTAGCTTATCCCCATCATAGATAATGCTTGCTGAAGGTTTTGTATAGGTAGATGTTTCTTATCATTTTAAGAAAAAATCCATTTATACCTATGCTTTCAAGTGTTTTTAATAGGAATGAGTATTATATTTTGTCAAAAACTTTTTCTGCATCTATTGATATAGTCATATGATTTTTGTCACTTTGTTATCATTATAATAAATTATATCAAAAGTTTTCTGCATATCAAACCGCACCTACATTCCTGATATAAATCTCACTTGGTCACAATAGATAATCTTTGTGATGTAGTGTTGTAGTATTAGCTAGTATTTTATTTAGGAATTTTGCATCAATATTTATTCATGAAGTTCTTCTATAATATCCTTTCTCAGATGCACCACTGCCACCTCAAATGCCCTTCTGGTTCCTTCTATAGCCCCAAGCATCAGCTTACTCCTCTGCCCTGGAACCAAAACCAGAGACTCCATTACCCCAACCAGCAGAGCCCTGCTTTTCTGTGATCACACTTCACTTGAGTGTTCTTGTTTCTCCCTGCCTGCAGTCAAAGCAAGGGACTGAGTCTGGTCAACCCGCCTGGGCATGGCATTTAGCCCCAGAAGAAAGACTCCCAAATCATTCCCTGAGCAGTCCACCAGATCGCCAGACCTTCAGTGGTAAGGTGAAAGTTCTCCTACCTAAGATTGCAGATGCCACAGTGCCCCCAGGGCTTGTTGTTATCTGCTTGGAAGTACCAGCACTTCAATCACCACACCAGGAGATCAGACCTTTCCATTCAGACTCCCCAAATTGTCTTAGGCAAGACAACTGCCTTATTCCGACTTTCAATTATTTCCACCACTCTAAAATTCACTTTAAGGCATTATTTTAAGTTATCATTTGGGGATTTGGGGATGGGGGGGGGGATAATCGAAAGAGTCAGCTAATTTCTTGCCTTATTCCCACAATTCTTTCATCTCATTTGATTATCACAAAAATCCTGTTGCCCAGAGTCACACAGCTGGTCTGGGACTTCTTAAATCTAAGTCCAGCACTGTGTCACCTGGCTGCCCAGACTAGAGAAGATAATGAGTTGAGAAAAAGGATTTAGAAAAGTAGTAGCCTCAAATAATTTTTGTACATTAAATTATTTATAGAGAGTAAAAGGTTATAAATATTTTAATTAATTTCTTTTTTCCCCCCTCACTAAACAATAGCTTGTTGAAGTGTCTCAGTTATGAGGTTTGTTTGAATCCTCCCTCACACACTCATTTTAACTCTTTGGGCCTCAGTTTCCTCATCTGCAGAATGATGGTGTTGAAACTGATTACCACAAAGGTGCTTTTCAACTCTAAATCTTTGGCCCTTTCAAATAGTATCCTAAATCCCTACTGAAAAGTAATACTTAAAGATAGCTATTTAAGTGTCTTGGGAAATATAAAGAAATTAAAGCTGATCAGTAAGATTGTTTTCTCTTCCTTCTCAGTTGCTAATTCTCTCTATCCTTGTGGTTTGAAATAAACATTTTCATAAATAAATAAAGTGACCCATTTCTTTACTTTGGTCTTTATTATGGCCAAAATAGTTTCTTGCTGGCAGCAATTCAGCCTTCACAAGTGATTTTTCAGCTAATAAACCCTTTCTACAAGAATTTCTTTGGCATTCCATTTTGAGATATTTTTAGCAAAATAAAAATCAATTGGTTCATGTTCTAATTCTGAAGATTTTATCTTTGAATATTGGGGAAGCTTTGCTTGCTTTGCATTTTTACATCGCTAGAAACAGAGGACTGTGGTCTTGGTGACCTCTAATCCAGGGCACACAGTAAAGTGAGTTTAGAAATACTTAGCATGATAATCCTGGACAAAATCTAATGTATTTTCTTCAGGCAAGCAATCAAGTATAGCTTCATTTTACTACTGTCAGGCACAGACCAAGATGAAGTATTAGATTCAACTTTGTTTTTGAGGACAAAATCAAGCAAGGCTTCTTATTTTTTTTTAATTCTTTAAATAACTACCCTTAAGTTTGGAACATTGTAAATTCTTTCAAGCAGAATTCATGTCTTAACTAGTTTTGCTTAACTGTTTTATCCTCTTTCTTTCTTGATCTCTATTAAAGACAGCTCACAAGGTAGGGAAGGAGGAAAAACATACTTGAAAATGTGATATTAAAAAATATCCTCAATAAAATAAGATGAAATTTAAAAATTTTAACAATCATCCTTAAGTTACACTCGTATGTATTATTAAACAGAAAAGTAAGATCTTTATTTAAGCAAAGCTTACAAAAATTAAAGTGAATGAAACAGCACTAAAGAGTGAACATCTTCTACCACCTGCTGGTTGATGCCTAATTATTAGCAGATGGGGGAGGGAGGGGACGTGGCATGAGTGAAGACAAAGCAGACCAGTCATCTTCCCCCAAGGAATATGGTCACTCTGACCTTCTATAAAAGAATGCTTTCTGAGATTAAGGTTCTGCTCACTTTGACCAAAGCATGTAATTCATGGTTATTCGCTTTAGCTCTCAGGTCAGTTTTTCTCCTTTTTCTTGAATATAATGCTAGAAACCAGTCTTCCTTCCCCAAGAGACTAGGGAACTAAGGTGACCTCACAACTGTCTGCAGCCAGACATTGACTGACAACATAACCATCAAAACCTAAGAGAGAAAAAAGGAAGAATTTAACAAAAATGCAGAAAATTAGACCATCCCTCATATGCAATATTTTGGTGATAAAGAGAACAGAAGTCATGGAGATCAATATTTTATAGAAGTGGAAATGGCACTATATTGATGAGGTCACCATTAAAGACTGAGGCCACAGAGAACTGTAAAACTGTATAGCCAGAAATACCACTACTAGATCTGTGTCTCAAAGAGTTCAAAGAAAAAGAAAAGTTCCTGTATGTTAAAAATATATATATTTATTGCAACTCTTTTTGTGATAGCAAGGAATTGTAAATTAAGGGGATGCTCATCAATTGGGGTGTGGCTGACCAAGTTGTGAATATGATTGTGATGGAATTCTATTGTGCTATAAGAAATAATGAACAGGATGGTTTCAGAAAAAACTAGGAAGACATGATGGACAAAGTCATTCAAATGACGCATCTGTTCTCAGCGATACAATGATACAAGGCAGTTCCAAAGCATTTACTGATAAAAAAAATGCTATCTACCTCCAGAAAGGGAAAAAAAAACCCAGATGGAGTCAATGCAGATTGAAATGTACCTTTTTTTTTTTACTTTATTTTCCTTGGTTGTTTTTGTTCCTTTGTTTGTTCTGTGTTCTTTTTTGCAATATGGTTAACATAGAAATATGTTTGTCATTACTACACAGAAATGACCTATATCAAAATGCTTACCTTCTCAAGGAGGTTGGAGGCGAGTGAGGAAAGGATGGAAGGAATTTGAAATGCAAAAATAATCAATAAAAGTATGTTAAAATAATTTTTCCATGTAATTAAGAAAAAATTAAATAAAAAAATATATTTAAAAAAAGACTAAGTTCACAAGTCATGTCTGGGAGGATCCTAGTTTTCCTTAACTCACCCAGACTATTGTACCTAAGGCTAGTGATTATCATAATGATAGCAATAATGTCAAAAATGGCACCATCAATCCTCAATTTTCTTTACTAAAAGAGTGAACTAATGGCATAGCAAATAGAAACAAGTACCCTCACATTCTCTAATTTAAATTATAAATCCAATCATCCAGTTAACATTTATTAAGTGCCTAGTATACATAAAGTCCTTTGCTAAGTATTCCAGAGAATGCAAAGATGAAGATGATATTCTCCTTGCTCTCAAGCAACTTAAAGTTTAGTAGGAAGATTAGAAGGCATGAATATAAATAACTATAATATAATCATTCTGTTAATATTTACCTACTTATTTTTTCTAAATGTAAATATCAAAATTAACCTTTCTCCTTTAAGGATATAGGGGTGAATGTGGCTTAGGCAACCAGGTTCCAAAGACCTTTGATTACACATTCTTGGGAGATATGGACATTAAGGATCATCCCCATGCAGAGCAGTGAAACTTTATTTTATTACTGTGATAGTCAGAAGCTTGTCTGCCCTTCTTTTCATCAAGCTTCATTTCATTCATTATTTTTTCAGCTTGATCCTCCACAAAACCTTGCTTAACACTCGTAGTTCTTACTGAAGTCATTGATTTCTTGTCAACTTGTACTACCAGTTTTATTAAACCCTCACAGAATAATATCAATTTATGTTCCCAAAGATATAAACAGCATGTATTCCTTTGTAACCCTATTTAAGGAATAGGAAGGAAAAACCACACATTTTTATCTGTTGCCACAGTATTTACGTGTCCAGAGTGCACATTGTATGAAGACAGTGAAGTCATCAATTGGGTAGCCACAGAAACATCAGAAGGACAACCAATAAGCTGCTCTTTTCAGAAAGATTACTTAATTTGATCTTCTGGCCCCAGACTACAGATAAAAGACCTGTTTCATCATCTAGCTATTGGCTTCATTAACTTATAATTCTTCTTAAAAACTCACTCCTCTCATGAAGTCTTTCCTGATTAATCTCTTGAAGTATAAAATGAATTCTTTTTTTTTAAACCCTTACCTTCCATCTTGGAGTCAATACTATGTATTGGCTCCAAGGCAGAAGAGTGGTAAGGGCTAGGCAATGAGGGTCAAGTGACTTGCCCAGGGTCATACAGCTGGGAAGTGTCTGAGGTCAGATTAGAACCCAAGACCTCCCATTTCTAGGCCTGGCTCTCAATCCACTGAGCCACCTAGCTGCCCCCTAAAATGAATTCTTTATCTTTATAGAATTGAGAGCTGAAAGGGACCTTAGAGAAAACTTAGTCCAAATCTTTCATTTAATATATAGGGAAACTGTGGAACAGAAAGTTTAAGGGACTTGTCCAAGGTAACATGAATTATATGTAACAAAGCTAGAATGTGAACCCAGGTCTTTAGCTCCAAATCTAGGGTTCTTTCCACCACACCAGACACTGCTTTAACTTCCTCCAATAACTGTGGACTATTTGTGAGTAATTTTATAGAGCTGTAAAGACTGGCTTGTTTATTTCTATCTGTTTTTTCCTTTGACATTTTCCTTTGAACATGCACTCTCCCCATTAGAATGTCAATTCTTTGAAGATGTGGGCTGTGTCTACTCATTCCTCTGTAATCCTGTACTATGTCTCCATAAATCTTCATTTGAAGTAGCTACTTAGACATAACTAACCTAAGTCAATCTTTTATGAGGACCTCAAGCATGTCCTGTCAAATATGATAGGCAAAGGAGTGAATGCGTGTTCTTCTTTTCCAGCAGAATGCCATATGGGTGAATAAAACCAAGCATGAGAGAAAAATTCATAATGTTCAAATGGAAAATCGTGCATTAATACAATCATTATAAAAAGCAATTAAGATAGTTTAACAAAGAGTATTATTAACAAGTATATATTAACAAAGTATGAGTTCTTACAGAATACTTCTTTGTCAGAATCTTCAGAGGTAGAATAATAGAAGAAATATGGGAATATATTCCAGGTAATTAGATGAAGAGGGTTATAGACTCCCTCTCCTTCCCAAATAATCAAACTCTAACTAAGGTAAACTATGTGTCTTGGGATCATTAGTAACAATGAGAAGGTCTATTTGTGAAAGGAGAAGAAGGGGAGGATAGGACATGATTATGCTGGTAAATACTTAACAAATGACTTCCAAACAACCAATTAATTATTATTTATTAAGATCCTACTAAGTGCCAGACCTTGTGATATGTGCCAGGGAAGCAAAAGATAGTCAGTCCCTGCCCTCAAGGAGTTTACAACCTAAAGAAGAAAAAAAAACACAAAAACACTTCTAAGTTTTATCTGCATTATTAATATTTCTCTATCCCTTTAAGTCTATACAACTAACAAAACAATGAATCAAGCCCTGATTTGTAGTATTTGCCAATTTCCAAGGTACAAATTGATCATCTTGAAATTTTGGCAACTGATGAAAACCAATTGGAGCTGGACCTAGCATAACTTCTCAAGTGATGATATAGGAAAAGACTATACCCTGGACCCTTACTAGGTTAAGGTCTAAAATAAATCTAAAAAAAAAAAAGAAGAAGTCCAAAATAAGCTAGCAACAAAAAACACTGATTCTTCTGCCCTTAACATCTCCTCCAAATAAAGTTCTAACACATAGAAGTCAAACAAACCCTTAGCTCTTACCCATCAGGGAATAAGTGGAGCAAGAGACCATCTGGAAGAAAGATGGAAAGAACACACACATACACACACACACACACACACACACACACACACGCACACACATAGAGTCAGTGCACTAGAGTCAGAGCCAGTGAGCTAGAATCAGTAAGCCAGCAAGGGGGCACCTCTAGAGTGAGTGAGAGGTACCTATAGGTCCTTGGCAGCTTACTAAGACCACCCAAGACCTACTCTTGAGATCAGCTATACCTGAGACCCCAGCAGACTGAAGAGCACAGACTTTGGATACCCCATGAGATAACTCAGAGAAAGGCAGCAAACAATAGAAGCTGCAGAGACTTGAGAGGTAGCCTCAGGCAAAAACTGCACTCCTAAACTCCATACACAGAAAGTCTGCTCTACTCACTCAGACTTCTGACTGGAAAGAGAAGGAAAAACCAGCATAGTGATGACAAACAAAGCCAAGAAAAAGAAACATCCCAACACCAAGAAGAACAAGAAGAAGGCAATGACCCTGGATAATTTTTTTAAATGCTTACCTTCCGTCTTGGAGTCAATACTGTGTATTGGCTCCAAGGCAGAAGAGTGGTAAGGGCTAGGCAATGGGGGTCAAGTTACTTGCCCAGGGTCACACAGCTGGGAAGTGTCTGAAGCCAGATTTGAACCTAGGACTTCCCGTCTCTAGGGCTGGCTCTCAATCCACTGAGCTACCCAGCTGCCCCCCCCCCCCCGGATAATTTTTATGGAGGAAAAATCCAGACTACAGAGGAAATAACAGAAAAATACAAATAAATGCATCCAAACCTTCAAAAAATGGAAATTGGCCACAAGATCTTGAAGAATTTAAATTGGAGCTCATGAAAAAGATGGAAGAATTTTGGCAAGAAAAGTGGGAAATAGTTCAAAAAGAAAATAACAGTTTAAAGGACAGGAACTTCCAATTGGAGACAAAAATTAACAGATGGAAGCCATGAAAAGCAAGATAGACCAAACTGAAAAGGAAAATCAAAAGATTATAACAGAAAACCAGTCTTTAAAGACCAGAATTAAGCAATTAGAAGCCAATGATTGTGCAAAACAGCAAGAATTAATAAAACAAAGCCAAAAAATTGACAAAATAGAAGAAAATAAAATATCTCCCTGACAAGATGATAGACCATGAAAGCCAGTCTCAAAGAAACAATTTGAGAATCATTGGTCTACCTGAAAACCCAGAAATAAACAGAAATCTTGACATCATACTACAAGAATTTATCGAAGAAAACTGCCCTGATTTTCTTGAACAAAAGGACAAAATAGACATTGAAAGAGTTCATAGAACACCCTCTACACTAAATCCTTAAAGGACAACCCCTGGGAATGTAATTGCCAAATTTAAGAACTTCCAAGCTGAGGAGAAAATTTGACAAGAAGACAAAAAGAGACAATTCAGATATCAAGGAGCACTGTAATGGAGTAGGTTTGTAGGTGGTTAAAATAAACAGAATCTAGGAGATATAGCTGATGTTTAAGATTGGGTCAGAGAGAGGAGAGGGAATTTGGAGATTTTTCCCCTTCAGCATTCTCTCCTCAGCTATGGCTGCTCTCCTAGATTTGCTCTTGTCCCTCTTGTCCTCCTCCTCCTACTAGAGACTAAAATATTTCTTCTTAGGAAGATGTCTTTCCCCTTGAAGCTGTTCCACTCACAGTTGATTCAAATTTGGGAAAGGATAGCTACTTTAATGTCAATTAATTCAATTAGGGTAATACAAAGGAATGGCTGGTAGGAAAAAGCATGGGAAAGAAAAGTGGGGGAAAGAGGGTCCCTTTCTCTAAATAACCCCCTTTCCCTTTCTCCTCAAGTCTGGGGGGAACTCGGGCTTTGGTAGCCTGAGCCCCCTGAGAGACAGTCAGGTTGACTGACCCTGGGTCTGACCCCTTGGCCATAGTTCAGACCCAGGACAACAGGAGCCGAGGTAAAGTCTGACAGAGATTAAAAAATGTCTTTCTCAGGCTCCTCTTCAGTAGTCTTTTCAATTGGGAAACGGGGGTAAGGATTTTGGTCAATAGCAGGAAAATGTTGGGTAAACCTCAGGAGGAAGTCTTCTCAAAACTGAGAGACCACCTGTTCTTCAGAAGGAACCTTCTAACTGCTCAAGATTCCAGCCTCCTGGAGCCCTTTGCCCAATGAAGAGAAAGATTCAGCCTGGCACTCCTCCTTCAGTGCCAGCCTCTATCACAGTACCAATCAAGATTACACAAGATCTGGTACTTTCCACACTATAGGACCACAAGGCTTATAATATGATATTCAGAAAGGTAAGAGAATTGGATCTTCAACCAAAGATCACCTACCCATCAAAACTGATTATATACTTACAGGGGAAAGGATGGGCATTCAAAAAAATATAAAATTTCCAAGTATTTGTAAAGAAAAGAACAGAACTGAGTGGAAAGTTTGATATCCAAACAGAAAAATCAAAAGAAACATGAAAAGATTAATAAGAAGGATAGGGGAAAGGGAAAAAAATGTTTTTTAATTTAAATTTTCTTCTTTAAGGGCTTCAGTAAGATCAAATTGTTTATATTAACATATGGAAAAATGTTATTTGTAAGTCTCAAAAATTACATTCACTATTATAGTAATCAGAAGAGTCATTCATATGCAGAGACTGGAGTAACAAGTGGTCTACGATAATATGCAAAAAAAGAAAAGGGGAGGGTGGGAATAGAAGATGTCACCAAGATAAACTTGAAGGTATAAGAAAAATAGGATAATCTATATCACATAAAGATGCACATGGGAAGGAGAGGGAAAGAATACTATTATAAGAAGGAGAAGAAGAAATTGCTAACAGGTAATACTTAAACCTTACTCTCAGTGAAATCAGTTCTAAAAGGGAAGAGAATCTAGATCCATTGGGGCATCAAATTCTATCTTACACTACAGGGAAAGGGAAAAGGGAAAAACCAAGGTGGAGAGTGGCATGGGGAGTAAAAAAAGGGGGGGGAAGAAAGGGAGGAAGAAACTTAAAAGACCTTAAAAATTATAAGAAGGGAACAAAAAGTGAAGGGGCTGAAAGGGATTGGGGGACTGATTAAAAACAACCCACTGGTTTAAAAGGATATAGTGAGAGAAGAAAGGGCAGAACTAGGAGAGGGTATCAAAATGTTGGGGAATTAACAAGTGGCAATCATAACTCTGAACATGAATGAAATGAACTCACCCATAAAAATGTAAAGGAAATAGCAGAGTGGATTAGAAACCAAAATCCTACCATATATTGTCTGTAAGAAACACACATGAGGCAGGTAGACCCTTACAGGATAAGGATCAAAGGCTGGAGTAAAATCAATTGTGCATCCATTGAGAAAAAGAAGGCAGGAGTTACAATCATGATATCTGACAAAGCCAAAGTAAAAATAGATCTGATTAAACAAAATAGTGAAAGTAATTATATCCCAGTAAAAGGCAGCATAGACAATGAGGAAATATCAGTAATCAATATGTATGCATCAAATGGTATAGCATCCAAATTTCTAAAGGAGGAATTATGGAGTTGAAGGAGGAAATAGATAGTAAAACTATACTGGTGGGAGACCTGAACTTTGCTCTATCGAATCTAGATAAATCAAACCAAAAAATAAATAAGAAAGAGGTAAGAGATGTGAATGAAATCTTAGAAAATTTAGAGTTAATAACTATGTGAAGAAAAATAAATAGGTACAAAAAGGAATACACCTTCTTTTCAGCAGCACATGGTACATTCACAAATATAGACCCTGTATTAGGGCATAAAAACATGGCAAACAAGTGCAAAAGAGCAGAAATGATAAATGCAACCTTTTCAGATCATAATGCAATAAAAATAATAATTAGTTAGGGTGCATGGAGAGCCAAATCAAAAACTGATTGGAAATTAAATAATGTGATTCTCTAAAATCAATTAATTAAAGAACAAATCATAGAAATAATAATTTCATTGAAGAAAATGACAGTGGTGAGACATCCTTTCAAAATCTATGGGATGCAGCCAAAGCAGTACTAAGGGGAAAATGTATATCCTTCAGTTCATATATTAACAAATTAGGGAGGACAAAGGTCAATAAACTAGATATACAAATCAAAAAAACTTGAAAATGAACAAATTAAAAATCCCTAGATGCACATATATATTCTTTGATAACCTCAAGCAGAAGAGACTATAAATCTTTTAATCTTTTTTATAAATCTGATGATTTGTTGTTACATTTTTTCTTTTTCTTTTTTTCTGTTAAATTTGTCTAGTTCTGAGAGACAAACTTTAAAGTTATTTGCAATTCTGTTACATATGAGTTTTTAAAATTCATTTATTTTTTCCATTATGAATTTAGACTCTATTTTATTTGATGTATATTTGCACAAAATTATTGACTATTGATATAGGATGATAGTTTTCATCCAAAGTAGGATTTAGGGAAGGTATTTTTTCCCTTTTTTAAAAGCAAATTGGGACTTCTGTTCCTCTTTGTTCAATATTTCATGTATTCTTCACTGTCACTAGTTGGGTAATCACGTGTCCTATATTTACAATATCTGAGCATTCACTTTATTTAGGCCAGATGACTCAAATTTGTTAAGGACAGCTAAGTGTCTTATTATCTCCATCCAAAATATTCTTAGTCACATTTGTACTATCCTTTCTCATCCAATGGTCATTTTTCATAGAAGAAAAATCAAAACCAAAAAAAAACATACTGAGCCATTTTGCCTTCTCTCTATTATTATCCATTCACCATATATAGCAGTACAATGTTTTCCTGATTCTGCTCATTTCACTCTGCATCAGTTCATGTAGGTCTTTCTAGCTCATTCCGAAATCATCTTGTTCATCATTCCTTATACCACAATAGCATTCCATCACCATCATATACCAAAATTTGTTCAGCCATTCCCCAATTGACGGGCATCTCCTTAATTTCCAGTTATTTTCCACCACAAAAAGAGCATTTATAAATATTTTTATACATACTCTTCTTATTCTTTAAAGTTACTCATTGGTTATATGTCATAGCCTGCTTAGGCTCAACATGTGCCTCTCCAGTTGTCACTCTTTTATAATAATTTTTGTTCTTCTAAGACAGTTGCATTACACAGTTTGCTGCCTTTTAACACTGATAGAAGGTTAATATTAAAAATAGGAACCCATATGTCCATGTGTATGGGCAAACATGCACGTGTCCATATATATATATATATATATATATAAAACACATAAAACACATACACATGATAAGGTGGTGGTGGTGGTTATTTATCACACTCAAAAACAACCAAAGTGACATCGCTGGTGATGTCATTTGACTCAAGCATAAATTAAATTTAAGTAAGGCAGAATTGCACAAAGTCCAATGACTCACTCTCTTCCAGAGTCATACAGTCCAGTAGCAAGACAAAAGTCAAGATGACTGGTGATGCCTCAGAATACAGTGGATGATGTTGGCTTCTTCAGTGTCTAACCAAGCTCAAAGTACTCCACAGTATGCTCAGGAAAGACTAGTATCTCTAGTGTGAAGGACTTGTTGAGCCCTTTTCAGGGCTGCCTTCCTCTTTTGATGTCCACCTGCCACCTAGCTCTCCTCTGTGGATCCAAGAAGCTGTAGTATGACCAGAGGCCACACCCTGGGCAAACCATCTTACCAAATTGAAGATAACTGACCTAAGGGCCTCAAACTCATTGGTGAGTTAGGGGAGAGTGTCTACCCTAGTCAAATAAAGTCTTCCTGCAGCCAAAGGAGGGGATGAGAATAGGACAAGGTAATATCTAAGGGATATAAGCAGCTTCAGAGATCCAGAAAGGCTTCATATGGGAGGTGCCACATGAGCTAAATTTTGAAGGAATCTAGGACTTGTAAAAGGTGGGGATGAGAAGGAATTGCATTGTAGATACAGGAGGGGGAAAATAAAAATGTTGATAACAGAATGTAAACTTCGTGAAGTCAGAAGTTCTTTTATACAACCAGTATATAACAGTTTCTTGAGTATAGTAAGTTCTCAATGAATATTTGATGCATTTAATATCATAAAATTTTAAAGTCTATGATAATTGAAGTGTTTTTGAAGTGGTTCCCAAATTTTATTTCTCAGGTCCCTTTTATAATATTGAAAATAATTGAAGAGCCCACTCCTCCAAAAAGTTTTTGTCTAGATGTGTTATATTTTTTTTTACCATATTAGAAATGAAAACATCTTAGTATTATTTTCAAAATAGGTTTGACCCCATGAATTCTCTAAAAAGTCTTGGAGACCCCTGGGATTCTTCCTCCACATTTTGAGAACTGCCGGGTGGTTGAATAATATCCTTAATAATATTTAAAAATTTTCCATGAGTAATAATAATTAAGAAAATTATACTTGTTTATAATAAGTCTAGGCATAGTGCCACTCATACCATATTTACCATAAACAGTATAAATCAAAAAGTTTATATCTGGTGATCGTCATTCTCAAACTAGACTCTTTCAAGAACTATTGCTTAGAAAATGGAATGCAGACTTCCGGTCAAGATGGTGGCTTAGAGAAAGCTAAAGTTCAGATCTCCAGAAACCCTTCCTTACCGATCTCAAATTATATGCTCCTAGGGCACCGAAATTCAAAACAAACAACAGCATAGACCCCGGGAACCCTCCTCCTGTTCACAGAACACCCTCTACACTAAATCCCCAAAAGACAACTCCCAGGAATGTAACTGCCAAATTCCAAAGCTTTCAAGCAAAAGAAAAATCTTGCAAGAAGCCAGAAAAAGACAATTTAGATAAAGGAAGGCCAATCAGGGTCACACAAGACCTTGCAAGTTCCACTCTGAATGACCATAAGTCATGGAACATGATTTTCAGAAAGGCAAGAGAGCTGGGCCTTCAACCAAGAATCAGCTACCCATCAAAACTGACTATATACTTCCAAGGGAAAGTATGGGCATTCAACAAAATTGAAGACTTCCAAGTTTTTGCAAAGAAAAGACCAGAGCTCTGTGGAAAGTTTGATATCAAAAAACAAAGAGCATGGAATACCTGAAAAGGTAAATATGAAGGAAAGGGAAAAGGAGGAAAATGTTATCTTTTTCTTTTAGTCAAACTCTCTTCTATAAGGACTACATTTATATCTATGTATATTAACATGTGGGGAAAACATAATGTATAAATGGGGGGGGGGACATGAAAAACCAAATAGAATAATCTTTTTCACACAAAGATTCACACAGGAAGGGGAGGGAAAGAAAACTCCTATAAGAAGGAGAGGAAGAGAGTTTTTACTTAAACCTTACTCTCATGGAAATCAACTCTGAGAGGAAAGAACATCCAGATCCATTGGGATCTTGAATTCTATATTACTCAACAAGGGTAGGGAGAAGGGAAAACCAAGGCGGGTAGGGGGGAGGGAGCACAAAAAAAAGGGAGGTAAGAAGAGGGGGGAAGGGAAGGGAACAAAAATGGAGGGACTAGAAAGGGTAACATATCAAGGGAGGGGACAAGGGGGACTGATTTAAAGTAAATCACTGGATTAAAAAGTAGAGCGGAAGAAGAAAGGTTAGAATTAGGGAAAGATATCAAAATGCCAGGGAGTCCACAAGTGACAATCATAACTTTGAATGTGAATGGGATGAACTCACCCATAAAATGTAGACGAATAGCAGAGTGGATTAGAATCCAAAACCCTACCATGTCTTCAAGAAACACACATGAGGCGGGTAGACACCGACAAGGTCAGAATTAAAGGATGGAGTATGACCTTCTGGACCTCAACTGACAGAAGGCAGGAGTGGTAATCATGACATTTGATAAAGCCAAAGCAAAAATTGACCTGATCAAAAGGGATAGGGAAGGTAATTATATTTTGTTAAAAGGGACTTTAGATAATGAGGAAATATTACTAATC
This sequence comes from Monodelphis domestica, assembly GCF_027887165.1. Taxonomy (NCBI): domain Eukaryota; kingdom Metazoa; phylum Chordata; class Mammalia; order Didelphimorphia; family Didelphidae; genus Monodelphis; species Monodelphis domestica. Next base: position 231,099,376 of record NC_077234.1, on the reverse strand, counting down.
AACATGTATGCACCAAATAATATAGCACCCAAATTTCTAATGGAGAAACTAGGAGAATTGAAGGAAGAAATAGACAGTAAAACCATATTAGTGGGAGACTTGAACCAACCATTATCAAATTTAGATAAATCAAATAAAAAAATAAATAAGAAAGAGGTAAGAGAAGTGAATGAAATCTTAGAAAAATTAGAATTAATAGACATATGGCGAAAAATAAACAGGGAAAAAAAGGAATACACTTTCTTCTCAGCACCACATGGCACATTCACAAAGATTGACCATACATTAGGTCACGGAAACATGGCACACAAATGCAGAAAAGCAGAAATTATAAATGCAGCCTTTTCAGATCACAAGGCAATAAAAATAATGATCAGTAATGGTCCATGGAAAACCAAATCAAAAACTAATTGGAAATTAAACAATATGATACTCCAAAATCGTTTAGTTAGAGAAGAAATCATAGAAACAATTAATAATTTCACTGAGGAAAATGACAATGGCAAGACATCCTTTCAAACCTTTTGGGATGTAGCCAAAGCAGTAATCAGAGGTAAATTCATATCCCTGAGTGCATATATTAACAAACTAGGGAGAGCAGAGATCAATCAATTGGAAATGCAAATAAAAAACTCAAAAGCGATCAAATTAAAACCCCCCAGCAGAAAACCAAACTAGAAATCGTAAAAATTAAGGGAGAAATTAATAAAATCGAAAGTGATAGAACTATTGATTTAATAAATAAGACAAGAAGCTGATACTTTGAAAAAATAAACAAAATAGACAAAGTACTAGCCAATATAATTAAAAAAAGGAAAGAAGAAAAGCAAATTAACAGCATCAAAGATGAAAAGGGGGACATCACCTCCAATGAAGAGGAAATTAAGGCAATCATTAAAAATTACTTTGCCCAATTATATGGCAATAAATACACCAATTTAGATGATATGGATGAATATATACAAAAATACAAACTGCCTAGACTAACAGAAGAAGAAATAAAATTCTTAAATAATCCCATATCAGAAAATGAAATCCAACAAGCCATCAAAGAACTCCCAAAGAAAAAATCCCCAGGGCCCGACAGATTCACCAGTGAATTCTATCAAACATTCAGAGAACAGTTAATCCCAATACTATACAAACTATTTGACATAATAAGCAAAGAGGGAGTTCTACCAAACTCCTTTTACGACACAAACATAGTACTGATTCCAAAACCAGGCAGGTCAAAAAGAGAAAGAAAATTATAGACCAATCTCCCTAATGAATATAGATGCAAAAATCTTAAATAGGATACTAGCAAAAAGACTCCAGCAAGTGATCAGAAGGGCCATCCACCATGATCAAGTAGGATTTATACCAGGGATGCAGGGCTGGTTCAATATTAGGAAAACCATCCACATAATTGACCACATCAACAAGCAAACCAACAAGAACCACATGATTATCTCAATAGACGCAGAAAAAGTCTTTGATAAAATACAACATCCATTCCTATTAAAAACACTAGAAAGCATAGGAAAAGGATTGTTCTTAAAAATAATAAACAGTATATATCTAAAACCATCAGCTAATATCATCTGCAATGGGGATAAACTAGATGCATTCCCAATAAGATCAGGAGTGAAACAAGGATGCCCATTATCACCTCTACTGTTTGACATTGTGCTAGAAACACTAGCAGTAGCAATTAGAGAAGAAAAAGAAATTGAAGGCATCAAAATAGGCAAGGAGGAGACCAAGTTATCACTCTTTGCAGATGACATGATGATCTACTTAAAGAATCCTAGAGATTCAACCAAAAATCTAATTAAAATAATCAACAACTTTAGCAAAGTTGCAGGATACAAAATAAACCCGCATAAGTCATCAGCATTTCTATATATCTCCAACACAACTCAGGAGCAAAAACTAGAAAGAGAAATCCCATTCAAAATCACCTTAGACAAAATAAAATACCTAGGAATCTATCTCCCAAGACAAACACAGGAACTATATGAACACAACTACAAAACACTCTCTACACAACTAAAACTAGACTTGAGCAATTGGGAAAACATTAACTGCTCATGGATAGGATGAGCCAATATAATAAAAATGAACATCCTACCCAAACTTATTTATCCATTTAGTACCATACCCATGGAACTCCCAAAAAATTTCTTTACTGATTTAGAAAAAACCATAACAAAGTTCATTTGGAATAACAAAGGATCAAGGATATCCAGGGAAATAATGAAAAAAAAAACACACAAATGATGGGGGCCTTGCAGTCCCAGACCTCAAACTATATTACAAAGCAGCAGTCATCAAAACAATTTGGTACTGGCTAAGAGACAGAAAGGAAGATCAGTGGAATAGACTGGGGGAAAGCGACCTCATCAAGACAGTATATGATAAACCCAAAGATCCCAGCTTTTGGGACAAAAATCCACTATTCAATAAAAACTGCTGGGAAAATTGGAAGACAGTGTGGGAGAGATTAGGAATTGATCAACACCTCACACCCTACATCAAGATAAATTCAAAATGGGTGAATGACTTAAACATAAAGAAGGAAACCACAAGTAAATTGGGTCAACACAGAATAGTATACATGTCAGACCTTTGGGAGGGGAAAGACTTTAAAACCAAGCAAGACATAGAAAGAATCACAAAATGTAAAATAAATAATTTCGACTACATCAAATTAAAAAACTTTTGTACAAACAAAACAAATGTAACTAAAATCAGAAGGGAAACAACAAATTGGGAAAAAATCTTCAGAGAAACCTCTGACAAAGGTTTAATTACACAAATTTATAAAGCGCTAAATCAATTGTACAAAAAAATCAAGCCATTCTCCAATTGATAAATGGGCAAGGGACATGGATAGGCAGTTCTCAGATAAAGAAATCAAAACTATTAATAACCACATGAAAAAGTGTTCTAAATCTCTTATAATCAGAGAGATGCAAATGAAAACAACTCTGAGGTATCACCTGGCAGATTGGCTAACATGACAGCTATGGAAAGTAATGAATGCTGGAGGGGATGTGGCAAAGTAGGGACATTAATTCATTGCTAGTGGAGTTGTGAACTGATCCAACCATTCTGGAGGGCAATTTGGAACTATGCCCAAAGGGTGCTAAAAGACTGCCTGCCCTTTGATCCAGCCACAGCACTGCTGGGTTTGTACCCCAAAGAGATAATGGACAAAAAGACTTGTACAAGAATATTCATAGCTGCGCTCTTTGTGGTGGCCAAAAATTGGAAAACGAGGGGATGCCCATCAATTGGGGAATGGCTGAACAAATTGTGGTATATGTTGGTGATGGAATACTATTGTGCTAAAAGGAATAATAAAGTGGAGAAGTTCCATGGAGACTGGAACAACCTCCAGGAAGTGATGCAGAGTGAGAGGAACAGAACCAGGAGAACATTGTACACAGAGACTAATACACTGTGGTATAATCGAACATAATGGACTTCTCCATTAGTGATGGTGTAATGTCCCTGAACAATCTGCAGGGATCTAGGAGAAAAAACACTATCCATAAGCAGAGGATAAACTGTGGGAGTAGAAACACCGAGGAAAAGCAACTGCCTGACTACAGTGGTTGAGGGGACATGACAGAGGAGAGACTCTAATGCAAATACTAACAACATGGTAAAGGGTTTGAATCAAGAACACATGTGATACCCAGTAGAATCACGCGTCGGCTATGGGGGATTGGGGGGGGAGGAAAAGAAAATGATCTTTGTCTTTAATGAATAATGCTTGGAAATGATCAAATAAAATATTATTTAAAAAAAAAGAAAATGGAATGCAGATCTTTCTGAATGCCTGTCTTTCCTTTGCATGAAAACTTTCCTTGTCATCTATTCCAAGATTCACAACATGTCATTCATAAAAGAAAAAGATTGATGAGAGTCACTGAATTCCTGCTGGGAAAGAGATTTCAAAAGCCCTAACCATTTCTATAACAATGATCTATTGATAAGGAATTATTACAAATTGCAAAATGCTTCTGGGCAAAAGAAATGCTTATAAAAGTCTCTTTGATCTTTTGTGTCAACCATATCTAGATAATCTTCCCCATATTGTTGCAAAAGAATCTCCTATTAATTAGCTAGCTCTCACAACATCATAAAAGGCATCTGATTTACTAAATCATTTACTTACTAATGTAGATCCATAGAACAGAAGGTCTCACCATGAATGCATTTTATTAGGCCACCATGAATCACTCATTTTTTTAAGGAAAGATTTCAGAAAGACACACACCAACTGATTTACCTGACAATAAAATAAAAAAATTAAAATTAAAAAAAACAATGAAAACACAAAGCCAGTCTGTGGAGACAGGGAATAAAAATTCCACTCATAATGCATTTTTCATTTTCCCCTCACTATTTTTTTAGGATAGAGTATTTTAGAACATAATGGATCATTTCATAGCTTGCTTGAGTCCAATAATAGCTTAAGAAACAAAGAAGCAAATCTAACAATTATAAAATTGCTTCTCTTCTTTAAAGAGTTTGAATGAGGATCATAAACATCTTAGGCAAGTTTTGAAATGTTCTTGCACACACTATTTAAATTGACAAATCTAGGTGTCTTTATAGATAACTTACCTAATGCCACATTCTTGGTAAGGGAAAGAGTTGGTAATAGAGACACAGCTCCTGTCTCACTCTACAAGACAGTTATTTCAGTTAAATGGATTTAAACTGTGGTTTTAAAAGACCCTTATTCATGGATGCCAAGGATATTAGCTCACTTTTGTACTATATTGTATGAGGAAAGCCTCAGTGAGTCTTCTCCATTGGTTGGTTCCCTATTGGTTCACTCACCAGGGCAAAGATGAATGCCCATCTATGAATTTGCTTTATGTTTTGTCTTATTTCTGGGCTTTAAGTGGCATTTAAAGCAAGCATTCTTAACCTATTTGTGTGTGTGTGTGTGTGTGTGTGTGTGTATGTGTGTGTGTGTGATATCTTTGGAATCTGATGAAGTCTCCCTTCCCTATCACTGTTGAAGTCAACACCAATCCCCTAATTCCTCATACTCCCAAGCTGGGTAATAGCTCTGACTCCTCATTATCTCTCACCTCCCCATATACAATATGGAGCAAAGACCTGCCAATATCATCTTTGCAATATCTCCCAGAATATGCCCCTTTTTCTCCTCTGATACTGGCCACCACTCAAGTACAGATCCTCATCACTTCACTCAGCCTATTGTGATACCTATCTGTGGGTCAGCCTGCCTCAGATCTCTCCCCTCTCCAATCTATCCTCCAAGCATCTACCAAATGGATTTTCCTAAAGCACACACCTTTCTACTCAATAAACTTCCATGCCTCCAGGATCAAATACAAAATCTTCTGTTTCACATTTATAGCCCTTCAGAACCTCATCTCCTGCTGCCTTTCCAGTCACCTTACTCTACCCTTTACTCTTCACTTAGTGTAACTCTGCCTCACTTAAATCCAATTTATGTGCAAGTCTAGACACCATCTCATGATGTCATTGATCCTCTCCAAAAATGACGGATGAAAACTGGTCTCCTGGTTATTCCATGAACAAGATACCCTGGACATTTTCTCTGGCTGTACCACTATGCCTGGAATGTTCTCCCTCATTATCTCCTCTACTGACTTCCCTGGTTTCCTTTAAGTTCCAAGTAAAATCTCACCTTCTGCAAGAAATCTTTCCAAACTCTTCTTAGAGCCTTTCTAGAGCCTTTTTAGAGCCTTTCCTCTGTTGATTATTTCCTATTTATCCTATATGTACCTTGTTGGTACATATTTGTTTGCTCCTTGTTTTCTACAATGAATTATGAATTCCTTGAGAGGAAGGGGTTTTCTTTTGCCTATTTTTATAATCCCAGCATTTAGCACACTACCTGGCAGTGTGGTATTTAAATAATAAATATTTATTGACTGATGGGCCTCAAAAGAATATTTTTCAATATATAAAACAAAATACATAGAAGTATAAGGGAATCCAATTATATTGAAATAATGTTATAAAAATATATTTTTTAAAAAATTAAATCATACTGGAAAGTAAAAGATCATCCAAAAGTTAAAATATGGCTAAACTAAACATATATAAGATATGATGGAATACTATTGAAATGTAGAGAAATGTGGAAATAAATTATTTCAATGACATATGGAAAGGCTGAAGTGAGCAGAACCAGAAAAAAATTTTATCCTAGAACATCAACTCTAAAAAACAAACAATTTTGAAGATTTTTATAAAGTGATGAAGAACAAAGTGATGAGAACTAGGACAATTTATACAATAACAATGATATAAAGAAAAACAACTTTGAAAGTTGTAAAAAATAATTAATTCTATGACTAGTCTGAGGACAAAATGTACTCTCCAATTCATAACAGAGAACTGAGAGACATAAGTTACAAAAAGAAACATAGACATTTTTAATATACAATCAATGAGGGAAATTGTTTTGTAAAGGATGGCAAAGGGACCCTGAATAGAATCCTACTATCTGATGGACCACTAGCTTGGTGACCTTTGAGAGTCAGCAAAGGATTCTGTGTAGAGAACTGGAAGCTGAGGAGAATTCTGACCAGGACAGCACTTCCATCTTTGTAAGGGAAATGGAAAGGTCTGTTCCTGGGTGGCTGAAGGGATCTGAAGCCACAAGAGGTAGAAGATAGAGACTTTCCTACTTATCTGTGAACCTGCTTGCATCAAGAAATCCATCTACAACCTTCCTTCACCTGCCAACAAAACCCTAGACTCAGAGGGACCTTAGTTTGGACTCTTTCATCTGAGACAACTAGCCTACTTCTCTCTGGGTCTCCCATTTGCCTCCTTTGGGTTTGTTTGAAATATAAAATCTAGAGGTGTTAGCTTAGTAATAAATAAAGACTGACAGCTGGAAAGAAGGCAGAGTCCTTTGGGACTTGGACTCAAACCTTCTAGATCCAGCTGTTGTGGGGTTTTAGCTTCAGGGCATCCTCTTCCCTTTTCCCTTCTCTACTTGCCTTCCTCAATTCTAATAAAACTTTAGTAACAAGCCAGATTTGGGGTTGGCTTGGTTCCTTACAAGAGGGAGGTTGGGAGATTGAGAACAGGGTTCAAGGGTGAACCCTGTCTCATCTGTGGCAAACTAGATCTGGTTGTCACAGCCCTCCACAGAAGAGGGTTTGATTGGGACAACTGATCAGGGATATAAACATCTTCCTTTGTAGTTGTGTTTCCATTAGGACTCAGGGGGTATAAATCAGAATACCCTTTGAGAAGAGAGATAGAAAGTTCCTTCTGTCTCTTTGATGTTGCCTCAAACTCTGGGGTCAGCCAACTCCAAGAGAGGGAGAGGTCTTGCCATCTTTCCCTCCATTCTTCAACTTCCACCTCAACATTCAAATTTTCCCTTCCTCATTCCCCTCAACTGTTCACTGGAATCTACATCTTCCCAGTGAGACAAACCTATTCACCCCTCTCCATTTAAAAGAGAAGGAAATAGAGTCCCTCATTTCTTCTCTTTTACAGTTTTGCTCCACTATGCATCCTTGTAACAAAGAATTTGTTGGGGGGGGGGAGGTTTAATAGAGTAGATGGTAGGAAGGATAGAAAATACATTTCTGTTGATTTGTTATTTAAATAGATTGGTGATGCTACACATGGAATGTTGCATGAACTTTCAGACAACTCCCTGTATTTTTAGTTTCACTTAATTGTTTTATTTGTCACAATAGAGACCTTACTAAATTGAGGCAATCTGTACATGTTTGTAATATGAAAACAAAATGCATGAATAAAAGTTTTAAAAATAAAATCTCCAGTCCCAGATTAAAAAACTCATGATTTAAAGGATGTGCTTCCTTAGAACAACTATATATGTAGATAGATAGATAGATAGATAGATAGATAGATAGATAGATAGATAGATAGATAGATAGACATGGCTATATAAATACACACACATATAAAATGTTCATAAATACACATACATATTAACATGTTGTATATGTATATATGTGTTTATAATTATTCACACACATATACATCTATATCTATATCCATAGCTTTGTCTATTACTATTTATCCATCTACCTATTCAACTATCTCTATGTTAGGAGTCCTTTATGATCTTTGCCAATGTCTTAACTATCTGCTCACATCTCATTATCTCCTACCTTTTTGGAATTGGGTAATAATGGAGGAAATAACCTAGATTCCCTTCTATTCAGCCTTAAATAGTTCTCAGACAAGGGAAAAATATATATGTAAAACTTAAAATTAATATATAATAACTCCAAATATTATACTTTATAAGATTTATTAATAATCACTAGAAGTAAAGTAATAAAAAGGTAATGAACTAACAAAATAAAACCACATGTCCAAGATAATCTACCTGCTCAAAAGGGCCCACTTCACCAAATCTGCCAACAGGAAGGAAAGGGAGGGCTAGACAGGAAACTCCACCCAATTTATATCCTGTCTCAGTCCGCTTGTCACAACAGGAAATCAGTGGGGTTCTGGGAATCATAGTTTTTGCTGGGGATTGTAGTTTTGCTGGGAATCATAGTTTTTAGGTTAACAGATTCTAATTTCACATATTTCATATTAATAAATTGAGGAGGTAACTTTCAGTGGTCATGAATGTTGGATTTCTTTGACTCTAAATTGACTTGCCTCTTTAAAAATGGTCAACACTCCTCAGTTGCTTGTCAGATCTTGCTTAGAGCTGGGAAAGCAGAAGATATAGAATTTGTCTCCATCCCTTAGATAGATGATAAACAGGCTATAAAGACACTAATAAGAAGAAAAGTAAATACATATAACATGACCAGATTGGAAGTAACAGTAATGATGGAATGAGGAAAGAATGTTCAGAACTTCCTAGCTCTTCTGCTATACCCTTTAGGAATTCACTCTCTTTTCCAACCTTATAAAAAGCATCAGCTCCTCCTTCTCTCTCTCCATCCTCCCTCTCTGCCTCTCTTGTTTACCCTCTCTCACTTTTCTCAGTCAGCATCCCTTCTCAAAATGTAGTCCATGGACCAACGGGTCTCTCTTACAGACTCCATGAGATCAAAATTGTTTTCATAATAATACTAAGATGCTATTTGCCTATTGATATGCTCCTCTTTTCAATTATATATCCGTCAGAGGCCAGGTTTTCTTAATATTCTTCAATCAATGCAAAACCAGATATGATAACCTAGGTGTCTTCTATTAAGCCAGACATTAAAGAGATATGAAGATATGTACAACAATGTCACTCTTTCTTTTCATAACAATCTTTTTAATTTCACAAAATATAGGGTTTTCAAATAAAAATATGTTAACAAAATGGGCTTATTTTTATTCTAAGTTATTAATAAATGAATAATTTTAAATATTCATTTTAATTTTAGTATAATAACTATAACCCACATAGATTAAAGTTCTTTGTGCCTGTCAATATTTTTAGGGATATAAAGGCCAAAAGATTTGAGAATCCTGGTACAAAAGTATGGAGGGATATGCTTTTTTACACCAGTGGGGACTATTTACACTGTTAAAACCACTGGCCTTTTTCAGCGTTGAAGTATATGCCTGTAACAAGGCAGGCAAAGCAGTGGCCCCACAATATTCTACACTGGTAGGATCAATCTAAAATATCATGCTCAGGAATAGGTATTGGCGAACTGAAGTTTATCCAGAGAATGAGAAGTGAAATAGGGGAGAAGACTCAAAACTATGTCAATTAAGAAACAATTAAAAACAATTGGTGATGGTAAGCCTGGAGAAGAGAAGATTTAGTGAGTAGGACATTATAGCTTTTTCTAAAAATTTAAAGGGTAAAAGGGTAAAAGACAGAAAGGGTAGCAAGATATCACAGTGGGTAGAGCATCACACTTGGAGTCAAGAAGACTCATCTTTCCAAGTTCAAATATGGCCTTGGACACTTAATTGCTGTGTGATCCTGCACAAGTCACTTAACCCTGATTGTCTCAGTTTTCTCATCTGTAAAATGAGCTGGAGAAGGAAATGTCAAACCACTCCAGCATCTTTTCCAAAAAAAACAAAAACAAAAAAACTCCAAATGAAGTGACAAAAAGTTGGTCACAACTGAAATAAGACTAAAATTGAGGCAGAAAAGGCATTAGACATTCTGTGCAGATTCAGAGAATAAAAATAGGACTTATGGGAGGCAGTTTTAGAGAGGATGATTTCAGCCCAATAGAAGGAAAAACTTTTTAACAAGTAGAGTTCTTCAAAAATAGAATGGGCTATCTTGTTAAGCACTGAACTCTCCCCCACTGGGGGAGTTCAAGCAGAGAATGTTCAAGCAGAGAGATGACAGCCACTAGTTGAGGGCATTTCAGAGCAAGCTCCTTTGTCAGAAGGGAAGTCAGATGAGATGATTTCTGAGATCCTTTCAATTTTTAAGATTTTATGAGTTCATTTTCCTCAATAATAAAGTCTTTAAAAGTCACTATGAGCTTTTAAAATGTATTATTTGGCTAATGGTAGGATAGCAAACATCTCTAAATGTCATTTAAAATAAAAATTATTAAGATTAAAAGCTACTACATAACTCAATTGTATAGAAAGTGTTTTTATTTAAAATTTTATAACAAATGAAAACTGTTTCTGAATGCAGGATCTGCTAAGCAGAGAGGGGCATCATTGTCTTCAAAGATGAATGTTTTATCTACAGCAATGCTGAAAAAAAATCTATTCCACTATAGAAAAATTGAAAATCAGAATCTACAACAAGAAAAAATTTTAATATCTGAAAGTCCACAAAAAAAGTAAGTCAAACTCAACAGAGGATATTTTTATTCAATTCTGTCTTAGTTGAGGCATCCATGTCTTAAAGGCAAATTTCTTTGAAGTGTCATTAAATCCATATGTCCACAGGCATATCTAAATAGTTTAAAAGATTTCCCAAGAGAAAGGTCTAAATGGAGAAATAACTCATCCTCTTACAAACTCAACAGTTTTTTTTTGTATTTGTATGTTTATTTACCCTAAATGAACCCACTGTAAAGAAGTTAAATTTCTAGTCTGCCAATAGAATAAGTTCTCAATTAATATTTATTGAGCTAAAGAATGAAAAAAAAAGTCACCAAACCATATGCTATGTGGAATGAGTTGCAGGGACCATCCTTCATAGAAAGAAAATAGTCCAGATGAAAATTTTCATTGAATGTAAGGTATTGTCTAGAAAGTCAATCCTACAAATGCTTTTTTAAGCTCAACAACTAGGGATACAAAGAATTTGAAAATGGCATAGTCCCCACTCTCAATAAAATCACAATATATTAGAAAGGATATGTCAGATTAATAAAATATGACATTTATATGGTGCTTTCAAATTTACCATAAAAATACTATTTTGATGCTCACAAAAGCATTGTAGTACAGGTTTTATTGTCCCCAATTTTAGAGATGAAGAAACTGAGTCTCAGAGAGGTTGACTTATCCACAGTCATACAACTAAGTGTCAGAGGCAAGAATTAAATCCAACACTTCATGACACTAAGTTCAAATTCTAGTCACTATCATATTGTTAGAAAATAATAAAATGAAATGGAGGAAAAGTAAATACAAAGTGCTGTAGGAAAATTGGAGGAGGGAGAAATATATTTCAGTTGGGGAGATCAGCAAAGGTCTCATAGGAATTAATTTGAACAAAATTGACCATTAAAGAAAGGAAACTATTTCAATAAGCAGAGATAGGGAGTCACAGGGAGGTGATAGCCCATTTTAATGCACAGATGTGGAAGAAAACAAGATGAAATCAGATAACAGCTAGTAGTCTGGTTTGTCTGCAGTTTAAGATACTTAATGATTCACTTCACACCCATTGAATTGGAAAAGGTGGCAAAAGAAGAAAATGACAAATATTGAAGAGGCTTTGGGGAAAAGGGCACATTAATGTGATGTTGGTAGAGCTATGAATTAGCCCACCCATTCTGGAAATCATTTTAGAATTATGTTTCTAAAGTTATTATATCCTCTGATCCAGCTATGTCAAGACTGTAAGGGCCAGCATGTAAGGGGTAAAAAATAAGAGGGGTGGACTAAATTTATAAGAGTGTGGTCACCAGGAATTATTATTACTCAATCCCAGATGAATTTTATGGTAATTTATTTACAAAAAGAGAAAGAGTGAAAGTAAGAAAATCATAGAGTGTAGATATTTACTCTGGCCTGGCCAGAACTAGGCAGGGCATCAGAAGCCCAGCAAAGGGGGCCCAGAGGTAAATTAAACAAGGGTTTTAGCCACAATAACCCTAACCCTAACCCTAACCCTAACCCTAACCCTAACCCTAGTACCCCCAGAACAAGCCAGGGCAAGGAGTCAGTCTTTTTCACTCAAGCACGTGGTCGTTTTAAGAGAAAATAGAAAGCAGTCTAAGTTCTTCAGCTGGAGCTCCTACAGGGTCAAGTTCAAGGAAGTTCTTGCCACTTTTAAAAATCCTCCCTTTTGTCATTTCCTGTGCTACCTATTGACACAAAGGGGATGTGCAGAAGTATACATTTGTTTGGGGATAGAGCCAGCACGGGAATTCATTTGGCTGGACTATGGATATTTATTCAGAGAATTGTCTTTTCTTTTAAAGAAAAGCTCAATTAGGAGGAAGGAGAGTGGGAGGAAGTTATGATAAATCTTGGTATGATGCTTTCAAAATAATTTTTAAGAACTTAGAGGTATAAAAGTGAGTAGAGTGAAAATAAGTGAAAATAAGACCAAAACCAGCTTCAAGGAAGGTAAGGAATATGTATTTTATGGTTTTTGCAAAATGGGGATAATCATTGCACCAACCTCCCAGGGTTTTTGTGAGAATAAAATGAAATAATAATTCTAAAGTGCTTAGCCCAGTGCCTGGCACATAGTAAGTATTACATCAATGTTAACTATTATTAGTATTTCTACAATGATTCAAGTGAGAGGTAATAAATGCCTGGCCCATCATGGCAGCAGTATGAATAGAGCCAAGAGGATAAATGAGAAAGGAAGAATTCAGTTCTAGAACTTGGAAATTAATTAAATATGGAAGGTGAGGTAAAGGGAAGAATCGAAAGTGATTCTGAAGTCATGAGCATGGCTAACTGGGAACATGGTGGAAGCATCAATAGGAAATAGGGCATAGAGAGATGGGGAAAAAAGGCAGATTTGGGAGGAAGATATTGGGTTATTTTAGACATAATGAGTTCTAGATACTGGTGGGACATCAAGGTGAAGCCATTTAGGAAGCAGCTGGAGAGGTAAAATAAAGGGTAGAAGTGAGATGTATGTTGGATATTGTATGATTAAAATTAATATCCAATAACTCCAAGTATTATATTTTCTGAGATTTATAATAATCACTTGAAGTAGAAGAACTAAAAAGACAAAAGTAAAAGCCTGAGTAAAGAGAAGTTTTCCCCACCATGTTAACAGGGAAAGAGAGGGGTGGGGTCACCCACAAGCTTTATCTCCAAAACATAAGGACGTAAGATGAGAACTAAAGTGGGATTCTGGGAAAGAGAGTTCTGGGGACCAGATCCTAATGCCATATATAATTCCCCCTATGATTCCAATGGAAAACAAGCATGTAGAAATCTCCCAGATTTACATACCTAGTTTCCCCATGGAATCAGTACACACAACCAACTTATATCTAAAGATCTTTAACTAGAAGTACATACAAATATTGTACTTTCTAAGGGGAAATTATAATAATTGAGAGATAAGAGGGAAAGAAACGAGAAAGAAAACAAAACCAACAATAAGTGCATTGACAAAAAGCCAATTAGAGAACAGTTCTCTTTCTCATAAGAGTTTAAAAATTGTAAAGTAAGGAAGAATAAAGCTATAACAGGTCTTTGAATCAGGGCCTGATTAAAGTGATTTATGTCTCACAAGCCTGTAGAGGCAATTATGCACTTACCCAATCAGCAGTCAGTACTACAGAAAATTGCCACACTATGAAAGAAAGAGAAAATGGACTAGATTTTGTAGCAGACAGGAAACAGCATTCCCTGGTCTTATTTTAACTTTGCTCTCAGGGATAGGGAAGCCAAAATGGCAGCCAAACTGAGGTACTTGGTAGAAGTCTGGATCTGGCACAAGGGAATCCTGTGTCTGATTTTGCAAACAGCTGCTTCCTTGAACCCCAAAATAAATTCAAGTCCCTTCTCTTGGTACAGAATCTCATCAATCCTCCTGGGATTGGTTTTTCTCCTTGACCTTGTTCTCCTAGGCATTGTGTGGGTTAATTATGCTCCTTGGCATTGTGCAGTGGCTCTTTTGTGATCCTGTCTCCTGGAATCAGACATAATCATTAATCAAAGACCCATAATACTTAACAATCAATGGCAGGTTTCCATAGCCTAAAGCTTTTGGGTATGCATTGATACTAGGGCTAATGGACATTTTAAACTTACCCTAGTGCAAAACTAAAAAAAAAAAAAATAATACTGAATATGTACTTCAAGTACAAAAAAAAATAGAGAAAAGAGAAAACTCAAATATTCTTGCATATACAAGGAAAAACAATAATAAGAGCTACATTCTTTCCTTCCTACAAATTCCTAGGAAATTAGATGGGGGTGGGTGGGCCATGTGTAAGTGGATACTCTTCAGCTCCAAGCTAACAGGAAATCAGTGGTGTTGAACTCATGTAGTTTTGGTTTTGGGGACTGTGAGAGGCAGTGGGGCAGTACCAGCCACTCAGCTATTAGCAATATAGCATTGAAATATGTACTTTACCTTTCTCTCAGGAGACTTGGGGAATCAGCCATGGGAGACAGCAGCCAGATAGCAGCAGCTGTCATGGTGGGCAGGTTCCCACCACTGGGAAAAATCCCTATCTTTACTCAAAATCTATCTTAAAAGATCAAGGTGGCTCACCAAAAATGTAAGATTAAAATTAATATCCAATAACTCCAAGTATTATATTTTATAATGTTTATTAATAATCACTTGAAGAAGAAGAAATAAAAAGATAAAAATAAAAGCCTGAGTAAAGAGAAATTTGCCCAGTCACAATAGTGGAGAAAGACAGGGACAGGGTCACACACTAACATTACCTCCAAAATATAAGGATGTAGGGGCAACTGGGTAGCTCAGTGGATTGAGAGCCAGGCCTAGAGATTGGAGGTCCTAGGTTCAAATCTGGCCTCAGACATTCCCAGCTGTGTGATCCTAGGCAAGTCACTTAATCCCCATTGCCTAGCTGTTACCACTCTTCTGCCTTGGAACCAATACACAGTATTGATTCCAAGATGGAAGGTAAATGTTTAAAAAAATTTTTTTTTAATTAAGGATGAAACATGAGAATGAAAGTGGGATGCCAGAAGAGAGAGTTCTGGGGACCAGATTCTAATTATGCAATATGTAGAAGAGATAAATACAGTCACAGGGATGATGAGTGAGTACTCTAAGGGAACATTTTTAAAGAAAAAAAGAAGAGGAACTGGTATAAAGAGTCTTAGTTGATATCCACACCCAGGGAATTGCAGGAGGAAGACTGAGAAATCAGCAAATTTAAGTGAAAAATGTCAACAAGGTTGGACAATGAAGACAAAGCAGTGCTCTGAAAGCCAAAAGAGGAGAGAGCATTTTTTAAAAGGGGGTACTTAATAGTGTCAAAGACTCAAAATAAATCAGAATTCATAATGAGAAAATGTCATCAGATTTAGTAATAAAGAGGTAATTGTGAGTTGGAAGAGAGCAAGCAGCTTCTGCCCTGATTATATTATCCTCCCCCTACAATAATCTCCTTTTTATATTGAAGTTATATTATCTCCTCCCAAATTGAAGGGATTTTTTGTGAGGGGGGTTGTTTTGCTTGTGTGCTTAATGAATGTTGATTAATTGATTATTTTCTCTCATACTCTTGTATAGGCTGGACAAGAACTATTTGATCAAGTTCCCTCTGATAGGTGATGATAACTTACTTCTTCAGTTCCTTGCTTCTACCTATGGTCTTTGCCCTTAGTCTGTTCTGCCCCCTGCTATTGTGTTAAGTAGCTCCAATCAGATTTCAGATCAGTCTTCTTACAAGTGTAATATTTATTGGGAAAGGAAATGGGATTGGAAAAATGGGAAATAAATGAGAGGTTTGTGTAGGGTATAGAGGAGTTAAGGGAAGAGGGAACACTGCTTGGTGAGGCAAAGGAGGGAGATGCCTCCTGCTGAGAGGAAACAGCAGGGGTCTGATAAGAACTGTTTGTTCTGGAATGACTGAACTGAAGTTCAGCTCCCTCTGTGACCAGAAAGGATAGTCCACTTATCTGACTGCAAATTCAAATAATATAAAGTTTAATAACCTGTTGGAATTGGAGTTTTTCCTTAGCTTCAGAGTATAGGGCCAGGCCCTAGAAGCTGGCGGAGGGTTTTCCCACTTCCATCTACTCTATATCAATCCAGTTTTCCCTAATTCAGAATCTTAGCAGTAGATAGAAAGCAAACAAGAACAGATCTGACCTTCAGAAGCCTGTGTCTTCGGGCTGAACAAAGAAGAGGCACACCACACCAGACGGGGCTGACAAGCTCCTTCCTCCTCCAAGACCAGGAAGCAAGTCCAACCCGGCAGGAAGGAAGTGCTAGTCACAAGACCCAACTGCCACTCCCAGATGCCCCTTCCCCCACAAACTGTCAGTCTTATTTCCTTTCCACACAAGCTTCCATCCCCTGCCCCTGCATGCCTGGTCATCAAGTTGTACTAGTCTCCAGCTGTGGCTCAAAGTGCAAAAAAGGTACATTGTTTCCCTAGATGGTTACTTACTAGCCTTTGATTCTGTCCTATGCTGATATTCTGATAGGTCAGAGCCAAGATCCTATTGGCTTCAAGTACCTACTATATTTCCACTCAAAGTACTTAGAAACCCTTTGCTTCCTTTATTGAAAAGTGGGATGTTTTATGCTTGCTTAAACTCTAATTTGGGACTGACAAACGCCTTCTAAAATAAATTATTTAAGGTTCCTGCAATAAAATTTGAAAAAATAAAAATGAAAAACACAATCCCTTCATTCTATTACCCTCTTAAGAATTATATCCTTTCTCTTCCTCTCTGATTCTCAATAAACTTTTAAGTTATTTTCTTTTATAATCTTAATCTCTTAACTTTCAAGAAACAGAAAAGATTGTATATGAAAACTAGGAGTTTGTTTTACATGGAGTTTTTAAACATATACTAAGTTCATATTCAATTGAACAAAATAGTAACAAATTGCCCACTTTTGACCCTTCTGAATGTTTTGTTTTCTTCTGTATGTTTTTAAAGTTTTGTTGATGTTTACTTTTTTCACTGCTAAACTTTTAATAACTCATATTTATAAAATGTTTCAAGGTTTACAAAGTACATTTCTCCTTGCACTCCTAGGAGGTAAGTCAAAAAAGTCTAATAATCTCCATTTTACAAATAAAAAAAACTAAGGCTTTACAATTGAATGGTTCTCCATGATCACACTGCTAGTAAGAACAGAGGTGAGATAAAAACCTATGTCTATAATTTCAAATCCACTATACCTTGCTACCTCTAATTTTTCTCCTCCATAGAAAATTTCCAGCTTAAGACACTAATGGAAATATTCTAGAGAAACCCAGCTCTCCAACAAATAAATCATTAAAGATATAAAAGGATACCAGATATCTATCAAGAAAAGCAAAAAACAAAGCAAGATTCTCCCACCAATTTGTGATTTTACAAGAAGATAGCCAGAAGTCTCTAAACACCCAAGTGCAGGGTGATTGATAGTTATGTCATTCAGTTAGTCAATTAGCATTTGTTAAGTGACCTGACCCAACCATTTTGGAGAGCACTCTGGAATATGCTCAAAGAGCTCAAGCCATGTATACCTTTTGACCGAGCAATACCACTGTTATGTTTATGTCCAAAGGTGATAGGAGAAAAAAGGAAAAAACCCTATATTTTCTAAAAGATTTATAGCAGCTCTCTTTATGTTTGCAAAGAACTATAAATTGAGGGAATACTCTTCACCTGGAGAATGGCTAAAGAAATTGTGGCAAAGGATTGCGATGTAATATTACTGTGCTGTAAGAAAAGACAAACAAGTTGGTTGTTGTTTTTTTTAATCATGAAAAGACATGAAAAGTGAAATAAGCAGAACCAAGAGAATGTTATATACAGCAACAGAAACGGCATATAAAGAATTACTTATGTATGTTCACTTCCAGATAATGAACTGATAAATAGAAAAAAAAAGACAGTTTTAGATATACATATATCTTTTTTATTAAAAGATGCCTTCTCTTGTGCAAGGAAGGAGGGAGAAATCTTGAAATTCTAATGTAACAAACAAACAATAAAGTGCCTACTATTGGCCAAACACTATGTTAAGTGGTAGAAATGCAAAGAAAGTCAAAAGACAGTTTCTCCTCTCAAGAAGCTAAGAGTCCAATGATATAAGTGATGGAAGTTAAATTTCAAGGAGCAGAGTCAAGAAAGAAAGTTTTAATTTTTTGGTTGTTTTGTTTTCCTACAAGAGGAATTTTTGAAGAGGGTAGAAAAGGAACTAGTGGAAATGGAAGGAATGAAAATGAGAGAGGAATGACCAGTGGAGTGATATCCTAGAAGAAACTGGAGAGAGAGAGAGGTCAAAGACAGGTGTAGGAATTAACTTGGATAAAGAAAGCTCCTTTGTCCTAGAAAAGTATGTCAAAAGAGGAGAAAAAGAGAAAGAAAGAAAATCTCTAGCAGAGTGTATAAGAATACCATAAAAATGGTCAAAGCTGAAGAGAGGGATATGGGATGAAAATTTGAGGCGATTTTCAGGTTTTTGTTAGTGCTGGGAGGTGTAAATGCCCATAAAAAAAGAGTTTCTTCACAAAAGAATATAGATCCTAGGAATAACAGCAGAAGGGTGAACAGAAAAAGATAAAGACTAGGGAGAGGTAGGAATGAGGTAGATAGAGATAAGGTCATTGGAAGGTGTATCAGAATTTTTATCTCAGCAGATATTGGCTCTGAAGAACAGAGTTTAGGAAAGGATTGGGATTCTTTAAGGAGAGGGCAAAGGGTTGTACCAAATAGATAGAAGATAGAATAAATCATCCCCAAGGCTTCAATTAGAATGCTAGTGTGATAAAACCTTTGCAGAATTCTATTTCCAAAGTTATTCCCACTTAGATGATTGCCAAGGAAAAGGGCTGAAGGTTAGACCTTTTGGGAGGATGCTGGATGCAGAAGGAGGTCTTTGCCATTCTTTTTCCATGATAGTTTCCATAGAGATGATTGCTCTGGGGAAGGCCATATGCTACAAAATTAAATGTCTCTGAGCTTAAGAAATACTGAATAAGTATAAGGAAAAAACTTTTGATACTGAGTGAAATGCAACAGGCTGAAGTTACTATTCCAAAGAATGAAACTATTGCAACTTATTAATTTTCATCCTAGTCACTGAACCACTGCAAAAGAAGAAAATGTGACTAATCAGTTATAGCAGTTGAAATTGAATATTGTATTGCTTGTAATCTTTGAAGCTTAAAATAAAATCTGTTTTTTTTTAAATCATGAGATCGATCAAAATGACAAGCAGAATAGAAAATACCTTCATTTTCAATTAACACCATTCCAGATTTTAGAAAAACATAACCTCCCATTCCCCCTCTTCTCTATCTCTTCTTCTGCCTGTCCAATTTGACCATAAAACTGTCATGGAAAGAAAATTGATGTGATGTTTACAGACCGGATAGCTTCATGGGATACTATCAACATGTTTGGACTCAAAGATTTACCTTTCAGGAGGCACATAAATTATATGCAGTGGCACACAGAGTTCTAAAGGAGAAATGCATTAAAATACATTTTGCAGAATGAATAAAGTCAGTCACAATGGTTGCTGTTGGTCAGTATTTATTGAGTACTCCCAAGATACTTAGACCTTTCCCAATTTCTCCTGATTGCCTGTGACTCTCATACTGGAGAATTCATTTCTTTTCACCTCATCAAATTGTTTGTGATCTACTTCAGGAATGAATAGAAGAACAAAATACAAAATGTCACCAGAATCAGAATCAACGAGGACAAAATTAGGCAGGCTTTGTTCTGTAATAAATGACAGCAATCCTGGGGTCACCATCTTCTCACCCCATCCAATAATGGCGGAAGGTATCTATCTTCAAAAAAACCCATCTGCTGGATTCCTGTAATGAAAAAATGACCTCATCCAGAAAATGGGGTTTGTCAACAGAATTAGAAAATCTGTTCACTGTTGAGATGACCCACACTCATTTCTCTCCTTTGAACTGACTTTGCCTTCCAATATTAAATACATGAGGCACTCTGGGGATAATACTAGCATCCATCTTTTCATGATTTATTGCTCTGTATAGAACTAAAAGATTTCTCCCCTACAGGTGCAGTCTAAGACTCACTTCCATCTCTACTGCCATCAACTCTTACTCTGTACAAAGAGGAAGGGATTTGATAATTAGACAACCTTAGTTCATCAGCTGTATTTACTTACTATGTGATTCTGAATACATAATTTAAGTATTCTACAGTTTCTTCATCTATATACACCCATGTCCACATGCGTTGTCCAAAAACACTGTGAGTGGCATGGATAGATATGATCTGGAACTTGCGAAGAGGAAGAGAACTAAGAATGGTATCTATACTGCCAGTATGGGGTGAGAGGAAGGAAGGGTGAAAATAGACTCCAAGAGTGCCACAAGATTGAGCATTCTTTTCCCAATATCTAAGTGTGGGAGAGACATCAGACTAGAATTATCCCTATCTGGTCCCCCTCAAGTATCTCTGGGTCTGCAGGTATGAGTCAGAATTGAGAAGTAAATCACTTAATTGACTCATCTTTATTTTTTTTAATCCTTTCCCTCTGTCTCATAATTGACACTGAATATTGGTTCTAAAGCAGAAGAGTGAAAGGGACTGGGCAACTGGGTTTAAGTCACACAGGTAGGTAGCATGTGAGGCCAAATTTGAACCCAAAACCTCCTGGCTCCAGGCCTGGCTACCTATTACCTAATCCATCTTAAGGGAAAGGGATAAACCCTTAGATTATCCTTACCAACTTAGTTCCTTCCCACAAAAGGCTGGTACAGATATCCCTTCCACATGGTTACTTTCTCAATAATGGTTTCAATAAATTGTGAGTTAGCATAAGAAATTAAATGGTGTTAAGTAAGAAGGAAACCCTGTAACATTGGTATAGACAGGTGACCAGGATTTAATGAGACCTGGTCTGACAGGGCTGCTCCTTCTAAGGCCAGAGAGCAAAGACGTTGATGCTCTCTGTTCTAGGCCAGTATAAATCTCATCTGACTGCATTTTCAGGTTAATGAGGTTTATGCTGTGAAAAACAGAAAGGGGAGGTAGGAGTGTAGGTTTCAGGTGGATCCCTAATTCTATGGTTTCTACCTTAAGCCCCCCCCCCAAGTGACTTTTGTCTTTAAAGTCTCTTCTTTCCCCGGATGGGCCAGGGCTGCTCTGTCTTCCTGAGCTCACTAGAAAGTTCCCAGCTGTCTTTGTCCTAAGCTAAACCCACACAGGATATCAAGTCTTTAGGATAAAAAAGGTCTGATATAGGAAAATGGGGTGAAGAACAATTCAGATCTACCACAGAGAGGTATGCTCTCTCTAAGGCAACCATGGCAGTTCGATTGGCACCTCTCCCTCAGCTTTTGTCTTCTAGGCTTTATCAGGATTCAGGTCTTGGCAGAATGGCTCACCGGAATCAGTCTGGGGTTAGCAAGAGATCTGAACTGGCTCCAAGAGCTCGTTTTCTTTCCAGAGTCCCTCTCCAACTCCCCTGGGCTGGCAGTTAGAACTCCCTCAGACCCCTCCTTTTCAGATTCCAAGTGGGTTTGCCTCTCACTCTGTGGGTTCATAACATTCTGTGGCTGCTGAGAGCTCAGGGCCAGCCTTGTTCACAGCTTCAAGGGTCCTCAGTCAGGTATGGTGGCAAGGCATAAATGAGTGATGGAAGATAGCTATTTGTGTCAGCCTGGGGCCAAGCTTGGTATGGACTGCTTCCACTATGCCCGGGTTTGGTTTTTATTTTTATACCCATTTTCTTGGCACACAGCTACATTATTCAACATACATGTTCAAATACAGATAATTGGGTGACACATTAACTTCTGACAAATTGTTTGATTAACATTCTATGATCATTCTAGACATTTATATTGTTACTATTGATTCTGACAGGATATGAAAAGGTTTTGCAAAAGATAAATAATTTCATCACAAGTGGAGTAGTTAGAGGTTAGTTTTTCTCATTAACCTGTGAGGTACTTGAGCTTACAGAAAATCAAAGAAAATCATATGTTAGTTTTAATAAAAATAGATAATCAATCAGAAGTTCTAGAGGCAATCAACAACACTGCAGCCAATTCAAGGGATCAAAGGGGTAATAGAAATGCAACTAGTTTTAATATTAAACTAATCATTTTTCAGAGTTTCACTGAGGAGTTTCTGAGATGGACTTTGGTTGGTAAATCAAGTCACTGAGGCATGATGTACTAAGGCATAGTACAAGCCTTATCCTAGAGTGATTGATGTTCTGGCTTGGGAGAATTTTTTCTGTGCATTGGACTGGAGAATTTCCAAGCACAGCTTTGTTAAGGGTTACAGAAGTTAACCCATGATGGTTGTTTAAGTTAGGTATTGTAAGTGTGATCTTTTGGTGGTATTCTAGGGGGATGAAGTGGATATTTTGCTCTCATATTATTTCTCCTGAAGCTAAAGAGAGAACAATAATCATGACAATTACATTAGTAAGGGATATTAATGAGAGAAGTCACACAGAGGGGTCTGAGTAGGTGTATTCATCCTGCCAAGGAGCCACTTTGTGACCTCCTGGCCTCCACATGTGACCATGTCAACATATTTTGGCTTAACAGCTCCCAGCATGTGGCCCACTTGCCTCTCTTTCCAAAATCCTTCTTTTACAAGTCATCCTCTTTCATGATTTTGAACTCCCCGAGTTTCAATGTCATGAACTTTGATACTTACCTTGTTTCCTATTCTTATTAACGAATCCCCCCAAAATAAGAAACCCCCACTACTCTATGGTATACTAGGCTCTTACTATCCCTAATCTTGGATTTTCCCCAGGAAAGATCTAGGGTAGGGTAGGGTTTACATAATTGGTACAAAGTTTCACTACAACAAATGCTAAGAATACTATAAATTATGATTTCTTATAACACTAAAATACAAATACTAATTCTTTTTTTTCCCAGTTAGAAGCCTCTTTATTTTTTTTCTTTTATTATTATTATTTTTTTAATTTTATAGTATTTTATTTGATCATTTCCATGCATTTTTCATTAAAGACAAAGATAATTTTCTTTTCCTCCCTCCCACCCCCCGTGGCCGACACGTGATTCCACTGGTATCATATGTGTTCTTGACTCGAACCCATTGCCATGTTGTTAGGATTTGCATCAGAGTGTTCGCTCAGAGTCTTTCCTCTGTCATGTCCCCTCAGCCATTGTAGTCAGGCAGTTGCTTTTCCTCGGTGTTTCTACTCCCTCAGTTTGTCCTCTGCTTATGGATAGTGTTTTTTTCTCCTTGATCCCTGCAGATTGTGCAGGGGCATTACACTGCCACTAATGGAGAAGTCCATTACGTTCGATTATACCACAGTGTGTTTGTCTCTGTGTACAATGTTCTCCTGGTTCTGTTCCTCTCACTCTGCATCACTTCCTGGAGGTTGTTCCAGTCTCCATGGAACTCCTTCACTTTATTATTCCTTTTTGCACAATAATATTCCATCACCAACATATACCACAATTTGTTCAGCCATTCCCCAATTGATGGGCATCCCCTCGTTTTCCAATTTTTGGCCACCACAAAGAGCGCAGCTATGAATATTTTACAAATACTAATTCTAACAGATTTTTGTGGTTTCTATGCTAAATCTTAATTCTATACCTAACTTGTTACAATAACTCTTAACTAACTTCCATATCCTATTTTGTACATGATTTTTCTACACTATGATACATTCTTAGAAGAAATATATACATAATTACACAGAATCTATTTTACAAGTATGTAAGAATATATATGTGTTTATGTATATAATATTTACAAAACATTTTCAATCCTATCTATGCCCTGATGTTAAGTAAACTGAGAACTATAGATTATAGATTCTCTTATTCAATTAACACCTTATGGATCTAGCCTAACTATTTACATACTTATTACATTTCTCATAGACAAAAGACTCCCATTTATCTACATGGGGTCATTAAAAATGTATATACATCATTTTGTGAATTGTGTAGTCTATGTTATGTCGTGTTGGATGTGATACTTACTACTGCTCTTCAGGAATCTACTTCTCATGTTGACAGAAGCATTCTCTTCTGTCTTCTTGGTTGTGTTTGTGTTGGATGCCCTAACTTGTATTTGTGTGTCAGACTTTTGGCACATATTATTTTACATATGTCCTGGGTATCATCTGTCCTCTTGTATTTACAAATATTTACACTGGTAATTGTTTTTGCTGTTCATTTTAACTTCCAAAGTTCTGTCTCCTTTCTGCTCTTGCAGTTTTCTTTCACACTTTTCCTCTGGGCAGGTACTTTATCTTTTCTTCTCTTTTTCTTCTTTCCTTCCTCTCAATATGTCTTCTCATGAGCTTTCTGAAAGTTGTCTATATTTGCCTGTTGTCTACACCATCATTTTCTTCTGGATTACTTTTAGGAACTTGTATCTCTCTTTCACCTAACTATTGTTTCAGTTTGATTTGTTCTTTCATTTTCATTTTCCTCATCTCTATTTTCACTTTGATCTTTCCTATTTCTGTGAGCTTTTTGTAGTTTTGCATTGGAACAGTGAATCCATGCATTTTTACTTAGGACTTTTATTGACAAAGGAGTTGTGAGCAGAACTTCATAAGGACCTAGCCATTTTTTTGTCAGTAGCTGATTTTCTATTATATTTTTTCACATAGACTTCATATTGGGAGAGTCTTTGCTGAGGAAATGCTTTCAAGTTACATCTTTTTAGTATTGCTTCAGCTAATAGGAAGACTAGACACTCAGTTTGGATCCTAGCACTAGATCAGTTGACTTTTGGATCAATAGTGCTGTGGTTGTGACTGCTCTCAAACAAGGTATCATGTCTTTGGTCACATTATCTAATTAAGCACTGTAATAAGCCATTGGCCTAAAATTTGGTCCCAAGATTTTCACTAGTGTGCCTGAATCTATTCCCTGGGCTTCATGGACAAACATAGAGAATTCTTTGTCATAATCAGGGATACTGAAGTCTGGGTCTGTCAAAATTGATTCTTTGAGTTTTGCTAGGGCTTGCAGATGTCCTTTATTTATTTTCAATGGTTCTATGACAGTGTTTTTTGTAAGGTCTATAAGACATTTAGCTATTTGGCTATATCCTGGAATCCACTGTTTGCAGAACCCTGTCACTCCAAGAATCACTCTCAGATGCCATTTCACCTTTGGCACACTGAATTTTTAGATGTCAGCTATTCTTTTCTTGAATATCTATCTCATCCCCTTCTCTGATATGAAACTGAGATGTTCAACATTCGGCAAACACCATTATAATTTTGACTTTGACACTTTATGCCCTCTCATATATAGGTTCATAATATTATAGGTTATAGGTTCATAACATTTTGTGGCCCTCTTGCCTCTCTTTCCAAAATCCTTCCTTTACAATGGGGATTTGGGGAAATTTTGTAGAAGCTGCAGATGATATACAAAAGCCAGCAGAAGGCACAGAAAAAGATTAGAAACTCAGAAATACATAAAATATGCATTGTATTATATATCAGAATATTTTATCTTTTAATACCATAAATATCCATAGCAAACATCACCTAAAAGAAAAAAAAAGAAAAAATTTCAGATTTCTTCTCTGGTACTCAAATTTTCTAAATATCTAGGGCACCAAGTTCCTAACCCCTACAAGGTAGAAGGGACTATCACAAGTCTCAAATAGTAAGTAAATACATAGATTTATCTGAGAAAAAATTAATTAGAAATTAGAGAAATTATATATATTAGAAAACATATAAATGAATAAGAGGAACTAGATAGCTCAAATGGCTTGAGAGCTAAGCCTAAAGACAGAAGTCCTGGGTTCAAATTTGGCCTCAGATACTTCCTAGCCGTGTGACTCTGAGCAAGTCACTTAATGCCAGTTGTCTAGTCCTTACCTCTCTTCTTCCTTGGAACCAATATACAGTATTGATTCTAAGATGGAAGTTTAGGATTTTAAAAAACTGAATGAGCTCTTCAGCTGAGAATGAGATAATATTTCAGCTAAAAGCAGGAGTAAAGGCCAAATCTCACTCAAGAAAGTATAATCTTTTATTTAGGGAGGTGAGTTGGAAACAAGAAGCTAACCTCCTCTACATGTTTGCTGCTCCTCTCTTCATATATCTCACCTAAAGCCATCTTTATCTTGCCCCTTGAGACAGCTAGGTAGTACCATAGTACATAGAGTACTGGTTCTAGAATCAGGAAGACCAGAGTTCAAATTTGATCTCAAGCATTTACTAGTTGTATAACCCCAGGCAAAAGACTGTCTGCTTCAGCTTCCTCAAGTTTAAAATGAGAAAAATAACAGCACCAGAATATCTGGCATAAAGTAGGTGCTATTTAAAAGCATTTTCCCTTTCTTTCCAAGAAGAAATTTTACCCTACTTACCCAAGGATCTTATATGTGCTTTGAGTCCATGAATACAATTTTCTCCATCAATTCAGTCATGTATTTTTCTACAAACAGAGTGGCATTCAAAATACCCCAAGTTTGGTTGGAAGCTTAATTGCATATGTAAAATGTAGGTACCATTACTTGTACTCTTTATCTCTTTATCTATATCCCATTGTCAAAATGATAAAATTTATCTTTATGTTGTAAAGTGCTTTATAAGTACCAACTCTCTTAGTAGCATTATTATCATTTTAAAGATACTATTTTTTTCTGGCTACACAACTAATGAAAGAAGACTGCTCCCAACCACCTAAAAGGTCATTTCAGAAAATCCATGAATGGCCCATTCTTTTAGAAGCTGGTCCACAGGATTTTCCACATGGATGACACCATCTCAATGAATGTAAAGACACTTATAAATGAACAAGACATAGAAGAATACCTTCAAATAGGATGGAGTTAAGTTTACTCTCATGGTTTCAAATGCCCTACATTGAAAAGAAATCACAAATCCCAACCCAGAAGAAGGAGAGTGAATAGAAGAGAATAAAAAGATTAAAGGAACAAGATAAGAATTACTATTACTGTTCTTTTACCTACCAGAAAAAGAAGACAAAGATCTGGTGCCTGCTACTCTGTATAAAAGGAAGACCTTGAAAAATGATGTTATCTATTCCTTGTTTAATCAAAAAATCATCTCCACAAGTGTAAAAGGTACTAAACTCAATGGTTTCTAAGAGGTTGAAGAAATACAATGGTTTCCAGCACGCTAGGGGAAATCTCCAATTAAAATGCCCTATTTATGGCTTTGGGGAGAGTACTTTGAGATATAAGGAATTACAATTATCCAAATAACTTAACAGGGGTCCCCAAAGTTTTTAAACAGGGGGCCAGTTCACTGTTGTGAACTTTAAATTACTCCACCCTACTTAGATCTTACTTTATGGTGAAGATAAAGTTGTAATCTCCTGATTGAACAATGAAAGTACTTAGTTCTTACTGTATAGTGAAGCTAGAACTTCAAGCTAAGTCTATTTTTAGAGCTTAATACAAAAAGGTGTTAAGTAACTATAAAGGTTAAATTAATCACAAAAAGGTTAAGTAACTAACAAAAGGTGAACTTAACAAAGAAGTGTTAAGTAACTCAAAAGATATAATCTAATCAAAGAAGATGAAAACTAAAGAATGGGCAGTCCTGGAGACAAAGCCTCTGATGTGATTGGTAGACGTGAAAATTTAGAGGAGGGGACATAAGAGTAAAAGGTCTATATATTTGGCTCACTTTCTCTCTCTGGGACATTTTGGCAGTGGAGAGGTGGCTGGTGGCAGAGTGTTGAGCCTTTAGATATCTTGGCATGGCTACAGCTATTGTCCAGTTTGGTGGTGAGTTTCTGGCTGAGTTTTTCCTCCTTTACTTTCCAAACTTTATCCTCTTAGAAGCCTCTAATCTCCTTCAGAGACCTAGTGGCGGAGATCTTGAACTCCCCCTGGCACAGGCCAGGCAGAAGAAATCCTATATCCTCTTCCCCCTTTCTCCTTAAATCCTTCCCTTTATATTAATTAAAATTACCATAAATTTCCAGACTGACTTGGGTATTTTATTTGGGATTTTTCCCTGGCAATCAATTAATTTAGATTTTAAATCCCAACCCTAAAATTCTCGCTACACTGTCCCTCATACCGTTGGAGGGCCGGACTATTAAAAAAAACAACAACAAAAACTATGAACAAATCTGTATAGCACTTTCTGGGATAGCGGAGGCTGCAGCGCTGCCTGTGATGGGCCTGTCCCACCTTGCACAGGCCCATCACCACCACCACTATACCAGGTAGTAGTATACAAAGTGCAAAATCCCCTCCCCCCAGATCACCACTCACTATGCTGACATCTTCCATTGTGCAACCACATAATCCTTTGGGCACTTCCTCATTCTCATTCAGTTACTCTCAGAACAAGGCACCAGGCAAAGGATTATGTCACTGGAAGTAGTACTGTACGTGAGCGATGCCATGCTTTGCGGCACCACCACATACAGTACTCCTCTCACTGACCATCAGTGAGAGAGGTGTCCCTTCCAGAAGTGTGGAGAGGGCCAGATAAATGGCCTCAGGGTAGCCTATGGGCCATAGTTTGGGGACCCCTGGCTTAAGAAATAAAACCTTTTATTCCTTTAGTATTTTCTGGTTCTTGGTCTTGGTTCCCATGTTTCTTTCTCCACAGTGATCTAGCAACTTTTCACTCTGGAACTTCCTTCTTCCCCTACAGTGTTTTTCCTTTGAAATGGTCAGTTCTTCCTAGTAACACTCCAAGAAGTTCCCAGGCCAATCATGTTCTCTCTTTCCTCTCTTGGCTCTACTCCTGACTTTCTAGCCTTTTTTCTCTACCTTGTTCCCTGTTTCTCTTCTTAACTTCCTTTTATTGTTTTGTCTTAAACTCATTAGAGTGTAAACTCCTTTAAAGCAGGGATTGTCTTTACTGTTTGTTTTTGTATCCCCAACAATTAGCACAGAGCCTGGCACAGAGTATATAAAATGCTTGTTGACTCCCTGACTGATTTGTCTTTCCCTTGGACTCTGAAGAAGACAAAAGAAAAAGTAGCTCAGAAACTGAGTGTAGACAGGGCATAGGATCATGGCTATCTAGGAAAGCTTCATTTTATGAATGAAAAATCTTAAGTCCAGAAAATAAGTGGATTTCTCAATTTCACGAGGTACTAAGTATTACATTCACATGTTCTCTGACTCTACATTCAGCTTACTACCTTGACAGTTAAGGACCGTTCCAATCCACACTCCTCTATATATCTTCTACATACCTAGTAGTTTTTATTTTCGTCTCTCTTAAGAATGCAATCTTCTTGAAGGCAGGTATTATTTGGGGCTTTTTTTTTCTGTCCCCAGAACTTAGCACACTGCCTGGAACATAGTATGTGCTTAATATTTATTAACTTGCTGATTTTCTTCTCTATTATTTACTGTGACCCTTCAGGAACATAGCCATCACAAAAAATATGGTCTTAAAGCATTTTTGTTGAATTTTGTACCCTGACTTCTCCCTGCTTCATCTGGCATTTTGCTGGTCCCAACATTTAACAATTGTTATTCTGTAGTTTTTTCAATCATTTCTGACACTTCTTGATCCCATTGAGTGTTTTCTTGGCAAAGACACTGGAGTGGTTTATTATTTCCTTCCCCATTTCATTCTACAGATGAGGAAACTGAGGCAAACAGGTTAAGTGACTTGTCCAGGGTCACACAGCTCATAAGTATTTGAGGCCAAATTTGAAGTCACGAAGATGAGTTTTCCTGAATTCAGGACCTGTACTATTTTCACTGTACCACCTAGTTGCCCCCAATATTTAATAAATACTCCCCCTATAAGGAACAGAAGGTCATATATCTACTACATGTAAACCAAAAGAGAAAGAATTTACTATCAGCAGTGCAAGAATCCAGAACAACTCCAAGGGATTCATGACAAAAAAAGCTATCCACTGTCATAGAAGTAACTGATGGAATGAATCTAAGTGCAGATTGAAGCATACCTTTTTCACTTCATTTCCTCCATGAATTTTTTTTTAGTATAAGAGATATGTGTCTTCTTTTACAACATGACAAAATAGAAAGATGTATTGTATGATAACACATAATACAACCTATATTTTATTACTTGTTCTCTGGGGGAGAGGGGAGGGATTTATAGAGGGAGAAGAGTATGGACAGCAAAATGTCAGAAAATGACTATTAAAAATTCTGTCAATATGTAAAATAATTTAATTTAATTTTTAAGATGAAAAAGAATTCCCTGACAGAACTATTTATTGATTATATTAGACTATTCTTCAGCTGCTGAGTTAAATCCTATTGTTTTCAGTTTGTCCTTTGTCTCCTAAACTTCTTGGCAGTCCCGTAATTCTACTCTTCTGGGTTGCTCTTCCCATTTGTTGACCCATCCCATTGTCTTGATGCTATAGCTCCTCTTCCTTCTGCTGACACTAGGCTTTTTATTTGGAGCATTAGGTTTTCACAAATCTTCATTGTGTTGTGGCCCGGCCACTACTTTGTCTTCTCCTCTATCTCCATGCATCACGCAGCTATCCCAACATTCTAGTCCCCAGAGGTTAATCTTCCAAATGCAGTTGGACTGGACAAAATACATACCTCCTTTTACTCTGAGCAAAAAAAAGAACACACAACATTAGGCAGAATATTGAAACTCTGACAATTTTGAGTTTTGAATGAAAACATTTCCAGAAGCCAGGCTTTTCTCCCTAATGTTCTATCAAACATCTAAAATACTCCAATAGCACTCTTAAGTTCCTCTTTGCTTTTCTCATGAAAGGTATTAAAAAAATGTCTGACATTTGGCTTATAATCACCTCTTACTTCTCCATGAAAAATATTAATGCTGACTTGCTTTTCTTGTAGCCTTAAAATGTGTTTCTACAAAATAATTGGAGCCCCAAGCCATCATAAAATTAGACCACACTTCATAAAGTAAATCCTGTTGAGCCTATATTTAACAGAAAAAAACAATAACTTGCTAATAAAACATTTATAACAACAGTCAATAAAAAGAATAGTGAACTGAAAATAAACCAGAAGCTGTGGTTGGAATGTGAGTTAGAGCTTTGAAGGAAAGGAAGTCAGAATGACCTTGAGGCCACATGGAATTCTTGGCCCTCCAAAGATGCCAGTTCATCCTGAGCGTGAGGCCATGGTTGGAGAACAAACTACCATTTTCAACGAGACAGACAACACCAAGGTGATCCTGATTAAAAGGTAAATCTAAAATTCACGCTCAATTTATCACTTTTACAGTTACTAAAAGAAAAATTACCTAGTGTCACCTTAGGTTAAATGAGGACAGTCTCTGCACTACAATATTATTTCTGATGAAGTCTATTGTATTGCTACTACATGAACGCTTTCCCCTAGGTCTTACACGAATAGCTATTCTTGTGGCAAAGAAATAATAAATCATGCTAAATAAAATCTGGTCTAAAACAAGAACTTAGAGTTATAAGAATGGATGACAGGAGCAGATGAATCAAAGTCACCTTATTTTACACATGGTTCTAATAAGTTTGGATATCCAGTTGCCCAGCACACAGCAAATTAGAGCAGCAAATTAGAAAAGAGGACTTCTGAGCCTACTGCTAGAAGCTGCCACATTGAAAGCAAATAAAAGTGACAGCAGACATCATTGGAGAAGACAGAAGAACTATTAAAAACAGATTCAGGAACTATCAAGGCACAGAAATCTGGGCTCATTAAGTTTAGGACCCACAATGAAAAATGCTATCCATTTCCAGAAGGAGAACTGATGAACTCTGAGTGTAGATTGATGAATACTTTTTTCACTTCCTTTATTTTTCCTGTTTGTGTGAATGTTTGTGCATGTTTTCTTTTGTATCATGGTAATATGTAAATATGTTTTGCAAGACTTAATAGGTGTAATTGATATATTGCTTTCTATCTCAAAGGACAGGAGAATTTGGAATTGAAAATTTCAAAACATGAATGCTAATTTTTTAAAATAATTAGGAAATATCTAATGAAGTAAATAAAAATATATTAAAGACAAAAAGAATAAAAATAGAAAAAATAAAGGATAAAAAAATAAGTAAATAGCCCTATATCACCAGGAACTCCTTGTAAAGAAATTCATTCAACTAAAGCACCCATTCTTCAACTTCTGGTCAAAATGAGATGCTTAGAACAGAGGTCAAACACCAGGAAGCATGCAATAATCTCAAGTGCTTTTAGAGCAGTGGTTCTCAACCTCTCAATTTGTAGCAATGAGAATACATAATGCACATTCTGAATCATAACTGTAGCAAAATTACAGTTTTGAAGTAGCCACTAAAATAATTTTTTGGTTTGGGGTCACTGCAACAAGAGGAACTGTATTGTGGGGTCACGGCATTAGAAAGGTTGAGAACCACTGCTTTATAACAAGGTTAAAATGTAATTGGGAAACATTTACCAAAATAAATTAAAATACAATAAAACACAGATAAGGCTAATATGTGGTTTTCTAAGTCAACTCATGACCTGCAAAGATGCTTATGTATGGTTTAGTGGCATCTATTTGCATTTTGAGTTTGACACAATTCATTTAAAACACTGAAAAGTTAAATGATTTGTTTAGGGTCACATAATTAGAATGAATTAGAAGTGAGACCTAAATGTAGGACTTTCTGACTTCAGGAGCAGTGCTCTATCTCCTATACCATGTTGCCCTATACTACAAGAAACTCAGAAATTTATTCAACTAAAGCACCAAGAGAGAACATCACTATAATAAAGTTCACCATAACCACTGATGTAACCCTTTTCCCAAGACCTATTGGTATAGGACTTTCTCCTATAAGTAGACAAAAAGTCCTGCCTTGAGGGAAAGGGCTCAAAGAAGACATGAGTGAAAAGAGTTGGCAGTCTCCATCTCACCATCCTCAGCTTGCTATACTAGAGACTTTAAGAAATTTCCACTTGGGGGACATCAAGGTCTCTTTCTTGGCTGAACTGAACTATCCTACTTCAAATTAAAGAGCTCCTTCATTCTGTATTTCCTGTTATATATTTTCCTATTTATACCTTTTCTAATGTCCCTTTTTACTACTGATTTAGATAAGTCAGGGTTTTTTTTGGGGGGGGGTGTTTTTTGCTATTCATTCTGTGTGTTCATTATGGAACTAGTATTAGGTAGGAAAGGGGTCAAGTCTTAAATATAAAGGTTAGTGTCTTCATTCCTCCCAGTAATAACTAGGTCATTAGAAAGGTTCAGATATGAAACATATCTGTAAGGATAATTACAGGGTTGTGACCTAAACTAAATTAATTTTGGCTGCCAGGGATTATCCCAAATAAAATACCCAAGTCAGCTGGAAATTTATGGTGATTTTAATTAATAAATTCCCAAGTCAGCTGGAAATGTATGGTGATTTTAATTAATATAGAGGAAAGAAATTAAGGAGAAGAGAGAGGGAAAAGGTGTAGGATTTTTCCCACCTGGCCTGTACCAGGGGGAGTTCAAATTAGTGGCTTTTAAGAGGGTAGTGTTAGAAGGTATAGGAAAAAGGAATCAGCCTAAACTTCAAGCTGGATCAGCTAAGATGCCTGAACCTAAACTAGCTACTCAGCTTCTCCCAGTATAGTATCAAGGGAAAACTCACCACCAAACCAGACAATAGCTGCCATCACACCAACATGTAGGAATGCTTAGCACACTGCCAGCCAGACCCACCTCTCCGGGAAAGAGCCCCGAGAGAAGAAGTGATGCCAAATATACAGACAGTTTTACATCACTTTCCTGCATCTCATCTGTGCCAATGGCAGATTAAGCTTGACTTAGGACAGCCCAGGGGTCTGCCAGCTGTTTCTGATTTGTCATTTGCTAGCACATGTCTATCAAAGGCCATCCTCCTAAATACTTAATCCTTAAGTATGGGTGTAGACATTCTTGATTTTGTTAGACTAAGTAGGGTGGAGTAACTTAAAGTTCACATATCTCATAAGCTAATAATATTTAAGGGAGTGGATAGATATAATTCTAAACTGCTATCCCTCCTCTCTGAGAAGACCAGAGTGGCCACCAACTTCCTACTTCTGCTCCTGGCATGAATAAAAGTCTTTCTTGGAAAAAAGGTGGAAGAAGAAGAGACTAAAGATGGTGTTCCTGCCTCCTCACTTTATTTTTTCTTTAAACCCTTACCTTCTGTCTTGGAATCAATACTGTGTATTGGCTCCAAGGCAGAAGAGTGGTAAGGGCTAGGCAATGGGGGTCAAGTGACTTGCCCAAGGTCACACAGCTAGGAAGTGTCTGAGGCCAGATTTGAACCTAGGACCTCCCATCTCTAGGCCTGACTCTCAATCCACTGAGCCACCCAGCTGCCCCCTGTGCCTCCTCACTTTAAATTATAAATATGCTGAAAAAATTGTGGCATCTGATGGGTGGTGGAAAACTGTTGTGCTGAAAGGAATGATGAACTAAAACATGTCTATGTGAAAAGGAAAGACTT
This sequence comes from Monodelphis domestica, assembly GCF_027887165.1. NCBI lineage: Eukaryota > Metazoa > Chordata > Mammalia > Didelphimorphia > Didelphidae > Monodelphis > Monodelphis domestica. Next base: position 231,064,706 of record NC_077234.1, on the reverse strand, counting down.
CCAGGAATTGATGCTGAGTGAAAGGAGCAGAACCAGGAGAACATTATACACAGACTGATACACTGTGGTAATATCTAATGTAATGGACTTCTCTACTAGCAGCAATGCAGTGACCCAGGACAACACTGAGGAACTTATGAGAAAGATGCTATCCACATCCAGAGAAAGAACTGTGTGAGTAAAAATGCAGAAGAAAAACATATGATCAATCACGAGTTAAATGGGGTTATGATTAGGGTTTTGACATTAAAAGATCACTCTGTTGCAAATATGAATAACATGGAAGCCTTATTGTATACATTCTTTTCTTTGCTTAGACTTCACAGCAGCATTTTGGAAGACTATCCACATTGAGCACTTTAACACTTTACAGTGATGAGCAACAAAACCACCATCCATAAGGGTTTAATGGCTAAAGGGAAAAATGAATGTTCAATATATTTTCTCCTTTTGGAACACTCCATTATTCTTATTCATTATGGCATTTCATAGAGCATCCCAATCAATGTCTTCCATGCTTGTCCATTTTGTATAAAATCAATTAGTCTTTATGGTTTTACATTTTCCAGTGCCTTTGTAAAGAATAGGTTGGTTCTAAATTATTGTTTCTTTTACTATTTCTATTTGCTCTACACAAAAACTATAAACAAACAAAAAAAGAATATTCTCCTATCTATACATGAGTAGAGAATCATAGTTTATATTCAAAGAGCCAAGAGATGCCTGGAATAAGTTCTTTGTTTGCACTTACACTCACCCAATGTATATTATTGAAAATACTTCAGAAGACAACATTGCCAAAGAATTTGCTCTCTTCAGCACTGTCAGAATAGTCAATTTGGTAAACATTTATTAAGGGTCTACAATATAAAAGGCCTCTAGTCAGTTTAGTCAGGTACCAGGCATACAGAGAGAGATAGAATTCTTACTTTACCCTTAAGAAGTTCCACTCAAGTATCTTGGTAGGAGAAGAGCAAGAGAGGGTTAGATTAGATGACTCCTAAAATGTTTATCAGCTCCAAATCTAAAGTATTATGATTCCATGTACTATGATTTTTAAACAAAGAAAAAAAGAAAGAAAACTTAAGGTAAGGATAAGCAAAATAAAAGTTAATTTCCAAAATTGGAGCTCTATAAACATGAGAGGGGAAGGTTGTTTGTTCATTTGTTTGGGGATGGTTTTGGTTTTGGTTTTGGTTTTAAACCCTTACTTTCTGTCTTTGTAAAAATTCTAAGACAAAAGGGCATGGGCTAGGTAAATGGGGGTTAAGTGACTTGCCCTGGGTAACACATCTAAGAAAGTGCCTGAGGTCATATTTGAACCCAGAACCTCCCAACTCTAAGCCTGACACTCTATCCACTGTGCTAAACAGATGCTCCTATTCATTTTTATTTTTAAACCCTTGCCTTCCACCTTAGAATTAATAGTGTATATTGGTTCCAAAGCAGAAGAGTGGTGAGGGCTAGGCAATGAGAGTTAAGTGACTTGCCCAGGATCAGACAGACATCTAGGATGTATCTGAGGCCAATGTGAACCCCAAGACCTCCTGTCTCTAGACCTGACTTTCAATCAAATGAACACCCTAACTGACCCCCTCCCAATCATTTGCTTTTACATTAAAATAGATCCAGGCAATCCTATGAAAGATTTGAGTGATTACCTTCCCTTGAGGGAAAGTCAGAGAAAATTTCTATCTGACTTTTATTTAAGACCCAAAGAAAGGACAGATTTTAACAAACAAGGATAGGAAAAATTCATTCCAGGTAAGGTTACTGGAATAAAAAATATCAGGAAGAAAGGAAAGGGCAGTAAAAGAATGAACAGAGAATAAGAGTAATATAGTTTAAATAGAATGTAGAAAACATGAAGAGTACTCAAAGATAAATAGTGTGAGAATGGGCTATTCAGGGTCTTGAATGCCAAAACTAAGAGCTTATACTTTATTTAGTAGGCACTAACATGGTAGCTTCCACCTAGTTGGTAGATAATAAATATTAGTTGAATTAATGCTTTTGGAGAAAGCTGTTTTAGAATTGTGGCCCATCATACTCAGAATAAAATTATTTAAAGTGCTATGGGTAGAAAACAATGAGGACACTTAAGTTGTCCTGTAGGCTTTAATTCTTTAATTGCATATTATTATGAATCAGATATTGAATCTGTTTATCCCTGAAATTCCATTTAGGTTTTACATTCATTTGCCATGGACCATGAGTTCTCTAGAAAATGCTACATTTTTTGCTAACATTTCTCCTCTTCACATTTGAGTAATCTGTTTCAGAAACAAGAAAGCTGTTAGGGCTTTGGGAATGTCTGAAAATATACTACCAGTCCATTTGGGGGGCAGAAAAAAACAAAAGCAAAATCTATTGCCAAGACAACCAAAGAATGGGACACTGAACATTTAGACTGGTTCATTTGTTCTTAAATGGGAATAACAAATGTTGTTTTGATTTTGACTGTCTCCTTCATGAGCTCTTTTTCTTTTGGTTTCCTCCTTATGCTTGAATTCCTTAATGACCTTCTATTTTCTCTGTCTATGCTATCTCTCCCTAGGATATGTAATCTTTGTGTGGTTATTCATTAGTATTATACTCTCCATGATCCCATTTTAGGGTTTTCTTAGCAAAAATAGTGGAGAGGTTTGCCATTTCCCTTTCCAGCACATTTTACAGATGAGGAACTAAGGCAAAATAAGGTTAAGTAATTTACTTAGGATCACACAGCTAGGAAGCAATGAGGCCAATAAATTGTCTGAGGGGAGATTTGAACTCATGAAGATGAACCTTCTTTATTCCAAGTCCAATGCCTTATCCACTCCATTGTGCCATCTAGCTACCCCATTTTCTCTTTAGTCAATCTCTTTTTTCTTTCTATGCTTATTCCCTTGGTGAGCTCATTCACTCCTAAGGCTTCCACTCTACACTCTGAATTGATGACATATAATCCATTTATCCCTGATCTCTTTTCTAAGCTGCAATCATATATCCAGTGACTTCTTAGACATTTTCACATTAATATTCTGCTGCTATATCAAGTAAAACTCATTTAAAATTGAACTCCTCATCCTGCTTTCTAAGTAATCTATTTCCCCATCACCACTCTTCCCCCCCTCTATTTCCATCAATTGTTCTGCAGATGTTTCTATCATCCAGGCTCAAAATCTCAAAAACACTATGACTCCCTATTCTTCTCTGAAGTACCTCCCCTATTGTATGCCCAGACTTCCGTGCTAAGATGGCCACAGAATAGAAGCAAGGATCTTCTTCTCTTCACCACCAACTGATATAAAGTGTCTTAAAAGGACAAAAATCAAAATCAGACAAGTGAAGGGGATCTACCCTCAGGCACAACCTTGAAGGTAGGCAGAGTTTGGGCATTTCCACACTATAAGGGGGTAAAATTACTCCTACCAATGTGTGAGCTGATCACCCCTTCCCCACTCCATCTCCAGGCACCAGAGTCAGAGTGAGTGAGAGACAATCTCTAGGTTCTTGGGGGGCTGGCTGAGGACATCACAGACTTACCCCTGAGGGCAGCAAGACTTGGGACTCCAGGAGAGTGAGGAACATGGAGCTTGGGTACAGAGATAGGGCAGAGAGGGACTTACCACAGCAGACATGGTAAAAACTGAAAAATAGATTCAGGGCAAAAACCACTCTATCTAGATATGCAGGAACCTGTCTACCCTCCTCACTCAACCTTCTGGCTGTGAATGGAAGGAAAAACTAACATAGCAATGGCCACCAACACCCAGGAAATACAATCTACAACTACCAAAAAAAAAAATAAGAAAAAACTAGGACCCTAGATAACTTCTAGGGAGAAAAACAGCAGACTACAGAGGAGACAGCAGAGGGCAACAGACAAGCAAATACATCCAAACTTTCCCCCCCAAAAAATGGAAATTTGTCACAAGCTCTCTAGGAACTCAAATTTGAGATCAAGAACCAAGTGGGAAAGATAGAAGAAACTTGGCAAGAAATGTGGGAAATAGTTAAGAAAGAAAATAACAGTTTAAAAGATAGACTCTCTGACTTAGAAAAAGAAGCTCAGAAATCAAGTGAAATGATAAGCTAATTGGAGACCAGAACTGACCTGCTGGAAGCCATGAAAAGTAGGATAAACCAAACCAAAAAGGAAAATCAAAAGATCATAGCTGAAAACTAGTCTTTAAAGACTAGAATTGGGCAAATAGAAGCTAATGATCTCACAAGACAGCAAGAATTAATAAAGCAAAGTCAAAAGAATGACAAAATAGAAGGAAACATGAAATATCTCATTGAGAAGACAACTGACTTGGAAAACAGGTCCAGGAGAGACAATTTAAGAATCCTAGACCTACCTGAAAACCCAGAAATAAACAGAAACCTTGACATCATACTACAAGAAATTATCCAAAAAACTGCCCTGATATTCTTGAAAAAGAGGGCAAAATAGACATTGAAAAAATCCACAGATCACTCTCTACATTAAATCCTCAAAAGATAACCCCCAGGAATGTAATTGCCCTTTTATATGCCCACATCTTACCAATCTTTCTTTGGCAATTACTGTCTCATCCATCCCCTCCTGTCCATTTCTATTACTGCCTCCCTAGTTTATATCCTTGAAATCAGATGTTACCTTTAACTAGTCTTTGTGTCTCCAGCATTTCCCCTCATCAACCTATTCTGTATACTCCCATCTTGTGTAATCTTCTGAAATGTTGTTTTATGTCCCAGTTTTTAAAACTTTCAGGAATCATTTAATGACTTTATGATCAAGTCCAGATTCCTTTACTTGATTCAACCTCTATAGTCTGACCTCAACTACACTTTTAAATTTTATCTCCTCTGTTGTTTTTCAGTCATTTCAGTTGAATCTGATTCTTCATGAGCCCATTTGGTGTTTTCTTGGCAAAGATATTGAAGTGGTTTGCCATTTCCTTTTCCAGGTCATTTTATAAATGAGAAACCAAGGCAAACAGAGTTAAGGGACTTGCTCAGGGTCACACATCTAGTAAGTCTCTAAGGCCAGATTTGAACTCACAATGATGTGTTTTCCTGACTCCTTGCTCAATACTTTCTTCACTATGCCATCTACTTGTCTCTGTGTATTAAGGTGTTTATAAAATAATAAATAAAGAATGTCCTCAAAATCTTAGTGCCATTTTAAATTTTAATTGATTAAAATGGTGGTAAGACTTTGAGGAGACACTGTATAATTTATTTCTATCTAATTCAAGTTATTGAAGCAAGCATCTTTGTACTAGACAGTTTTGTTTTCCTGTGATATATTCCTTCACCTGAGAAATTAAAAGTCACTTTTCATTCTTTGTGATGATAATTGCTAACATTTATATAGTCTTCTTTTAGGTTCACAAAGTGCTTTAGACACTCATTTTGTCACGTGATCCTCAAAACTTCCCTGTGAAGAAAGCATAAAAGGTATTATACCCATTTTACTTCTAATAAAACTGAGGTTCCTGGTAGCTCTGTAACTTGATTGTATACTGTTACACAGACAATAAGCCTTTGGAAGCCACATTCAGAACCAATTCAGATGCTGTCTCCAAGTCTAGGTCTCTTCTCAGGCTAACAAGTGATCTTCTTTTAACCAAGAAAGAAAATGTTACTTTCCCATTTTTAAAAAATACAGAAACGTTTTTTGTTTAAATTTTCTATTTGACTCATTGTAAGAATTTATTTTTTTCCATTTTACTAATATTTTTTCCAATTATATGCAGAAATATAAAAACCTTTCTGTTGAACAGATCATAGTTTCATTTTCCTTGTTATCTGTTTCATAATTACAGTAGTTTGGCCATATAAACAGTTCACATTTTAATTTGGAAACATCTTGATTTTGTTTTGGAAAGTATACAGATTCTACCTCCCTGTTCTACCCAAGAATCATTGCATAGGATAAAGTCAGTCAGCCATGGATGACAAAGTTAGAACGCTTAATTAAATGTAATCTAAAGCAGACTCCAACTTGATACAGCTACCACAGCACATCAAAATATGAAAAACGGCGCAGCAATAAAAATGGCTCAAGGATGAATTATTCATCAGACTGGTGATCTTGAAGTCCATTTAGAGCTGGAGGCACAAAAAGCATGTGGGAATTACTCAAACTGTCAGTGCAGGTCCTGAGTCTTTTAAACCACAGGCAAAGCAACAATCCTAACAAGTCGTGGGCAAAAAAGATGGAAAAGCTATTTGTTAGTGAATATGATATGATAGTGTTCAAACAAGTAGCTGAGCATTTTAAAGGGTTGAAATAAAAACAAATGCCATGAGTTCTTCAGCAGACTCAAGTGGTCATCATACAAATAACACTGGAAAATATATTTCTCCATTTCCTCCAGTTTTCATGTCTTTATAGCCAACCTGTTTTACAACTTTTCCTAGAAAATGTGCAGATGACAAAATATTAGGTTTAATTTAATGTAGTCCAGAAAATATGAAAAACAATAAAGAATTTTCAGGAAAATTAATAGAGTAAGTTGGTACAGAAGATAGAGTGCTGTCCCTGGAGTCAGGAAGACCCATCTCCCTGAATTCAAACTCACTTTCAGACACTAACAAACTTTGTGACCTTGGGCGAGTAACTTTACCCTATTTGCCTCAGCTTTCTCATTTGTAAAATGAGCTGGAGAAGGCATAGTAAATCATTCCAGTGTCTCTGCCAGGAAAATCTCAAATAAAGTTTAAAAAAGCCAGACATGACTGAAAAATGAACAACAATTTTTGTCTTTTTGGCCCCAGCTTATGATTTCATGGATAGAAAGAAGTTCCACCACCAAGAGAGATCAACATTTTCCTTTGTAACATAACTTCAGACAGATTTCCAGACCCTAAGAATTAAGAGACTTGATGATGGTCACACAGATAGTATGAGGTAAAGGTAGGACTTAGTTCCAGAGCTCCTTAACTCTTAAGACTATTCACAATGCCAGCTTATCTCTCAGAGGCATTCATAGGATCCTAAGTTAAGAACAGAAATGGGCCAGAGTTCATCCCACTCCTTCTATAGATTTGTAAACTGAGTCACAGGAATATTAAGTGGCTGAGCAAGGTAATCCTAATGAGTCAATAAAGGGAAGGGAGATATAAGAAAAACTAGTTTTAAAAATGAACTTGCTTTGAGAAAGGGTAAGGTTTTTTAAAAATATATCATGCAGTGCACTTTGGGGGAAAAATTAATGATTCTTTGAAGGCAACTGGATGGAGAAGTAAATGGAATGCCATAAAGTGTTCATTTTCCAAACTGTATGGTTTGGGTCATTACTGGGGTGGCAACCCTGAAAGTAATATAGGAAATAGGAATGAAATAACTGTCATTTATAAGACTTCCACAACCTCATTACTAGAGCTTTCAAACTACTTTATAGCATTTATAAAATACAGGGAAAAGGGTGTTTTGTTTCACAATGTATTTGCTACCAACCCCTCCAGCCCTGTATTGCCAACATAACCCACCAAATTCATGACATCCATTTACTGTCTCAATTTGGGCTCCTCTTAAAGAAAAAAACTTTCAAAGAAGAGAACCTACAAAAAGAAACGAGATGGGTAAAAAAAAGGGGAGCCTTGGGGTGGAGAGGAATCTCATCTTAACATATAACTTAGAAAGTGAAAACCAATTCAAGGATGTGAGGTGGGTGGATGCTTAGCCATAAAATAAAATCTGGTGATGTGTTTTATTGTATATTTACTTCCTACAACAAGAGAAAAGGTACTGTCCAGTTTCCAGAAGGATCAAAGAAAAAACCACAGCTTTTAAGATGATCCATAAATTGTTAGTTATAACGAAGCATCTTGAAAAGCAGGATGGCATGTGGTTAGGAAGAATGGGCCATATCCTCATATTCAGAAGGAAAAAAATATGAATTCAGGTTCTGCCTCTGATACATAAATGCTTTTGGAACTCTGAGCGACTCAACTTCATTGTTTATGGTTCCTTTTACCAAGATGTAGCTTCCTTGCCTCTTTTAATCAGGTATATTTTTGCTTTTGTTTTGTCTGAAATAATTATTAATACTAATGTCCTTTTAACCTCAGTTGAAGGATTATAGATTCCACTCTAGTCTCTGTATGTATCTCTCTGTTTTTCTTCTTTTTCTTTATTTTTTATTACAATAATCACTTTATTTCCCTCCCTCCCCTCCACCCACTCTTCCTGCAGCCAACATGCAGTTTCATTGGGTGTAACTTATGTCCTTGATGTGAATCTTGAAATTTCTCAGACTTGTTATTGCTAAAAAATTCCCCATTGGGACTATTCCCCATTTTAAACAGTGAAGCTACTTAGATCTAAAATGTGAGAACTCTACTTAGATCAAAAATGGGAGGACCTCTACTCCACCCGTACTTAAGCCTGCTTTAGGGGAAAAAACTCCTTGCTGAACAATGAAAAGTACTTAAACCCATACTTAAGCCATGCCTATTTTTAGAACTAATACAAATGGGTGCTAAGTACCTATAAAGGTCAGGCAACTTGTGAACTTACAAGGAACAAAGAAGTGAGAACTTACTCAGAGATTTTAGTCTACTCAGGTGTGGATTACTCAAAAGTTTAGTCTACTCAGGTGTGAATTCAGAATGGTCTGTCCTTTGGAAAACGTCTACTGTGATTGGTAGATGGAAGAACTTAGGGGAGGTGACATAGGGGAAAATGCCCTTTAAAAGGAGACGAAAAGCTCTCTCAAAAAACAGTCAGCTGGGAAAGGCTGCCTTGAAGGGTCTCTCGAGAGACTCTCTTAGGGACATTTCAGATAGTGGATTGAGTTGGTGAAGTCAGCTGAGATGGAGCTAGCCTGGTGTCACTAAAATCCTTGCTTGGACAGATCTTGTGGTGAGTGATTAAGGACTGTCTGATCTTTTCTCTTAGGGCTTAGGCCTGGGTTGGCCAGGACTGGCCAGGGCAGGCTTATCCTTTTCTCACTTATTTCCTTTTTTCTCTCTTTCTCTCTTTCTTTAATTCCTCATTGTATTATTAATTAAATTCTCTATAAAACCCAGTTGACTTGGGTATATTCATAATTGGGAATATTTCCCTGGCGACCACCTTATATTTGATTTAAAAACAAAACACTGTAGTGAAAACATATTTTCTGCGGTCACAATTTACTCATCCACTCTTATATCTACTACAATTTAAGTCTTCCACTATTTTAATCACTACAGTTTATAATCTCAACCATTTTAACTATTACAGTTTATGGCTCCCACTCTTTTAAATGCCACATTGATCAGAATCTATTTCCATGTTGCTGTTGACACTAGGATATTCATTTAGAGTCTCATCCTCAACCACATCCCTTCGACCCATGTATTCAAGCAGTTGCTTTGCTTCTGGGTTTTTACTCCCACAATGTTTCCTCTGGGTGTGGATAGTGGTTTTTCTCATAGATTCCTTCAAGTTGTTCAGGGGCATTGCATTGCCACTAATGGAGAAGTCCATTACATCCAACTGTACCAGTGTATGAGTCTCTGTGTACATTGTTCTCCTGGTTCTGCTCCATTCATTCTGCATCAATTCCTGGAGGTTGTTCCAGTCCCCATGGAATTCCTCCACTTTATTATTCTTTTGGGCATAATAGTATTCCATCACCAATATATGCCACAATTTGTTCAGCCATTCCCCAATTGAAGGGCATCCCCTCATTTCCCAATTTTTGGCCACCACAAAGAGAGCAGCTATGAATATTCTTGTACGAGTCTTTTTCCTTATTATCTCTTTGGGGTAGAAACCCAGCAGAACTATGGCTGGGTCAAAGGGCAGACAGTCTTTTACCGCCCTTTGGGCATAGTGCCAAATTGCCATCCAGAATGTTTGGACCAATTCACAACTCCACCAGCAATGCATTAATGTCCCAACTTTGCCACACCCCCTCCAGCATTCATTACTTTCCTTTGCTGTCATGTTAGACAATCTGCTAGGTATGAGGTGATACCTCAGAGTTGTTTTGATTTGCATTTCTCTGATTATAGGAGATTTAGAACACTTTTTCATGTGCTTATTAATAGCTTTGATTTCTATAACTGAAAATTACCTATTCATGTCCCTTGCCCATTTATGAATTGGAGAATTCCTTGATTTTTGTACAATTGGTGTAGCTCTTTATAAATTTGAGTAATTAGAACTTCGTCAGAGGTTTTTGTAATGAAGATTGTTTGCCAATTGATTGCTTCCCTTCTAATTTTCGATGCATTAGTTTTATTTGTAAAAAAAACTTTTAATTTGACGTAATCAAAGTTATTGATTTTACATTTTGTGATTTTTTTCTAGCTCTTGCTTGGTTTTAAAGTCTTTCTTTTCCCAAAGATCTAACAAGTATACTATTCTGTGTTCACCTAATTTCCTTATAGTTTCCTTCTTTATATTCAGGTCATTCACCCATTCTGAGTTTATCTTCGTGTCGGGGGTGAGATGATAATCCAAACCTAATCTCTCCCATACTGTCTTCCAATTTTCCCAGAAGTTTTTATCAAACAGTGGATTTGGGTCCCAAAATCTGGGATCTTTGGGCTTATCATAGACTGTCTTGCTGAGGTCACTTACCCCAAGTTCATTCCACTGATCCTCCCTTCTGTCTCTTAGCCAACACCATATTGTTTTGATGACCACTGCTTTATAGTATAGTTTGAGATCTGGGACTTCAAGTCCAGCTTCCTTCACATTTTTTTCCATTATTTCCTTGGATATCCTTGATCTTTTGTTCTTCCAAATGAACTTTATGGTTTTTTTTTAATTCAGTAAAAAACATTTTTTGGTAGTTCAATGGGTATGTCACTAAGTAAGTAAATTAATTTGGGTAGGATTGTCATTTTTATTATATTAGCTCATCCTACCCATGAGTAATCGATGATTTTCCAATTGTTTAGATCTAGTTTTAATTGTGTGGAGAGTGTTTTGTAGTTGTGTTCATATAGTTCCTGTGTTTGTCTCGGCAGATAGATTCCTAAGTATTTTATTTTGTCTAAGGTGATTTTAAATGGAATTTCTCTTTCTAATTCTTGCTGCTGAGATGTGTTGGAGATATATAGAAATGCTGATGACTTATGTGGGCTTATTTTGTATCCTGCAACTTTCCTAAAATTGTTGATTATTTCCACTGAGTTTTTAGTTGACTCTCTAGGATTGTTTAAGTAGACCATCATATCATCTGCAAAGAGTGATAGCTTGGTCTCCTCATTGCCTATTTTAATACCTTCAATTTCTTTTCCTTCTCTAATTGCTACTGCTAGTGTTTTTATTACAACGTTAAATAATAGAGGTGATAATGGGCATCCTTGTTTCACTCCTGAACTTATTGGGAAGGCTTCTAGTTTATCCCCATTGCAGATGATGTTTGCTAATGGTTTTAGATATATAGTGTTTATTATTTTTAGGAAAGGCTCTTCTATTCCTATGCTTTCTAGTGTTTTTGATAGGAATGAGTGTTGTCTTTTGTCAAAGGCTTTTTCTCCATCTATTGAGATAATCATATGATATTTGTCAGTTTGCTTGTTAATATGGTCAATTATGTGGATGGTTTTCCTAATATTGAACTATCTTTGCATTCCTGGTATAAATCCTACCTGGTTGTAGTGATTAACTATCGTGATCATTTGCTGGAGTCTTTTTACTAGTATCCTATTTAATATTTTTGCATCTATCTTCATTAAGGAGATTGGTCTATAGTTTTCTTTCTCTGTTTTTGACTTGCCTGGCTTTGGAATCAATACAATATTTGTGTCATGAAAGGAATTTGGTAGAACTCCTTCTCTGCTTATTCTGTCAAATAGTTTGTATAATATTGGAATAAGTTCTTCTTTGAATGTTTGATAGAATTCATGTGTGAATTCATCTGGTCCTGGGGATTTTGTTCTTAGGGAGCTCTTTGGTGGCTTATTCAATTTCTTTTTCTGATATGAGGTTGTTTAGGTATTCTATTTCTTCTTTTGTTAATCTAGGCAATTTAAATTTTTGTAAATATTCATCTATTTCACCTAGACTGCCATATTTGTTGCTATATAATTGGTCATAATAGTTTTTAACAGTTGCCTTAATTTCCTTTTTATTAGATGTGAGATCTCCCTTTTCATCTTTGATACTGTTGATTTGGTTTTCTTCTTTCCTTTTTTTAATTAGATTGACCAGTACTTTGTCTATCTTATTTCCTTTATCAAAGTACTGGCTTCTAGTCTTATTTATTAAATCAATACTTCTTTTACCATCAATTTTATTAAATTCTCCCTTGATTTTTAGAATCTCTAATTTAGTTTTCATCCAAGGATTTTTCATTTGTTCATTTTCTAGTTTTTTAATTTGCATCCCCAATTTATTGACCTCTGCCCTCCCTAATTTGTTAATATATGAACTCAAAGATATAAATTTCCCCCTGAGTACTGCTTTGGCTGCATCTCATCGATATTGAAATGATGTCTCATCATTGTCACTTTCTTCAAGGAAATTATTAATTATTTCTATAATTTGTTCTTTAACTCACTGATTTTGGAGAATCATATTATTTAATTTCCAATTAATTTTTTATTTATCTCTCCATGTACCCTTATTAATTATTATTTTCATTGCATTGTGGTCTGAGAAGGTTGCATTCATTATTTCTGCTCTTTTATACTTTTTTGCAATGTTTTTATACCCTAGTACATGGTCAATTTTTGTGAATGTACCATGTGCTGCTGAAAAGAAGGTGTATTCCTTTTTGTCCCTATTTATTTTTCTCCACATGTCTACTAACTCTAATTTTTCTAAGATTTCATTCACTTCTCTTACCTCTTTCTTATTTATTTTTTGGTTTGATTTATCTAGTTCGGATAGTGGAAGGTTCAGGTCTCCCACTAGTATAGTTTTTCTATCTATTTCATCCTTGAGCTCCTCTAGTTTCTGCTTTATAAATTTGGATGCTATGCCATTTGGTGCATACATGTTGAGAACTGATATTTCTTCATTGTCTATAATGCCTTTTATCAGCATGTAATTACCTTCCCTATCTGTTTTGACGAGATCTATTTTTACTTTGGCTTTGTCAGAAATCATGATTGCAACTCCTGCCTTCTTTTGATCAGTTGATGCCCAATAGATTTGGATCCATCCTCTTACTTTCACCTTATGCATATCTACCTTCCTCGTGTGTGTTTCTTGTAGACAGCATATGGTAGGATTTTGAATTCTAATCCACTCTGATATTTGCTTGCATTTTATGGGTGAGTTCATTCTATTCACATTCAAAGTTATGATTACCAGCTGTGTATTTCCCAGCATTTTGATTTCTACTCCTAGTCCTGCCCTTTCTTCTTTTACTCTTTCCTTCTACATCAGTGTTTTATTTTCAATCAGTCCCCCTAATTCTCGCCTGTGTTACCCTAACTGTAGTTCCATGATTTCTGAATGATTTCTTCTTAGTGGCTTGTAATATTTTTTCTGGTAGTTCTTGAATTTGACTATAACATTTCTGGGTGTTGTCAGTTGAGGATTAAGTACAGGAGGTGATCTGTGGATTCTTTCAGTCTCCCTCTTGCTCTAGAATGTCGGGGCAGTTTTCTTGGATAATTTCCTGTAGAATGATGTCCAGGCTTTTTTCTTTTGTCATAGTCTTCTGGTAGAACAATGATTCTTAAGGTGTCTCTCCTGGATCTGTTTTCTAAATCTTCTATTTTGTGGATGAGGTGTTCCATAATTTCTCTCAATTTGTTTATTCTTTTGATTTTGTTTTATAGTTTCCTGCTGCCTTGTGAAGTAGTTTGTTTCTAATTGTTGTATTCTAGTTTTTAAAGAGTGAATTTCATCCCTGGCTTTCTCCTTCTGGTCTGATTTTCTTTGGAGGTTATCTTTCATCTTTTTTTTGCCTCATCTTTCATCTCCTTTGCCTCATTTTCAAGCTGATTCATTTTGACTTTCAAGACACTATTTTCTCATTTTAGTTCAAGTGCCTCTGTTTCCAGATGATTTATCTTGCTTTTTAAGTTCTATTCCCAGTTGTCTTCAGCCTTTCTCAACTGTGTTTTGAATTGTATTTTGAGTTCTTCGCCTGTGTCAGATTCTTTGGAGTTTCTGTGTTTTTGCTTGGTGTTCCTTGATCCTCCTCTATTTCATTTGCGCTTTGTTCATTGCCTGATAGAAGCCGTCAATTATAATTTCTTTTTTCTTTTTCTATTGTTTGCTCATATTTTCCCCTTCTTTCCTCCCTGTAGTTGCCTGTAGTTTTGCTCCTCTCATTATTTGCTGGATCTTTGGGTTTGGGCTTTTCTATTTGAGGGGACTTCTCTGCTGTGCTGATTGGTCAGCTTGAGTCCTGATGTAAGATCTTCCCTAGCTGTCAGCAGAAGCTGAAAAGAAGCTGGGCTTCCCACCTTGTTATTAAGGTGTTCTGTAGTAGTTGCAGCCTTCACTCTTAGAGCTTGATCAGCAAGACTCTCAGAGAAGTCTGTGGGGGAGGGGTGTTGGAGCTTGAGATTCCCTACCTTCTGAAGGCTTGATAAGATTAAACCAGGGAGGAGGTTGATCTTGTAGAGCTGGATGTGCCCTGGGGCCAAAACCTAAGGGTGGTGGGCAATATGGAGTGTCTAAGCTACAATTGTGCTTCCTTTTCTGAGCTACTCCTCCAGCTGCCTCCCTGCTGCCTGAGTTCAAAGCCATGATCCTGGCACAGATTTGTCTGCAAGGTACTCCCTCCAGACTAGCACCCTTGCCCACCCAGAGATTACAGCCACTGCTAGAGGCTCAGTACTGTAGGTGGGGGAGGGGTCCTGGGACCTTCCTTCTTCCTTCCCCTTAAACCTGAGTGTTTTCGAATTCAGGCTTTTGGGCGATGTACCTTTAAAGTTGAGTCCAGAAGAAGGGTTCCTTTGCTCTGTCCTGTTGTTAGATTTGGTTTTCAGTCCCCTAGAAGCATTTTGTTTTTAATAGGGGAGGAAGGTTTTTCAGAGGTCTGAATTTTCGCTGCCTCTACGCCACCAACTTGACTCTGCCTCCATAAGACATCATTCTTAGGGGACTTGGAATCTCATTAAGTGAACTTACAAGTAGGAAGTGGAATGGAGAATACAATAAATATGATACAAAAAGTATCTGAGCAAAATAAAGGTTTACACAAATAGCTATTTGACAAGAACTGTGCCACATTCACATAATGGACTTTCATGGAGTTCAGCCTTTGTAAGTTTCCCCACAATAACAACCAAGATGTTAAAAGAATCTTATCTATTTACACCTAAAAAGACAGATGAAAAAGAAAGGCAGGATCTAAAGAATATATAGTCATTAAAATGTTCCAGGGACAGGTAGGTGTCTCAGTGGATAGAAATTCAGGACAGGAAATGGGAAGTCCTTAGTTCAAATCCAGCTTCAGACACTTCCTAGCTGTGTGACCCTGGACAAGTCACTTAACCCCAGTGGCTTAGCCTTTACCATTCTTCTGCCTCAGAATTGATACTTAGTATAGATTCTAAGACAGAAGGTAAGAGTTTCAAAATAGTTAGTTCTCCTTTAATCTTACAGATTGTTATTGTTACTCACTCAACACTTGAGGGGAGGAAAAAAGGCAAAGGGATCAATAAAATGAAATACCATATCTATTCTAGTGTCTCATTTGTAAGCAAAAAATAAAATATGATCACATAACATCTTAATGTACCACAGAAGAAATATGAACCATTAAGAGTTTTACCAATTAAAGTCAAAAGAAATCATTAACTACTAAAAAGTGCTAAAAAGTATCCTAAAATTATGGCTTTTTCATTTGATTCATTATTCATTTTGTCAAGAAGAGCAAACACACACACCCATATGTGTGTATGTACTTGTACAGAAAATGATTCATCCTAATATTTCCCTCTAACATAGCAAATGTGATTTAGGTTAATATAGTGCCCTTTCTCCCAGGGCATCATTCAATTTCAAAAATTTTTATTAACATGATTATCTTTAATTCTCAGTTCTTATGATGTCAGTAAGTCAGAAATGTTATCTCAAACATGCCACTATCCATTAGTAAATAGACTTACCTGATAAAAGTGACAAGCAGAGCATATCTGTGATAGAAATCAGGTATTACAGGATCACTGTGAGTTCATGATCACATTATTTTGATCATTTTATTGATAGCTGATATGGTAAAATTGGATTGACTACTTTGAATTTTTTCTCCTCCTCACCAAGGTCTGTCCCACCCTAGAGGCTTCCACCTTGAAGCCTACTAAAGACTGGTAAATTCCTGGTAAAGAGTACCATTTCATGGGAGATCCAGTGTGCCTTTTACTTCCTAGTTGTTTCACAATTTGGACTTTATGTCTTTGCCAGCAATTTAGCCCTTGTGTACCTACCCCGCCCCCTTTCTTGCTTTACCCAACTCTCATCTTTATGCATTGTCTTCCTCATTAGAATGCAAGCTCCTCATTGGTAGGGAGCGCCTTGTTGTTTGTATCTGTATCACCAGCACTTAACATGGTGCCTAGCACAGAGTAACTGCTTGATCAATGCTTTGTTGATCAATCAATCAATTTATCTGTCAATCTATCTATTTGTCAATTTAACTGAATTCTTATTAGAACAGGAATAAGTTGATTCAATTTATAGTGGAGTTAAAGATATTGATCTTTGGGGGCAGCTGGGTAGCTCAGTGGATTGAGAGTCAGGCCTAGAGATGGGAGGTCCTAGGTTCAAATCTGGCCTCAGACACTTTCTAGCTGTGTGACCCTGGGCAAGTCACTTGACCCCCATTGCCTAGCCCTTACCACTCTTCTGCCTTGGAGCCAATACATAGTATTGACTCCAAGATGGAAGGTAAGGGTTAAAAAAAAAAAAGATATTGATCTTTGTTCCTACTTTAACATTTAGTCTTATCCAGTCCCCTACTGTTGTCTAACACAATAAAATATATACATATAACATATTAATTGTATAAACATTTGTATATCTCACATATAATTTATATGTTATGTCATATAATATATTTAAATATACTATTTATGTAAATTATATCTCTTAAAATAGACTTCTGACTTCATTGATATAGACAACTTCCAGTGACAAAAGTCCCTTCATCCATGAAGATTTGTAACTCCTCTGCAATTTATAATTCCAGAGTTGCCTAGAACATCCTGAGATTTTGTTTTGGTGGGTGGAAAGTATGCTGAGGTCTGGATGACACACTCCTCACCACCTTAAAGGAATATCCCATTTCTAGAGTTTGTTTTTTTATTTCCTTCCAGGCCAAAATGCACTGAGAAATGCATCACTCTTTTGTTAGCTCACTTGAGGCAGAGAAAAAATGGCCCCCAAATTAAAGAAAAAGATATCCCTTCTACCCTTAAAACAATACCTCTCAATTTCCCATATCTTTACAGTCCATGTGGGAAAAATAATAATACAAGCTCTTTTAAAAATATATATATTACACAAAAGAATGTGGGTAAATGATAGCATGAAGACCTTCTTGCTCCCCTACCTCCTATCGACCAATCTTTGGGTGAGGGGACTCAAGGATGGGATCAGAAGGGTTGAGATGAAAGTCTAGGGAATGATGCCAGCCAGCCCACATATACTGTCTGCAGTGATATCCCAGCCCATCCCCATCTTGTCGCCCCCTGCCTCATCTTGGGCCTCTTCCAGCCAATATTGAGAAAATAATTGATTTACTAAAATTCACACAGTCAGTATGTGTCACACAAAAGCCTCAAGACTTGAAAACAAGTTTATTTGCCTACAAGGCAGTTTAGCTTTCCACTATATCAGGTTGCCTCTGAAGAACAACTTCCAAAATAATTTTAACATGACACATGCTCTTTTGTCATTTTTCCAAGTTTTAAGAAATCAGAGGTAGTATTTCATAATAAGGCTGCCCTTCATTGCTTAAACAATTTTTTACATTGTAAAACCATTGATAAAATGTAAAACTAAGCAACTTTTCCCTCCATTTGACCCTCCTTAGCATATATAAAAATAAAATTCCACTAATCTATATGCACTGTCCAGCTAAGCCATTTTATAGCCTGGAGAAACCGTGGCCTCTATATGTAAATGTATTTATATGCATACAGTCATTTATTGACCTTTGGAAATTAGGTGGTATAATAGAAATGCTGACAAAAATCAGGGCCAGAAATAGCCAAGCAGCCATTGAATAGTGACCTCTAAATCTCTTTACAAAATTCTTTTAACTGGAATATAATGTGTAGAATGACCAAAAAAAAAATCCAGCTTCAATCATGAATTTTTATAAAGACAAAACCTAAACATTCTAGTGGCAATTGTCCCTATTCTTGTGATTAGTTAAGTTGAACAGGATATAGTTATTATTTTTTTAATTGTGTGTATTTCCTGGGGTAGCCAAGTGATCCTATAGATAGAATACTGGGCCTGGAGTGAGGAAGACTCATCTTCCAGAGTTCAAATCTGACCTCAGACTCTCTTACTAACTATGTGATCCTTGGAAAACCGTTCAACACTATTTGCCTCAGTTCCTCATCTGTCAAATGAGTTGGAGAAGGAAATGATAAACTACTCCAGTATCTTTGCCAGGTAAACCCCAAAAGACTCATTCATGACTGAAAAGCTACTCAACAAGAACACTTCTTGGAAAGTACAATTCATTTATATTTAATCAACAAACATTTATTAAGCATTTACTATATACTAAGCAGTGGCAATAAAAAGACAAACTTAAAAATATCCCTGTCTTCAAAGGGAATATGGAATTTACAAAAATAAATTAAATTCATGGAAAATTGACATGGCAGAGAACCCCAGTTTCTTAGATCAGGGAAGGTTTTCCAAATCACATGATACTTAACCTCAGCCTTGAAAGAAGGCAAGAATTCTGAAAGACTGAGATGAGGAACACATCTGTAAGAATTTAAAATTGGGTTTTTAGGCTAATATGAGAATTCTAAGGTAATATTATGGTCACCAATTTAAGATATTATAGCTCAAATCAAAATGACTTTTAGTAGCACTTATTTACAAAGAGGTGGAAATAGCAAAAGTAGAGAAATGTAAGAAGAGCATAGAGAAAATGTCTAGCCTATCACACTAATTGTTGCTCTCATGTCTGGCTCAGCTCTGGCAGGGTTCATTAACACTCAGTCAGAGGACCTGGTGGTGTCTTATGCAAGGGTTCCACCTATGCAGCCTCCACAATTTATCTCTCCAGAAACCAGGAAAGGAAGGTCAGCTACTCACTCACCCAAGATGAAATCCAAAGGAGAAGATCCAGAAGATTCAAGAAGAACTCCAAGAGCCAAAATCAAGATCCAAGCTGAAGGTCGTCCAAAGCCACCTCCAAAAGCTAAGTCACCAGGAGAAGCCCCAGTCCAAGATCAATAGTCCCTGGACAAGAAGTTCAGAACTTTTTATGGTCCTTTTTCCATGTCACTTCCTGTCCCTTCCTTTCTTCACAGGACCCAATCACAGCTTCAAAGCTGATTAGCACTGCTCAGGGGGCAGTGTCTATGGAATCCTCCTCTCATCCTCAGATGATGTAAACTCTTATCAAAGGATTCACAAGTTTCTGACTGATTGAGTTAAAAGGGTGGAGCTCTCTAAGTAAGTGACTTATGAATTCTCTTACTTGAAGGCTAACTAAGTGTTAAGTAGGGGTTTCTTGATTGATTAACTCAAAATAGACAAAAAGAATAAAGAATTCCCTTTCACACATCCCACAGTTGGAGGGTATTGGCTTATGTAAACACAGAGAAGAAGCAGATGGAGCATTGTGTTTAGAAATCTAGTTTGTCTAGCACATAGGGTGATATAGTAGAGGAAGTGTTGACTTGGGAGTCAGAGGCCCTGGATTCAAATTCCACCTTGTAGGGTTACTATGTGACTCTAGACAAATAATTTAACTGCATCCATTTTCTCATCTCTGCAATGAAAGAGATCCTTTTCCAGCTCAAGATGTGGGATTATATGATCCAACTCATCTGTAGATTTCTATAAGATTTCAATTAGACCAAAGAAAGAGTGAATGATCTTACCAATAAGGAATTCATTCTCTAGGGCTGTGGATCCCCAAAGTCAAAGGATATGAAAGGGCCAACTTCCTTACATGTCTTTTGTTCCAAGGATTCAAGTCTACCATTCAAAAGTTCACTCAACTTCCCCCCTTTTCCCAATATCTCCCCTTGAAGTATGTCTCCAACAAACAAGTAAATTCCTCATGCAGGTATATAATATAGTACTTAAGTTTTCTCTGAACTAATCAATAGTCTTCTCGCCTTAAAGATCTAGAGCTAGAAATATATAACACCTACATATAAAGGATGAGTGGGACATGGAGTGAAGTGAGAAGCCCTGGGGAAATTTCCTTTTTTTTTTAAACCCTTACCTTCTATCTTAGAATCATATGTTGATTCTAAGGCAGAAGAGTGGTAAGGGCTAGGCAATGGGGATTAAGTGACTTGCCCAGGATCACACAGCTAGGAAGTATCTAAGGCCAGATTTGAATCTAGGACCTCCCATCTCTAGACCTTGCTCTCAATCCACTGAGCCATTTAGCTGTCCCCTAGGGCCATTTCTGAAATAGAGCTCCATGTGATAGAGTTACCAATCAGGAAACAAGGTTTCAGGGCAGAAGTTTCTCCAGAAGGTGGGGTAAAGTGGCTTGGCAGAGAATTTAGGAAGAAGCTGGGAAACTGGGTCAAGTTAGGGTTAAAATGGATGTGCCAGGGATCCTTCCTAATCCTCCCCAACTGCTATCACCTCCTCTCTCTGCCTTCCAAGAAGAAAGATTATCTCATATCTGTTTTATATGTCTTTTGAATGCACTTATACATATTTATATTATCTCCCTTAGAATACAGGAAGCTTTATAACTGGGACTGTTTTGGTTTTGTATTTTTATTCTTAATTCCTAATACATATTAAACCCTTAATATATGCTCCTTGATTGACTTATTGGAAGAGAACAACAGAAATGATGAGATGCCAAAACTGTTGAATCTATGAAAGTGGGCTTAAGGTTACACCTCTTTAGTCCAAAAGAAATCTGAGAGCAGAGATATTTCAAAGCACTTGCAATCCCAAACAATATGAAAACAGTGAAAATTTGTTTTTTTTCCCAATCCTGATATTTCAGAAGGAAGAGGTATTTCTTCAAACTTGACAGAGACAACTTAAAAATTATAGTTCTTATTATTAGAAAAATGTAAGATTTTAATATTTTCAAAGTGTTTTATTGACATTATCTCATCTAATTATCATAATAACCCTGTAGTACAGACATTACAGAGTTATTATGATAATTGATATACCACAAGACCTAGATCTAGACATGATCTTGTAGACTATCTAGTCCAACTTTCCCATTTTGCAGATGAGAACATTGAGAACAGGGGAAGCTAAGCAATTTGCCCAAAGCCATGCAGGACAGGTGTGAAATGTTAGAGGTTTTATATCACTAAGGAAAGTGAAATAACCTTTCCATAGTTATATAACTAGTAAGCATCAGAGGTGGGATTGGAATCCCAATTTTTCCTGATTTCACATGCTGTATACCTCTTCCACTTAGTTCCAAATTTATTGAACTTGCTACTCCACAACAAGCAGAACATGTTATGACAACAAAACCTTAAAATATTTTTATGAGACTATTCTTCAAAGTCCCAAATACTTTACTGTATATATGATCTCAAATTGTATGGGTATCCCCTCCATTCTGTAAGGGGGGGTTTATTATATAAAAAGATTGGACTGGATTATATATTTTAAAAATAGGGTTGTCAGGAATTTGCATTAATTCCAAAGGGGTTTATTTACAATTTATTTATAAAATATAGAAAGGGTGAAATAATAAAGTCAGATAGAGGATAGGGTAAGATATCTAGCCTAAGCACTAAGTAATTTATTCCTGGGCCCTGGCCCAACCTGGGCAGGGAGAGTTAGTTCTTGGGCCTCAGAAAAGCTGAGGACCTCGAGAATTCTCTCCTGAGGCTAGTCTCTTCAGAAAAGCCAATATGGGAAAAACATTGATTGCTCATCAGTAGGACGAGATAACATAATAAAAATGAAAATCCTACCCAAATTTATTTACTTATTCAGTGCCATGGGTATTGAACTACCAAAAAACTTTTTTACTGAATTAGAAAAAACCATAACAAAATTCAAAACAAAGAACAAAAGATCAAGGATATCCAGGGTAATCATGGAAAAAAATGGAAAGGGAAAAGGACTTGCAGTCCCAGATCTCAAACTATATTACAAAGCAGTGGTCATCAAAACAATTTGGTACTGGCTAAGAGACAGAAAGGAGGATCAGTGGAATAGACTTGGGGTAAGTGACCTCAGCAAGACAGTCTATGATAATCCCAAAGATCCCAGCTTTGGGGACCAAAATCCACTATTTGATTAAAAAAACTGCTGGGAAAATTGGAAGACAGTATGGGAGAAATTACATTTGGGTCAACATCTCACTCCAAGATACACCAAGATAAACTTAGAATGGGTGAATGACCTGAATATAAAGAAGGAACCTATAAGCAAATTAGGTGAATACAGAATAGTATACATGTCAGATATTTGGGAAAGGAAAGACTTTAAAACCAAGCAAGAGCTAGAAAAAAATCACAAAATATAAAATTAATCATTTTGATTACATCAAATTAAAAAATTTTTGTACAAGCAAAACCAATGCAACCACAATTAGAAGGGAAGCACCCAATTCGGAAACAATCTTCATTATAAAAATCTCTGACAAAGGTCTAATTACTCAAATTTATATAGAGCTAAACCAATTATACAAAAAAATCAAGCCATTCTCCAATTGATAAATGGGCAAGGGATATGAATAGGCAATTTTTAGCTAAAGAAATCAAAACTATCAATAAGCAAATGAAAAAATGTTCAAAATCTCTTATAATCAGAGAGATTCAAATCAAAACAACTTTGAAGTATCACCTCACACCTAGCAGATTGGCGAACATGACAGCAAAGGAAAGTTCTGAATGCTGGAGGGGATTTGGCAAAGTCGGACATTAATGCATTGCTGGTGGAGTTGTGAATTGATCCAACCATTCTGGAGGGCAATTTGGAACTATGCCCAAAGAACACTAAAAGGCTGTCTATCCTTTGATCTAGTCATACCACTACTGGGTTTGTACCCCAAAGAGATAAGGAAAAAGACTTGTACAAAAATATTCATAGGTGCACTGTTTGTGGTAGCAAAAAATTGGAAAATGAGGGGATGCCCTTCAATTGGGGAATGGCTGAACAAATTGTGGTACATGTTGGTGATGGGATACTATTGTGCTCAAAGGAATAATGAACTGGAGGAATTCCATGTGAACTGGAATAACCTCCAGGAATTGATGCAGAGCAAAAGGAGCAGAACCAGGAGAACATTATACAGAGAGACTGATACACTGTGGTACAATCGAATGTAATGGACTTCTCCATTAGTGTCAATGCAATGACCCTGAACAACTTGAAGGAATCTTAGAGAAAAAACACTATCCACATTCAGAGGAAAAACTGTGGGAATAGAAACACAGAAAAGAAAAACAACTGCTTGATTACATGGGTGGAGGGATATGACTGGGGATATATACTCTAAATTAACATCCTAATGCAAACACCAACAACATGGAAATAGGTTCTGATCAAGGACACATGTAATATCCAATGAAATGGCGACTTGGCTGTGGGAAGGTGGGGAGGGAGGGCATAATATAATTATATGATATAATTATAATAACATAATAATTATAATTATAGAATCATAATTATAATAATAATATAAATATATATAATTCTTATAATTCTTATAACCATGGAATAATGTTCTAAACTGACTAAATAAATTAACTTAAATTTAAAAAGAAATTCAATATGAAAGGAGTAAGCCTTTCACTCACCACATCTCAGGTCCAGTCAGCAGATTCTCCACCAACCTCCACCCCAAAGAAGAAATGAACTCCAAGTAAAAATTGAACTCAGGAAGTTGTCACTCCCCTTTAAAGACACTTTCTTTTGCATAACTTCATGTGTCTTCTTCCACTTCTATGTCTACCAATCACAGTTGAAGTTCTGCTTTAGGACTGCCCAAGAGGCGATCAGTGGATTCTGATTTACCACCCAGTATCGCACACATGGGTCACAGACCTCCCCCACTCAAGTATGAATGGGGTGTTTACACCCGTGGTGATTAAATTTAAAAATAGGCAGATCTTCCCACTCAACTTTAAGTAGCGAGTTTGCACTTTTGATGATTAAATCTAAAAATGGGTAGGAGTTACAATTTAATCTTCATAATCAGAGGAGAGTTAATTAATTTCATTTTCTCAATCAGGGCAGAGTTAAATTCAATCTTCACAATTCATATCTTCTCTCATCTAGCACTTCTAATTTTTTTCTCTGTCTTTCTCAAAGTCATCCAAAAAGGATTATTTTCTAACTATGTATTTTAATATTTCATGAATATACCAGCATTACACTTGAGCTCCAACCTTCTCTTGCTCCATAATTGGCTCACTACTTTGGTAGGTTTTTGATATTTTCTACACCATCTATTGTATGCCAAGTTATCATTAATAATTTGTTACACTCTTTAAAAAAAAAAAACCTTGCCTTCTGTCTCAGAATCAATACTGTGTATTGGTTCCAAGGCAGAAGAGTAGTAAGGGCTAGACAATGGGGGTTAAGTGACTTGCCCAGGGTCACACAGCTAGGAAATGTCTGAGGTCAGATTTGAACCTAGGACTTCCCATCTTTAGTCCTGACTCTCAATCCACTGAGCCATCTAGCTGTCCCATTGGTGTACTCTTTATATCTAACATTCCACTGGCTTTGGGGTGAGTGTTTTATTCTTACATATTCCAGGCTTATCAATTATATAGTATCACTGGAAGAATATGGTGTGAAAAATATATATGTATTCTATGTACTGACAGTTTTGGGCAGAATGCCTAATTCTAACATTGATTTCTAATTTCTTTGAAACTAACATATTATTGCACCAATAACAAATTATAATAACAAAAATAAAAACAAAAAAAAAACCTAAAAGGGCTTCAAACTTACATCTTCCAAGCTTTATAGGATATGAGAGATCAATTAGAATTTTATGCATGAATCTGAAATTCATATTAACCAACCTGAAACCCAGTGCTGAGTGCCCTAGAGGGTCAAGTCTTCTTATGGAGAAATCTTAGACCTAGTACAAGGTATTAGAGATTTGTTATTATTGTCATCAGCCTATCTCCCCTTGCTACCTTAATAGTGGGAGGCAACAAGAAGAGCCATAACAAGGAAGAGAAAAATCAGATGCTTGCCCCAGGCATGCTGAATTGTAGGGCACGCATGCACACACACACACACACACACACACACACACACACACAGAAAATATGTATCAACACTTCTAAATATGCTACACCATTAGATGGGGAGGAAGAAGCATCCACTTTTATATTTTTGCTTTGGGCATGAGACAAGTCACAGTGCTGGGGACATGAATATAATTATCTGGTCATGTATTTGATTCTGAGTTTTCTGAATCATGATGAAGTTTTCTCCCAAATGCCAGTAACTTACCCAAGACCATGGGGATAGATTTAGCATCTCACACACACATACATGCACACATGCACCTACACACAGTAAAGTTAATTATTTTTGATGTCTATCCCATCTAATCCTGGAATATGGAAAATTTGTGTCATATAGGCTACATATTACTAAAATATCCTAATATTGTAACTCACTGAGTCATGATCTAACTAACATATATCAGAAAAAATCTCTTCCCTCCAAAAATATCATTTTTATGCGATTTTCCCCTCTAAATGAATATTTTTAGGACTATAATGAAGTCACCTTTTATAGAGGGATTAAGTTCTAGACATGACATAAGATATGCCCTAGCTGGTGAAAGGGAGATTCTAATAGAAAAATAATTGGATTCCACCCCCCATTCCACAATCTTTAGCAGCAAATAATAATAATATAAATATTTACATGTTTCTTACTATGTGCCAGCAACTGTGCTAAGCATTTTACAATTATTTTACAATCATGTGGTCTTCCCAACAAGCCTGAGAAGTAGGCACTGTTATTATCCCCTCCCTAATTTATAGACAAGGAAACTAAGACAAGCAGAAGCTAAATGACTCATCAAAGATCACACAGTATCTGGGGCTGGATTTGAACTCAGGACTTCCTGCCTTGTGATAGAGGCTGGCACTAGAGAAAAAGTGCCAGACTGAAGAGTTTATGAAATTGATCACCTCAATGGGGGAGGGACCCCAGGGGTGGAATCCGCAGGAGAGAAGACTCTGGCTGGGAGAGCAGTGAGGGTCTCTCCATCTTGAGACATCGAAGAGAGAAGGTGGATAAAGACTTTCTCCTCAGGGTTACCCATTTTTCCTGTTGGTGACTGGAAATTTTTCCCCCCAACACTTCCCAATTGAAGGGATTTTCTGAAGAGAAACTTTGGCAGCTCAGATCCAGGACTTTCCTACCGGCTCTCCAATGAATAATCAAGTAGTAAACTCTATCCCTATACCACACAACCTAATATAAAAATCATATATGTTCCAGTAGAGTTTATTGAAAAATATGAAATTTAATAGGAGATTAATTAGAGCCTCTTGAATCCTGAATACAGGTAGTAGAGAGTAATTTAAGACTTTCTGAAGAGGGCTACAAATCGTTTGGGGGGGGGGGTTAGATTTTTCCTTTTTTTATTTAGAATATTTTTCCAGGGTTACATGATTCATGATCCCACTGTCCCCACTCTTCCCTCCCCCACCCAAATCCAACAAGCAGTTCCACTGGGTTATACATGTATCATTTTTCAAAATCTATTTCCATATCATATCTGTAGTAGAGCTATCCTTTAACATTAAACCCCCAGCCATATCCCTATCACATTATGTGATCGATCACATATTTTTCTAATGTGTTTCCATTTCCACAGTCCTTTCTCACAAGTTCCCCTGAATTGTCCTGGATCAATGCATTGCAGCTGCTAGTAGAAAAATCCATTACATTCGATCATGCCACAGTATATCAGTCTCTGAGTAGATTGTTCTCTTGGTTCTGCTCCTTTCACTCTGCATCAATTCCTGGAGGTCTTTCCAGTTCCCATGGAATTCCTCCAGTTCATTATTCCTTTTAGCACAATAGTATTCCATCACCATCAGATACCACAATGTGTTCAGCCATTCCCCAATTGATGGATACCCCCTCATTTGCCAATTTCTTGCTACCACTAAGGGTACAACTATAAATATTTTGATACAAGTCTTTTTCCTTATCATCTTTTTGTGATATAAACTCAGCAATGGCTGAATCAAAGGGTAGGCATTCTTTTAAAGCTTTTTGCGCAGAGTTCCAAATTTTCCTCCAGAATGGTTGAATCTATTCACAACTCCACCAGCAGTGTATTAGTGTCCCAATTTTGCCACATCCCCTCCAACATTTATCATTTTCTTTTGCTGCCATATTGGGAGGTCTACAAGTCTTAATGCCTATGAAGTTTGCATTCCCTCACTATCCTCTAGACTGATCAAGGATAAGTACCAATGTGAGAGACAATGTAGTTCGAGGTTAAGTAATTTCCATTCATAATGAGAAAACATCTTTCTCTGTAGCCCACATGTTTTTCAGATGCTCTTAAAATTTTGACTGTGCCTAATTCATGGACTCTCTTTTTTGCACTCATAATTTGTCTTTGGGGTAACTTGGTCTTGGCATGTATTCAAGACCCTCAGTAGTCTGAGAAGTGAGGGCTGCTGTCTGGGGCTGGAGGTGGGAAGGGGTGAGGAAGGAACAACAAAACTTTCACATAAGTTAGGAAAAAATGAGGGGAAAACTGGTGCACTTTTGACAAGCAAATTTATGAGGCTTCAAGCAGCTATGTTTCAAAGAAAATCATAAGCTCAACATGAAAGCAAAAAATATTCCAATAAACTATTTAAAATGTTTCTTCGGCTTAAGAAAGGAGTCTCCCAAAATTAGAGAGGCGCTTAAAGTTTCAGAAGGCAATAAGAAGTCAGTAATACTAAAACAGAATTTTAAAAACAGTAACAGAAAAATAGCAATGGATGAATACATCACTTTGTTTCATTTCTACTGATGGGAATTCATATATCACCATTACTTCAAACCAGAAAGTAGGTCACAGCATTCAAAGTAAGACACTGTTTGATTTTTTTAAGACACTTAAGTCAAGGGGACAATTTCATGTGGTCAAATTTATCCTTGAAAAATCCCTTAAATTACTCATAAAGTGCTGTAGGAAAAAAAGAGCTTTAAAAGAAAGCAGTCTGTAGAAAACAGATGGATCTGAGATGTTTGCTATGGAAATAATGGAATGTAAATATTACCCTTTATTATGGTCAGAAGTGCGAAATAAGTCAGAAATTTCATCTAAAAAGGAAATAAAAATAAGCAAAGACTTAGATAACAGGGAAAAGTAGTGTTTAGAAGAAAATACTATTGAAAAAAACTGGTTCTTCTCTTACTTTAGTTTGAGACAAGGAGAGACAGTCAAAGAGAACATAACAAGAGCCTTCTGGCTAACCAGAAATGACAGGAAGCCCAACTAAGGTTGTCCCTCTCACTAACTACCAGCCTAAGTAGAATGAAGAAACATACTGTCTGAGGTTATGAGGAACAAGAGATTTTAAGATAACAAAGACTATGGTAAGATCGTCACACCATGACAGGCACACAGACACTGAGAACAAGAATGGAGGCTAAATGAGAGAGCGTCAGATTCACTTCTACCAACACATTCATTCACTCCAGTGCATACACTCACTGAATGGAATTGTAGGCAAAATCACTTATGATGGGAATTTTTAGAATTCTTTTACCCTCTAGCTCTAGTAATAAATCTAAATACATCTTCAATATCATTTTCTCCCTAAATTCCTTCCTGGATGATAATGAATCTTATTGCCCCAGACTATCTGCACTTGTCACACAAGTCACTTTAACAAATTTTAAGATTGAAAGGGAAAAGCATGCTGTACATTGGCATACTTACTTGGAGCATAAACAGACTTCAAAATGGCATGGCAAATCATTCCTTGAAATGAAATTTATAGATCTAAACCCAATTTTATTTAAAAGTCAACAGGAAAATATGGCCGATCTTTTACTATGTCTGATTTTCCCTGTCTTGTAGTTAAATGAGAATTGATGTTACAAGTTATTTCAAAAGCTCCAAGGGTAATGGTTATTTATCTTCATAGGGTTTGGCTTATCAATGGTGAAGCCTGCTTTCAATTTCTTACTGATGTTTTAACTCCTTTGCTGATGAATTAACTCCTTTGCTGGTAACTAATATTTCTGCTTACTTATTCTAAGTCATATCATAGTAGCAAATGAAAGAAAGTGAACCAAGTGTGATGCTCCCTTCCCATACCTGGATTCAAGCCTTCATTTGCCTTTCTAACATGCTCAAAATCAATTGTAAATACAATCCAAAGCAAAATCCAAAGCAATCTGATTTTTGGATGGTCTGTCATTCTTTATTTTTATCAATGCAGATTGCAAAGGGTTGATTTTCTATACCAATTTATCCACACAGATTGAGAGAAGGGTTTTTTTTAACATATATTTCTCCTCATCCCTAGAAGATTCTAAATTCTTACAACATTTTTCATCCTCATCTCAGTGACAACACTAGGTTATCAGATCACCCATATGACCTAGAAGAATGGGTAGAATATGAACCAAGGGAATTGAGTGTTCTAGATATAATTAGAATTGTCATTTCATTTACATCTACTCTGTTACATGGCTCCCTATGTCTCTAATTGACCTTCAATGACCTCCTTATCTCATTGAACTTTCCATAAAACTAAGGAATTTGGAGTGGATGATTTCTAAGGTCTAAAATGTTTCTTCATTTCTATGATTCTTTACCACACTTTTCTATCACAGCCTTTACTATTTTAACCAAAGAATTCAGCCTCTCATCTCTGGTCAAATTATATTGAGATGCAAAAGAAAAGTATTTTCAGAAAGACAATCATGAAAGCAAATGTAGCCTAGGGGGAAAGAAAGTTGCAAAGAATAAAGAAATGATTGTTTCAAAAATAGGAATAGGTGAGAATAGCAAAATAATAACAATAACAATAATAGAAAGTTAGGTTATATGTTACAGGGGAAGGAATGTAAGAGGCCAAAGATCTGTAGACTTTCCAGAAGTTTTATGCCCATACATTATGAGTCCTCTCCAAAAAAAGAATCAGGAAGTACTAACGAAACACTGAGTTACGTGACAAAAATAAAATTGATCATATTTTAACTGACCAGAAATAAATCATTCCTCTCTTTTGGCAAGCCATTTATGGGGTATGGAAGGGAGACAGAGAACTGAGCATCATTTTGCATGTTTCATGGGTAGCCACAACCAATCAGTTCATTTGCAAACTTTACAACACTCTATAAATGCTAGTTGTTACTTTTGCTGTTAGTGTTGTTGTTATTATTGTTGCTACTCATCACTATTGTCAATTTTTTACTATTGAATAGTTCTAAGTTGTTTGTTTGTTTGTTTGTTTTCTCAGAAAGCAGGCAGTCTGTTGCCAGGACCACAGTGGAAGCTTTTCTAGCGTGGTATTACCTTTCAGAACTTACATGTCCCTTTCATAGCCTTTGACAGTCCAATCTTACTTCCATACCATGATAAGACTGTGAAGAGTAACTTCTTAAAATGTAATAATATTCAATAATATTCTTGTAATTGGTCTTTTCTTTCCCTAGTAGTTAATATTAATTTTGTTTTAGTGTGTGTGTGTTTGCCAATATAAAGAGTACTACTGTCCATATTTTGTAACATATAGGATTATTCTTTCCATCATTGACATCCCACGTGTACCTGCCTAGCAGCAGAATTGCTAGATCAAAGGATATAAACAGTTTACTGACTTCGTTTGCATAATTCCAAATTGATTTACAGAATATGAACTAATTTTTTAGCCCAGTAAACAGATCATTAATGTGCCTGTCTTTCTACAACCTCTCTAAATACTCAGTTTCAATTTTTTATAATCAGATGGATGTGAAATAGTACAAAGTTTTTTATCTTAATTTCTCTTCATTTATTCATATTGGAACAGATTTTATATGGTTCTTAATAATTTGCTTTTTTATTTTGAAAACCATTTATTTCTACCTATGATTGCTTATGCAGTAAAGACTATCACTTATATACTTGAGAATATTCTTTATATTTCTTGTATATCAAACCTTAATTAGTAGAATTGGATATAATTTTTTTCTTTTGCTATGTTGTTTCTCTTCTTATCCTACCTATACTGATTTTTTTTCCTCTTTTAGAATAAAAACTGCCTGTTTTGTCTTATATGATTACTTCTCTCTATTGTTTGGTTAACAATCCTTACCATACTGTCATTGGGAAAGGTACTTCTTTCTGTTCTGTATTTAAAAAAAGAAAGCTATAACCATTTAGATGTAGACAGTATATCTTCTTGGAATTTACTATGTTACATATGAAATAATCATGTAAACCTATTTTCTGAGTAATACATTTCCCAGTTTCCTCAGCAATTCTTGTCAGGGAATCTTTCCTCTAGAGATTGTTGTGTTTACAGAATGTTAGACTATTCATCTTCTAGTTCTTCCTTACCTTCCACTAACCTACTTTTCTATTTTTATAAAGTACCAAATATTTTATTATTACTCCTCTTTACTATAATTTAATATCTGATAATGTGTCTCTTTCAATCCTGTTCTTGTTGTTATTGTCATTTTCCTTTAGATTTTAGACTTTTCCTCTCTTCAAATGAATTTTATTTTGTTTATTTCTATAAAGTAAACCCTTAACAGTTTGACTAGTATATACTAACTCAATGAATTAATTTAGATAGCATCATCAATTTTACTATGTATATGTGTCCTAACTATCAACTCATCTTTCTCCAATTATGTCTTCCATTACTTTTATTGAATTTTGAACTTGTGTTACCAAAATATTGTATATGTTATATAATTATTTTGATTTGAGTTCCTCTTTTTATCATTTCTCCCTGGCTTTTGTTAGCACCTTAAAAAATGCTTGTGGAGTTTTGTTGTTGTGGAATTATTTTGTATTCTACATTAATAAAGCTATTAATTGTCATAATTTCTTTGCTGATCTCTGAGATTTTCAAGTAAAGCATTATGTCATCATATTATCATACAAGAGCAAACAATTTTACTTCCTATTTGCCAAGACTTATAAATTTCATTCCTCTTTCTTGCCATCTTGCTAAAGCTACCATTTATAGAATTATATCAAATAGTAGTAGGAAGACAGAGCACCATTACTTTACCTCTAAACTTATTCAAAAAATGTCTCCAGTGTTTTGCCATTACAGATAATACTAGCTTTTTATTTTAGAAATACTCATGATCGTATTTGAAATTTACCTTTTCATTCCTTTAGTATTTAATATTTTTAACACAAATGAGTTTGTATTTTTCAAGGACTTATTTTTTTTTTGTCTGTGTAAGACCAGAAAGTTCAGGACAGGTGGAAAGAATGAACAAGGAGTTAAAAACCACAATAGCTAAACTCTGTGCCCAAACTCATCTTAAATGGACAGAGGTACTTCCACTTGCACTGCTCTATTGTAATAGATAATAATTCCTGAGGGTGTCTATTGATTAATTCTGGATAACTAATGGATCAAAGTTGCCTACCGTTCTTTCTTTATGTCTCCCTTCCTCCCCCCTTTCAATCTCCCTTTCCTCCCCTCTTCAGAATCCTTTCAGCTTCCCCTCCCCCTTTTCTTCAGTTTCACTCAGTGTGAACTATGATGCTTTAGAGAAATACTCTTTTCTTTAACTCAAGGGTTTATTGGGGAAGACAGGACAAGGATGGAGGATAGGGTAAGGGGGATGGGGTTTTCCCTATTCTCCACAAGGAGCCTTGGTTTGGAGGATATTGGGGAAATGGCAATCAGTCACTAGCAGAGACAGGCAGGGAGATAGGAGGACAACTGTCTGTCTTCTTTCTTCTTCCAATCAGCCAGGGTAGTTTCAGAGATACAAAGAGGTTCTTTTCCATCTCTGTCAGAAGTCAAAAGCCTCAGCTTCTTCTCCACCACCAGTCACAAGCCAAAAGCCAAAAGCTTCTTCCAAAAGCCTCTCAGCCCAGTTCAGAATGGTGTGGCTCCAACTATCTTTCCTGGTAACATTCCAAATGGAATGTTCCTTTTGACTGACAGATGATGTCCTTTGCATGCATGCCTCTTCGACACTATCTGAGGACAAAACCCAGAGGAAACTTACATATTTCCCCATATGAGATATTGTATGGACAGCCAGTATGAATAGGAAGGACCTCTAAACCATCTTATCTTTCCATGCTAGGAGGGGAATGCCAGTTACACAGCTATCTGACACAGATACAAAATAGGCTGGAAGAACTGAGAAGGCTAGAACTACTAGTGCAAAGGGTCCCACTAGATTTCTCTTTACATAACATAAGACCAGGGGACAAAGTATATGTAAAAAATTTTGCCAAAGACAAACCCACAGAGCCCAGATGGATTGGTCCATATGATGTAGCTCTCACCACTCCTACATCGATCAAAGTGGTAGGAATAGATTCTTGGCTTCATGCATCTCATGTTAAACATCACTATACCCATGATAACACACCAAAAGACAACTTAATGGAAGTCCAAGAATCCGTTCAAACACAGATGCCCCAAGAACAACCCTTAATAAGTAAACATAGAGCCCATGAATCCAACAAAATCACACAAGAAGAAATAGAGATACTGAACAGAGACAGTGAAACCAAAATAGAATAATGCCCAAGACAGATAGTATAAATTTGGGTTAGTTAGATCAGGGAGGATTAATGTAGCCTGTGAAATACAAAAGTGGTTCCTTGTGGAACCTGGGAGTTTATTTGGGTGGATTTAGAATCCCTTAGAATTATTAAACCTATATATGAATTTCAATCTCAAGCTTAGAATAAAATATCATTAACCTCTACAATCAACTACATAGGAATAGAATAATCACCTTACAATCACACATTAAGAAAGATAACCTATATCCATTACATAAAAAAAAGAATCTCACTTGCACACATGAGGATGGCACAAATATCCTGTATAAAGTTTCACTCACATGCATCAACATATTCACTCTTACATGCACACACACATTAATCTTACACACATGCATGATCCTGTAGTTCTGGATACCTGAGATCATCTTTCAAGGTGAGATGACAGGCAAGTATCCTGTAAAGGAGAAGGCACCCTGGATCTGTGACAAATTTCAAGCAATACCAAAGGATGGAAAATACACAGACAACTGGAAAGAACTTTGAATCAAAGACATTATAGGGAATGAACTTCAGGAAAATTGGTCACATAAGATTAATCGCCAATCATATTAACTTCACATATAGGGAAGTACATTCACATGCACATTGGAATAAATATGCATCCACCACGACATATCTAGAACATGAACAAATTTTACACTGACATTAGGGGCTGTGCCGTAAATAAGGACAACCCATAAATTGTATATCTGTAAATAAATCTCTACTACCAGAGGACATATATGTATATATGTATTTAAATAACATGTGACATATTTAAATGTGTACAAATAGTAGACATGTATATATATGTATACATATACATATATAGCATAATAATGATCTAATACAGTAACGTGTATAGAAAGGAGAGTTAAAATACTAACCGTTAATAGACAGGGACAGAGTAGTTTAGGGTGGAAAAGGGAATATTGTAACTAGAGAGGTAGCATAGAAACAGAATAAATCAGATTTCATTAGATACAAGTTAATATATATATATATATATAAATTTTGTAAATTGTTACATTGGTATTAGCATTACATAAGGCATAGGATAGTTTAATTTTACTTAAGATTTGAATTTCATATTGATTGCAATAGGAATGACTTTTGTATTAAGAAATTGTTATATTGTAAAACTTTTGTTGGTACATAATACTAACCTTCTTCCCACAACTCAGTCTTAGCATAAGATAGGAATTTAGATTAGCAAATAGACAGATTAGGATAAGATTTATTATTTTGGGAGGGGGGAGGTTAGATGGGAACAATAAGCAACATAGATTAGAATAGATATAGAAGGTAAGTGACTGTCATGGGTCAGGGTGGCACCACTCGAACAACAGGAAATGGAGGATTTGTGACAGAGGCTGGCTCTAGAGAAAAAGTGCCAGGCTGAAGAGTATGTGAAATTGATCACCTGGATGGGGGAGGGGCCCCAGGAGTGGAATCCGGAGGAGGAGAAGACTCTGACTGGGAGAGCAGTGAGGGTCTCTCAGACTTGTAAAGCCAAAGAGAGAAGTTGGGAAAAAGACTTTCTCCTCAGGGTTACCCACTTTTCCTGCTGGTGACTGGAAATCTTTCCCCTCAACACTTCCCAATTGAAGGGACTTCTGAAGAGAAACTTGAGCAGACTTTAGCTCAGCTCCTGTTGCCCAGGGGTGAGTCAACCTGACTTTCTCTGAGGGGGCTCAGGCTGCCAGGGCCCGAGTTCCCCCCAAACTCGAGGAGGGAGGGAAAGGGTTTAGATGGAGATAGGGACCCCCTTTCCCCACTTTCCTTTTTACATTCTTCCCTGCCCATTATTCCTTTTGTATTATCTTGATTGAGTTGACATTAAAAGTTATCTGTTCCCCAAGCTGAGTGTGAGTGAACAGATCAAGGGGAGACCTTTTGGTCTCTAGTGGAGGGGGACAAGAGGGACAAGAGTGAATCTGGGAGAGTGGCTTTAGCTAAGGAGGGAAGGCAGAAGGGGGAAAATCTTCAAATCCCCTCTCCTCTCTCTGAGCTAACTTGTTATATCTGCTGTCTCCCTTGAAACACGCTTTGAGAAGGGGGTTCTCCTCTCTTTCTCCCTCTCCATACCAAAAGTCCAAATGTCCCTCGGGGTACAAACTTCCCTCTTTTATCTTTTTTTAATACCGTGCATTGATAGAATCATGAGTTTTGGGCTGTTTTCCAAATATAGTACCATTCTTATATCCTATCAATTCAATTTGATCATAATGAATACTTTTTGTTTTGCTATAGTCTCAACTAAATGTGAGTCTGTGTGTTTAATCACTGATGAAGTTGGAATACAGATCTCTCTAAATCAGCTTGGTCCCTTCTTGATTTCAATATTAGGGAACTATTTGTCTCACAAAGGATGTTTAATAGAATGACTTCTTAATGAGGATGGACTTGTTTGTACAAAAATATTTATAGCTGCACTTTTTGTGGTGGCAAACAATTGGAAAATGAGGGGATGCCCCTCAATTAGGTGATAACCGAACAAATTGTGATGATGGAATACTATTGTGCTATAAGGAATGATGAACCGTCACTTGATTTCTTTAAGAACTGGAAAGTCCTCCATGAACTGATCTAGTAAAATAAGCAGAACCCAGAGAACATCATACACAGTAATTGAAACGCTGTGGGGATGATCAAATGTAATAGACTTTGCAACTAATAGCAACGCAATGATCCAGGACAGTTCTGAGAGATTTATGAGAATGACTGCTATCCCCAGCTAGAGAAAGAACTATTAGAGTAGAAATGCAGAAGAAATCTTCTGATTTATCACTTGTTTATATAGGTATAGGATTTGGGGTTTGGGTTTTTTAAATTTTACTCTATTACAAAAATGAAAAATATGGAAATAGGTTTTGAATGATAATACATGCATAACCCAGTGGAATTGCTTGTCAACTCTGGGAGGGGAAAGGGAGACAACATGAATCATGGAACCATGGAAAAAATTTTTTAATTTAAAAATATATAATGGCTTCTTCGATATGTTTTAGGTTGATGCTTTTAAACATAGATGTTAAATTATTTTTTGAATATTTATAGACCACTCTAAATCCAGGTTCTCTTCATCCTACCTTTAAGACTTTAAGAATTGCTCAAATTATCATGCTGATTGGGTTGTTCAAGTTCTCTATTTCTTGTTTCCTTTATTTGAATATTGCATATTTTTGTAGGTACCTTAACATTTCTGTGAAGTCCTCATTTTTGCTGGCATTTAGTAGTGCATAATAGTTTCTGACTTGTTTCCTCATTCATCACTGTTGAATTATTTTATTTTTAATTTTGGTAATTTTAAATCCTCCTCTTTTTCCCTTCTCTCCCTCCCTCCCTCCCTCCCCTTCTCCATTTCTCTGTAATTAATGGTTTATCCAGTTTATTAGCCTTTTTTAAATAACCAGAGGGATAGAGATCTATCTGGCTGATTGAATGCCTTGAGGTAATCACCACTGGCATTGCCTTAGAGTTGGGTTTGAACAGCTTCCCCATTCATCTCTACTTGCACTTCTTGCTTACACTCCATCCCACACTCAGTTGTCTAGATTAATATGCTGGTTCTTCCAATAAGGGACCTAATGGAGTATGAGAACAGGAGTGGGAGAATTGATGATTATGTGGGTTTTTTTTTTAAACCGATGCCTTCTGTCTTATAATCAATACTGTGTATTGGCTCCAAGGCAGAAGAGTAGTAAGGGCTGGGCAATGGGGGTTAAGTGACTTGCCCAGGGTCACACAGCTAGGAAGTGTCTGAGTCCAGATTTGAACCTAGGACCTCCCATCTCTAGACCTGGCTCTCAATCCACTGAGCCACCCAGCTGCTCCCAATTATGTGTTTTTTAAGAACCCCCTCCTCTGTTATTTCAGATCAGAAAGTTTTACATTATATGAAGATGTTTCCCATAATCATCTCATCTAGCTAAAATGATGCTGTCTTATTGCTTATTGGTTTGAGATGTTGAGTTCTGGAAGTTATACTGTTCTCAAGTCTATCAATTTTCTAATTTCTAAAATGTTAAAGAGGTTGATGGTGAGTCAGCCAATCATGGTGTTATACACATACAATCCCCATTACTATGGAGGTGAAGTTTGGTGGATCTCTTGAGCTCAGGAGCAATTTGAGCAATAGTGAGCTATGCAGAGAGGATATCTGCACACAATTCAGCCTCAATATGGAGAGTCCTAGAGAACAGGACATCCACCAAACAACCTGTACTTATTAATCACCTACCAGGTACTATGGACTGGGAATATAAAAAGAAGCAGAAAAGTCTCTGCTCACAAGGAGCTTAGTGTCTCATAAAGGAGACAATGTGCAAATAAATAAATAAATGCAAAACAAATCATATGAAGGATAAATAGGAAATAAAAGAGGAAAGGAATCAGATTAAGAGCAGTTAGGGAAGTCTTCCTGTAGCAGGTGTGATTTTAGTTGGCATTTATAGGAAGTGAGAGAAGTCAATAGTTGTAGACCCAGGTTTGCATAAAAAGGAGCAAATGCCTTGGGTGGAAACAGGGCATGTTAAAATATATGTGCCAATCAATAGTGGTGTGGGGCCTATTGGCATTTCACCTAGGAATCAAGGAGAAAATAAATTAAATAAATTATTTTTATAATGTATTAATTTTTATTATATAATTTATAAATAAAATGTAATAAATAAATAAAAAGAAAGCTTTGAGAGAGCCAACTAAACAAAATCAATCTGAAGGCAACTAAGGATGAAATTGGAAGGAATGCAGACAAAAATATCTCTGCATAAAGATTGTTTTAACAAACTCTTCACCAGCCAAGAAATAAAGGATATGTCATTTGAAGTTAATGCCCCAGACCTGAATAAGCTACTAGAGGAAATGATCATTAAAGAAGACAAAGATGAGATAAGTGTATGGACTAGACAACATCTATACAGAGGAGTTCCATGCTAGTGTCAACTCAGTTTTGATGGTTAGGGGAATCTCGAAGAGGAGAATATAATGAAGGAAAGGGGTAGGGAGGTGGGATCTTTTAAAAGGGGACTAAAAATATCAGTAACTACCAACCCTGTCTCTATCCATGTCTCTGCCCACTAACCTGACTGTCAGTGTTTTATGACAATAATTTTTACTCGGATCAAGGATATCTTTGATGGACGAAGGGAACAGGAAGCCTTTTACAAATGAGATTGCAGAGCAAAATACATCTTTACAGTCATATAGCTGACTGAAAGATAAAAAATATGCAAAGTCCCTCTCTGTTGATTGTTTTTTAAAAGCGTTTAATTTGGTAAGACCTTAAGTGCTCTCCCCAAAATCACATAAGTTTAGGGACAGCTAGGTGGCTCAGTGTATAGAGAATAAGATTTGGAGATGGGAGGTCTTGGTTTCGAATCTAACCTCAGACACTTCCTAGCTATGGTTTATAACCTTGTCATTGTCCTTGACTCTTCATTCTCCATCCTACATATCCAAGTCATTTAACTCCATTTTCCTTGTTCCTACCACTCTTTTGCCTTGGAATTGATACTTAGTTTCATTCTAAGACAGATGGTAAGGGTTTAAAAAAAATTAGATAAGATTCCTTAAAAATAAGATTCCTTAAAAATTGTAACAATGGAAATAACTTTATTCAGGAATTCTCTGCTTATAAATGCATGCTTATGAAAGGTGCTTGTTAATCTGGCTTCCAAACTATTCACTCAACTCAAACTATCTCTCTAAAGTTATCAACAATCTCTTAATTTCAGGATCTTATGAACTTTTGTCAATATCATCCTTCATGATGTATGGTCTACATTTGACACTTGATTTAAGACACCCTCAGAGATATTTTCTCTACTCTGGGTTTTTGTAGCAGTACTTTCTCCCCATTGTCTTACCTGATTTGCCCTCCTCGGTCAGTTGCCTTTCCTGATTCAGTATCCATATCACACCCTTGATCGTTATTATTTCCAAAGGAATATCATCTTATTTACTCTCCCCAAGTCTTTTTTCTCTATATTTTTTCTCATCTAGACTTAATCAGCTCCCAGGGGTTTAATTATCATCTCTATGCATGACTCAGGGATCTATATATCTAGTTGCATTTTTTGCCTCAAGTTTTAATGTATCAGTTGCTTATTTGACATTTCAAACTACAAAGAGAAAACACATTCATTACCTTTATCTTCAAATTCCCCTCTTTCTTCTAAAGTTCCTTATTTCTGTGAAAGGTACCATCATTCTTCCACTTTACCAGGCAGCTAGCCTCAATCCTCATTCTTCTTTTCTTCCTATTCAATTGCCAAATACTGTCATTTCAACCTCCATCAGATTTCAAACTGTATGTATCAGAGACAGCTTAATAAAGTGTCCAAAACAAAACTCATTATCTTGTCTTCTTTCCTTTCCCACGCTTTTCTATTTCTATCAGAGGCACTGTCATCCTTCTAGTCTCAGGTTTGTAACCTTGTCACTATCCTTGACTCTTCACTCTCCACCCTACATATCCAAAAAGTGACTATATCTTGCCATTTTTACCTTCACATCTTTCATATCCAACCTCTTTCACTCACACAGCTACCATCTTAGTTCAGGACTTCATTACTTATTGCCACAACCTAAATGATTTCACTTTAAGCTTCTCAATAATCCAAGCTGACCTGAAAGACAGATCTGACCAGATCATTCCTTACACAGTCCATTCCTGTTCATTTCTTTTGCCTCTAGGATAAAATAAAAACTTTTCTAGGTTACTTGTAAAGACCTGCACAGCCTGGCTCCAATCTATCTTGCCAGTATCCACTGGACATTATTCACCCGCCCACAAATTGGTGTTCTCTCTCTCTATATATATTTTTTTCTCTCAATATCTCTCTCCCTCATTATTTCTCTCTCCCTCGTTCTTTTTGTCTATCTCCCTCTGTCTTTCTGCCTCTCTGTCTCTGTCTCTCCTTGTCTGTCTCTCTTCCCCACCCCCAACAAGAACCTTTAACTTCCAAAATCATGCCTTCATACCTATCATCTCACATGCTTAGAATTCAGTTCCTCCTTAATTTCTCATAATTTTAAAAGGTATCATTTTCTGTATCAAACTATTTCTAATTGCCCCAAAGACAGTAACATCTTAACTACCTTTAACAATTTTGTATAAACTTGATTTATTCACTTTAGGCATATGTTGTATCCCTATCTTATTCATCAATAAAGATGTACAGAGCAATTATTTTATGCCAGGCACTGTGCCTGTGAACTTTGGATTACTCCACCCTACTTAGTCTAACAAAAACAGGAATGTCTACACCCATACTTAAGGATTAAGTATTTAGGAGGATGTCCTATATAACAGACATGTGCTAGCAAATGACAAATCAGAAACAACTGACCCCTGGGCTGTCCTAAGTCAAGCTTAAGCTACCATTGGTACATGTAAGATGCAGGAAAATGAAGTAAAAACCGTCTATATATTTCATGTCACTTCCTCTCTCCAGCCTCTTTGGTGGCGGAGAGGTGGCTCTGGAGGCAGCATGCTGAGCGTTTTGGCATCTTGGGTGGCAGCTGCTATTGTCCAGGTTTAGCAGTGAGTTTTCCTTGATACCATACTGGAGGAAGCTGAGTAGCCTAGTTCAGGTGCAGCATCTTTACTGAGCCCTCTCAGAGTTTAGGCTGATTCTTTCTCCTTTACCTTCCAAACACTATCCTCTTAAAAAGCCACTAATCTTCTTCAGGGACCTCATGGCGGAGGACTTTGAACTCCCCCTGGCACGGGCCAGGTGGGAGAAATCCTATACCCTTTCCCTCCCCCTTCTCCTTAATTCCTTCCCTCTATATTAATTAAACCACCATAAATTTACCAAAAAAAAAAAACTGACTTGGGTATTTTATTTGGGATATTCCCTGGAGACTAAAAATAATTTGGATTAGGTCACAACCCTAAAATTATCCTTACATGCCTTAAGTATTACGGATACAAAGAGTCCAAAGATAGAACTTGCCCTCAAGGAATTCACAATCTAAGGAGAGAGATAGCATTCCAATAAACATATACAAATGAAGTTATATATATAGGATAAACATGAAATAATTGAGAGAAGGCACCAGAATTAAAGAGGACTAAAAATGCCTTTCTGTAAAAGTTGGGATTTTAATTGAAATTTTTAAAAACCCAGGGAAGTCAGCAGGTGGAGTTGAGGAGAAAAGAACATTCCAGGCATGGTGGACATCCAGAGAAAATGCCCAGAGCCAAGACATAGAGTATCTATGTTTGTGGAGCAATCAGAAGGCCAGTGTGTCGACATGGAATCTAAGAGAAGCCCACATTGTAGCAGCATGAAATCTGAAGACCCCCAAGTTTCAGTCAGTTTGAAAGCTAGAGATCCCAAGTCCCTGTTCCTGTGAGAATACACTGGAGGGAAGTTCCAGACTTAGCTATTTCAGATTGAATAACAGACTTTAAAATATTTAATGGCCCTAGTTAGGTGGAGTTAATGTCAATCAATCATATTTCCCTGTACCTTGGTTCCCCAAAAATGTATATAAGTTCCCCAAATTCTTTGTCCCTCAGAGTTATCATCTCTCACAGTTTTTCTCCCAGGGATACAGTCCTCCAAGTCCCAGGGTATAGTCCCTGTAAAAGTTTGGGCACCAGGTTCTGTGCAGTGGCACAAATATTGGACTTATCGCTTTTTCTGATTAAAGATTTGGTTTTCAGACTTCTTTAGTAGTTTTGTGTTTTTTCCAAGTCAACAAGTGTCATTGGATTGAAGAATATGTGGTAAAGAGTGAGGGATAAGAAGACTGGAAAAGAAAGAGGAGGCTAGTGTGTGACTTGTGTTTTAGGAAAATCACTTTGGTCTAATTATTGCCTCCCTCATTAGAATGTAAGCTCAGTTTAAGTAGAGAGTTTCATTCTTTGCATTTGTGTCTCCAGCACCCAGCAGTGTCTGTCACGTAGTAGAAGCTTGATGATTGATTAGCTTTCTCATAAAAGATATTCAGTTAAGAGTCCAAATTATCGAGATACAAGATACCCCTTTTTTTCAGATGGCATTGTGCTGACTGTTTCAACCTCAGAAATTCTGCAGCTTCCTAAATGAGCTTCAAATCCACTCAAATGAATTTGGCCTTATTAACAAAGGAAAAATCAAGTAAAAGCTAACTGTGTATTGTTTAGACTATGATATGCCATTAGATGACCAACCTCAGGATTCCATCAGTAAATATAACTGAGATGGATACTGCAAAAGGACAGTGAGTTGAGCTTAGA
This sequence comes from Monodelphis domestica, assembly GCF_027887165.1. Classification (NCBI taxonomy): domain Eukaryota; kingdom Metazoa; phylum Chordata; class Mammalia; order Didelphimorphia; family Didelphidae; genus Monodelphis; species Monodelphis domestica. The sequence goes on along the minus strand of NC_077234.1, from coordinate 231,021,680 downwards.
ATCGAATAGGAGATTAGGCTACGTTGCCTCTAGGAAATGCAGTTCTTTTTTAATAACTCCAAGCTTCTCTTTAAAGAGACACATAACAAAATGTTCTTTTGGTGGTGCTCTGTGTCTACAAGTCTTACGAACACTATGGTCTCTGAAGCATGAAGTTTGGAGTCATGAAAAAGGGAATGGAAAAGCACATAGTGGATATAAGCAGACTGCAACCTATTACCAAGAATTATGCAGAACTGCTATTGAATAAATGTGTTATCAGAAGAAGAAAAAAACACCTATGAACTGATCATAAAGTAGAACAAAAAAGATAATTGATGGACAATCCATTTGTTTAATTAGTAACCACATGATGTCAACATTTAATGAACTTGAAGCATATTTTTGAGAAGACACAGAAAAATTGCACACGATGGCCAGGAATGTATGGATGGCAACCTGTATCACTGAAGAAATTAGTCACAGATCTATTGGAGTATTAGAATATCTGAGACACACTGTTGACTCCCAGCTCAAAGTCTACTGATCCTCCCTACCAGATAATTTTTATAAGTACTCTTGTCTCTCCAAGGCTCCTCTATCCTTTCCTTTATAGTTGGCATTCTAGCTCCTGTAAATTCTATTTTGTTGAATTCAGTTCAGCACTATATATACCCTGTCTAAATGCGTCCCAATACCAACTTAATTATTCAACATATTAGGCATCTCTTCTAACATTGTGCCATTTCCAAATTTCATAAATATTCTAACTAAATTATTTTAAGTGTTGTCAAAATCATTTAACTCTGAAAAACTAGAAAGAATCTTGAACTAGGCATTAGCCTGAACAGGGCTCAGGGAAAGAATATTTCTCCTCTGGGCCTCAGTTTCCTTATCTGTCAAATCAAGTTGAACTAGATGATATATAAAGTTTTATACATATAAATGCAATTTAATTTCATACATAGTGCTGCCTGCATAATATCTCATTGACCCACCAACAGAGTAGTATCTTCACATCTGTTAAATATTGGTGAAAGTTAAATGAAAATGGGTTTGTCAAATATTTTGATTCTAAAAATGAATTAATATGCCCAATTATGAATAAATTAATAAACTGAAACTAGCAACTAAAATTTTACCAGTACCTTGAAATTTCATTATGAAATTCTCCATTAAGTTAGTGTTGATGGAGCCTTCTCCGATCTATGTACCATTACTAATAGAACATAGAGAGGTGGTTTATAGGTCTATTTTTAAAAAATCAATCTAATTCTGTAAGTGGGTTTTTGGCATCTAATATGCTAAGAAATTTCGACTCTAAGGTTCCAACATATTTGGGGTTTTTTTAAATCCTTATCTTCCATCTTAGAGTCAATACTGTGTATTAGTGCTAAGGCAGAACTGTAAGGACTAGGCAATGAGCATTAAGTGACTTGTCCCAGGCTACACAGACAGAAAATGTATGAGGCCACATTTGAACCCAGGACCTTCCATCTCTAAGCCTGGCTGTCAATCCACTAAACTACCTAGCTGCTCCCTAATATGTTCTTAAATCTCTAGGAAGTCATATTCTTACCCACAAAAACCCTCAGAAAGGTGATTGGTGAATAGCGTTTGATTGAAGACTGAATTTTTCAAGTATATTTTGTTCCAAAATTACTGTCAAATCAAAGACCCCAAAGTGTCTTGTCAAAAACTACTAGCTAAAAATTGACTTTGTAACTTTAAATTTAGTTTTATGATATATGATTAATCACATGGTTCGATGGGGATGTGATTGGGGATGTTGACTTTAAATGATCACTCTCTTGCAAATAGTAATAATATGGAAATGGGTTTTGAACAATGACACGTGTATAGCTCGGTGGAATTGCTCATCAGCTCGGGGAGGGGAGAGCGAAGAGGGAAGGGAAAGAATGTGAATCGTGTAACCATGGGAAAATATTGTTAATTAGTTAAAATTTAGTTTTATGCATGTGGTCAGAGAGCTAATATTCAAAATGTTCCTTAATACAGAAAGAATTAAGATGCTTGGTGATGGTCATGTAGTGACAAGAATCACCCGAGGTACGTGTGTGTGAGAGGAGTGGGGGGGTGCGGGGGGGGGAAGATATGGACAAAATCACATTTCAAGGTTCAATATCATAAAGGGAATATGCATTTGATAATATGGTACTGTTGATATATATTTCATTATTTTATTGTTTCTATGAACATTCTAGAGGTTCTGGAAGGGTTCTCTTATTTCAAGAGATTTAAATGATAATCATAGTAGTACTTTCACTTTCATTAGGACTTTAAGTTGATTTCTATCACTCCATAGTGTGTATTCTTTGTATCTACATTTTTCATTTCTTTATTTTTTGTCACTTATCCTGGGGTTCCTATTATTGTTTGGGGGTGGGATGGGGAAAATTAAGTTCTTTTCCATCCTGCATTTTTCATTCATTCTTTTCTGAACTTTTCTTCCTATTTTGAGACCCCAAGTGAAAGGGGGAAATTTGGGTAACATGTGAAAGGGACAGAGTGCATGGAATAAAAAGTGTCGGAAAATCGAGGAGAGTCAAGGAATGGAATTTTGGAGAGAGGGCTGGATGAGAAGCTGACAGTTAAACTTGGGAACATGTAGATCCCAACACAATAGATTTCCATCTCTATCATTTTTCAGATTAGGATATTGAAGCCCAGATTTAGGGGACTCCCACAAGTTAATGGGGGATGAGGGGGTTAAAATTAGCTTTGTTATCTCCTTCAGCCATCTTGCCAGAAGTCCCTCTTCTTTCCCTGACAAGGTGGAGCTTATATCCAAAGTCTGCCTTCCTAATGGAAGACTCTTCCCTTGAATCCAGATAGCGTTTACACTAGATCCCTTCTCCACCCAGATTACCAAGACTGGCCACCCTCCTTGAGGAGTGAGCAGGGGGCAGTCCAGATGCTAATTTCAAGAAGTATCAACAGAGATGAAGACCCAAAGCAAGGAGCAAGCTGTGTTTAGAAGATCAATGATCTACTAATGTAGCCTTCTATGGTTTTTATAGAAGAAATACTTTGAGGGGATAATGATTAACAACAATAGCTAGCATTTATATAATACCTTCTCTGTACCAGCTGCTGTGCTAAGCACTTTACAAATATTATCTCATTTGCTCTTCACGCAACTTGGAAGGTAGGTCCTATCTCCATTTAACAGTTTAGAAAACTGAGGGAAACACAGGCTGTGACTTGCTCAGGAAGCTTCTGAGGCATTTGAATTCAGATCTTCCTGACTCCAGGCCCAGCATTCTATCTCCTAGCTCCTTCTTTTTCCTGCCTGCCTACCTTCCTTTTCTTTTTTCCATTTCCATTTTCTATTTCTTCTTACTCTTTTGAGGTGCTAAGGGTAGGAAACTGAGTTTAGATTCAGCCTCTCATTAACACCATCGGGGCAGACGTCCTCTTCTCTCTTGGCTTTCATAGCACTGTTGTCACGTGGTTGTTTTCCTGGCTTTCTGGCTGCTCTGTTTTTCTTGTCCCCCTTTCTCCTCAGTGTGAGTGCCTTCTAAAGCTCTATCCTTATTCTTTGGTCTCTCTGTCTCCCATGGAGATCACATTTACTACTATAGCTTGAATAATCAACCTTATGGACCTACACAAAAATAAGACCCAAATCTATAAAAGCATTCCTAGGCTCTCCTGAACTCTGGTCTTCCATTTCCAACATTAAATATTGTCATCTGAATGTCTTGATGGCACTTCAATCTCAGCATGTTAAAAATTGAACTTCTCTTCTACACTAAACTCTGATTCATGCAGCTTTCCTTTTATTATTTTCCCCTCAAACTTTCCACTTAGTAGAGGGTCTTTGAGTTGCGACAGAAAATTCATCACCATGTCCTAACCTGCTAAGGAGCCTCTGAACTTAGCTAGCTGGTTCTGTAACAAAAGTGTAGCCCGTCACAAAACACCTAAGCCCTTCTATCTTTTGACCCCCAACATTCACCCCCCATCAAGACCCCAGAGTTTCTTCTCCATTGTGACACACATGAGCATAGGACTTCTGTAGAATTCTTTGCACAATGTATTTTATAATTATTTGTTCAATTAAATCATAAGGATATTTTTGATAATCTCAAATTCAAGAACTATTCCATAATTTTCCAAGAGGAAATAAAATAGTTCAGGAGTGAATTGCCCAAGGTCCCATTGTAAACCATGCCATTGCCAGGACTATATGCCCATGGCCTGATTCCCAGTACAACGCTTTACTACTATGCAACACTGTCTGTCCTAATACTTCCATTCTGTTAAGCAGACTAGATATTGTTGATGGTTAAGGCACCTACTGTTTTCAAATCATGTATATTTAAATTAACAATAACTTTTCAACTATATTCTAAGGGAGTTGGACTTGTTGGGAAAGGTATACCACAGAACAAAAAATAAAAACAAAAAAAGCAACAAAAAAGAGTTGGTAAAGACAAAGAAATAAGCAGCTAGAAATAACCAGGTGTCGGCATTATGTGGTACTTTCTATTCTATTCCTATGGCTGTCCAACTGAGCTCATGTAACAATTACTTCAGATCCTCTTTCAAAAGGTCAAAAGAGAAAAAAATGGACATATTTCACTCAGTTTGTGCTCTGAATGGATGCTGAAAGGAAGATGAGAAGACAGTTACCTGCTGCTCTCTTAAAATGAGTGAGAATTCATTTCAATTAGTGTAAACACATACTGGCAAAGGAAAAGCTTCCAAGTTTAACTCCAGGTCAAAGCTGGAATGCTTAGCAGGCAAGCAGCAGGGGATATGGAGAGCCAACTAGGTGGATGTTTTTAGTCACAGGCTTGGAGTTGAATTCATTAAGTCTCAAAGTAAGGAAAGTAAGATCCTCAGTTAGTAGCAGAATAAGGTCTAAGGATCAGATATTTATGTCCTCAGGGATCTATGCATCACACCATAAAATAACTTCTTTGATTAGCCATTATTTATCAGGATTAATCTAAAAGTACATGGACAGAAACACTTCTGCTGTAGAAACAGACTATTAAACTTTGAAAAGTCTTTCGTAAATGGAATCAAGTTAAGAAACTGATTGTAGTTAGGACAGTATGTTTGCAAAGAATTCAATCAAATAATCTGTTTCTGTATGTCCTGGAACTTTCGGGCAAGTTATCTTAAAGAGCACTAAACATTAGTGCTCCTATTGTTGAATTAAATTAAGCCAGTAGTCTATGACTGCCATCTAGTGATGCACCAAGAGTTACACTTGCTCAGAATATCCAATTTTTAGGATTATCATGGGACCATAGATTTGAAACCAGGACCTTAGACATTTAGTTCAACTCTCATTTTTATAAATAAGGAAACTGAAGGTCAGAGTTGCCAAGTAATGAGTTCATTGTCACCTCTCTCGTCCACAAAAGACAATAATAGCTGACAGAGTTATGATTCAGGCCCAAGCAATCAACTTAAAGATCCCGGGCTCTTTTCCTTTACCACACAAGGGACAGTGATGATGCATCACACTATTCTCCAGTTTTATATGCATTGTCTCCTCAAGTCATTTGCAAACAACTTACTTTTTTTTCTTTTATACTTTCTCACAATGCCAGATGGAAGGTACTCAAATGTAGTTAGTTATTAATGAAACCAATTAAGCAGAAAATCATTTCAACAAGAACAAAATGAAATTTTAACAAATGAACAAAATTTGGCTGCATTAGTTCACAACATAAAATGAGGCTCTCTGGTACAGAGGCAAGAATACTGGGTTTGGAACCAGAAGACCTACACTTGAATCCTGGCTCATCAAGTCACCTATAGAGGACTTAGTTTCTTCATCATAAACATCAAAGGGGAGTAATAAATGATCTGATCTACATTATGAGTAAACACTAACAAATTTTTATCTGTGCAACAACATTGCTTTACCCAATATATTGTGAAAGTCTCAAACATCAATATATGCTGTTATGAATCTATTTGTAAGGATGGTTATGAATGAACTAGAAGGGATTAATTTCATTGTCAAAATAAGTGTGAGTTAAGCCTAAATTCAATTCATAAGAGACTATGAACACTCCTAATCAGGCTGAATTCATTTTATTTGGAAATATTTAACAATTATAACTTTCTAAGTCAAAGCCATTGTTTTTATTCACAAGTCAGCTGGCTGTTAGAACCTCTTGAACAATGATTTAAAAAATCTTGACATAAACATTTTAAACTAGAAGGGGCGGAGTTGCTATTCTGAAATCAGACAACCAATGTACTTTTTAAGTAGCAACTAATGTATCCCTAAAAAGAAAGGTTGTCTAAATTGATACAATAGCTACAATAACATCACTAACCATTTTATAAAGATCTTGTGTTCTTATGGAACCTTTTTAAAAGTAATTTAATTTAAAGAACTAAAAGACAGAGTTGTAGTCTAAAAGGCATATGCTATTTAATATTCACAGGACATGGATATTCAATTCTATCCATCTAAAGAAAGGAAAACAAAAAGTGAAAGTACCAACGGTTAAGGCCAAGTTAGCTGCTCATGAAGCAAGTGGGCAATGTGTCCAATAGCCTCTCCAGCAGTACTATAGCTGGAAAAGTAGAATGAAAGAAAAGCAATAGCCCCCCCAATTTCCACAAAAGTCAACACAAGGAATATAATATGTAACTAGCACAAAAAAAGGAGGAAGGAATTGTAAGACAGAAGACTCTCCTATAATCGATACTATCCCCTCCCAAAGAAGCAAAACTGCAACAAAAGTCTTCTATTAGTCTGAAAACAAAGGCAATATTTTATTCAAGTAACTTAAAATGTTTTTCCAGAAATAAAAACCAAAAGTTTTGATTTATGGGTTTTTCCATCCATTTGTTTTCCCTCTTAGAGCAATTATGAAATAAAATCCACAGGACATTTATTTTTCCTCCTAAGAATAAACAGTCTTAGTTCCATGGCAAGAAAATAAACTTCAACTTCACATTTTTTTGCTGAATCAAGTTAAATTATTTACATTTTTACGAAATGTTCTACAATTAATACAGCTGCTAATATTGCATTTTAAAAGAGAAAATATGCAGTTCTAAGCAGTAAGTGTTAAAGAAGTTTTTTAAAACATCTAGAACCAATATTTATAAGAAATATTAGAGAAATTCATACTGCAGTAATTGGGCAACTCAGACAAAAAAGTGATCCATTTCTGCCAAAGAGTCCAGCTGTCTTGGTTTCTTTTTGATCTATCTAAAAGGAGAAACCATGCTATTTCCATTAGTTTTTCATCTGGTATCAACTTGTCAAAGTGACAGCATAAACATCACTATATGGAGAATGTTTTTCATATTTTCATAAAAAAATTTTTACTTTTAGTAAATTGCCCGGGGATTCTTGGTACTGTAATAGGCCTCACATGCAGCTACATAAGCAGACTCAGGGAAGAAATCATCATGGTATTCAGCTAAAAACCTAAAAAAAAGGGAGGAAATTGAAAGAAATGTTAGTTTTAACATTATTACTACAACTTTATGATTCAGATGAACTTTTATATTCAATATTATAAGGTCTTTCAAACACAAACTAAAGTCTAATAAGGGGAAAATTAAATAACCAAAAAAAAACACTTATTCAAAATTTCAGAAATATTTTTCCCCCTAAGTTGCCTGAATCACAACAACCAAAAACAAATACTATACCTCATAAGAATATTATCATCAAATAAATTCCTAAAGCATAATATAGTTGAGCAAAATATTAAGTTCTACTCTGTTCTAAAGTCTATTCTTTAGTGAAAGGGGAATAATTTTGATTCTGATACTATGAGCCTAAAGGCAGAGATAAGATAGCTTAATGACTAGAATGATGGGGTGGGAGTCAGGAAGACCTCAGTTTAAACCTACTCAATTAATAATTCATTATGTGATTTGGGGCAAGTTACTTAAACCCTCTCAATCTCAATTTTCTCATCTGTAAAATTTGGGTTTTGATGCCTCCCTCCAGATAAGTCTTGTGTGGCAATAATTATAATTATAACCTCACTATTCTTCTACTTATAACTATTCCCTAGGTAACACACTGTATAGAATGCCAGACCTGGACTCAGGAAGAAATGAATACTCAGAAGAAATGAATATTTGGTTTTAGACACTATGTAACCTTGTGTTTCCTCATCTCATCTTATCTGGGGATAACTTCACCTACCTCCTAGTGTTGTTGTTGAGAGGATAAAATTGAGTTATTTGGAAAGCACTTATAAATCCAAGTTATTATTATAGTAATACTATATAAAGAATAAACTCCTAATCCTGATATAGCAAATCCTCCACAATCTAGGCTCAGCCTACCTTTCCAGCTGTATTGCAAACTACTCCCAACTTTACATGCGTCTCCATTCACATTCTACCCATTCCAATCTTTATACTTTATTCATGCTTTTCCTTCTATCTCTGTCAATCTTTCATTCCTTCAAAACGGATCTTAAGTACCACCTCAACTATGAAGGCTCCTCTAAGTCTTTTCCCAACCAAAATGAAAGTGATCCTTTTCTCCTCTTGATTTTCTCATAGTGCTTGGCCCGAAAGTTTCTCTTGCACTTCAGTTTCATTGATGTTCAATTCAACAAATATTAAATCCATTTTGTGTGAGGGCAATAAACTAGGTTTTTTTTTGGGGGGGGGGTAAATAGTCTCTACCCTCATGGAGCTTATACTTCACTATGGAAATACAACTTATATAAATAACTAAATACAAAATATAAACAACATAATACAAAATAATTTCCAGAGGGAGAGGTTCAATAAAAGTTTCATTTAGAAAATGGAATCTGAGGTGTATCAAGAGGTAGAGAAGAGGATGAAATAGGAGACCACCTGAGCAAAAAGGAAGGTATCAGGAGATGGGATGTCAAATATGGGCAACATCTAGCTTGCCAGTTTGCCTAAAATGGATGAATAATATGAAATAAAAATGGACAGTAGGTGACAGTTGGGTTGTAGAACCTACACATGGCCTGAGGATTTTGTATTCTGTCCTGGAAGCAATAGGAACAAGGTGATATGGTCAGATTGTGTTTTAGGAATATCAATCTGGCAGCTAGGTGGAGGACATATTGGAAAAGAAAGAGAATGGAGGCACACACCCACACAGGAAAAACTGGAGGAAAGTGAAGAGAAAAATAAATTTCATTTCAAAATAGGGATTTTGCTCTCAATTTTATATTTTCATAGTTACTGGCTTCAGATTCATATCATACCCTAGAGTCTATCCTTATGTGGAAAAAGTAAAATGTACTCCTCAAGGCCAAGTTAAAAAGTCACATATTATTTCCTAGTCCACTTGTTATAGAGGATTCTCCAAGTACACTAAATATACTGATTGAGAAATAAGATGAATTATGTAAAGATACAAAAGCCAAATACAAGATAACTCTAACTACAAATGAAGGTATAGGACAATTTTACAAAATAGCTTTAACAATCAAAAAGCATATATTAAACGTCAGGCAAAGGGATAAGAACTGAGCATATAGATACAAAGAATGAAACAATCCGAATTCCCCAAAAAAACTGCTTTAAAAATTATTAAAAACAATGTATCCTAGATAAGATAAAGTGATGGCATATATTTTACACAGAAAAGGCAAGTTACCTCAGAAAGAGTTCAAAGTGCTTAACCAAAGCCTTAAGATTCTTATCAGAAAAGCACATCTTCCCAAGGATCTCAGGAAGTTTTACTGGAAATAAAGAAACAACCCACAATCAATAAACCAAACAAAAGTAGTTAATAGTAGATGTCTATCCTTATCTCACCTTTAATTTTCTTATTTTGGAATTTGATTTTCTACTCCTTACATTTCTGATGAAACTTGTATTTTTTTTTTAAATAAAGTTTTAGCTACCAATAGTTTCTAAAAAAAAATTCTGAGTATTTAAAAATCAACATTTACTAAGGATTTATGTAATACTGATGGAAATATCAAAACAAACCTAAATCATTAGCTAGAATTCTGAATTGGAGAAAACATTAAAAGATAAAGGCACCAGAATCTCTTACCAAACATTCTCAACAAATGCTGTGACCCATAAATGTATGATGGAGGAGGAGGCTGATCACTCTGGGGATAATTCTCTGGCATAAGTTTCCAGGAGAGCACCTAAAAGTAATAATTTAAAAGCTTCATGATTATTTTATTAAAAACTTATTTAAAGACTTTAAAATTAAGAATCCTACAAATAAGATTTGTAAAAATGCACAGGAATAAGCAAAGACATTTCAATTCTGTCATATAAAATAAAGATGTAATTTTTTAAATCAAATTTCCCCCTAAGTTTTATGGGACCAGAAAATATGCTTTTGTTGATATATTTAACTCAGCATGCATTTCTCCAATTTCCCAAAACCACTTACCAAAAGTACATTCTCAAAACAGTTAAACAAAACTTCCCGAGAGAGTAAGTGGAAGCTCAAATACACATCACTTTTCACTTCTGTAGTTTTCCATTTTGTTTTTTTAAACCTTTACCTTTCATCTTAGCATCAATACTGTGTATTGGTTCTAAGGCAGAAGAGCAGTAAGGGCTAGGCAATGGAGGTGAAGTGACTTGCCCAGGGTCACACAACTGGGAAGTGTCTGAGGTCAGATTTGAACCTAGGATCTCCCCTCTCTAGGCCTGGCTCTCAATCCATTGAGCTACCCAGATGCCCTAATAGTTTTCCATTTCTTAACAGAAAGGATGCAATACATTAACTTTATTTATTTGATATCAATATTGGCCACAGCATTTGATCTAAGTTTCACTCCTCTTGAGCACTGTCCTCACTTACAATGCTGCTAGCTTTTTTATTGTGCATCATTTTCCATAGTTTTCAATGTTTCTCTGAATTGCTAATATTCAGTCAATGAACAAACATTTAAGTACCTAATCTACAGCAGGCACTGTGCTAGGAACAAGGAGAGAGAAATAGAATAAATGAAACAATTCTTATCCTTGTAGGGCTTAGATTTTGTTCTACATTCATGTACCATTTGCTCAAACATTGTTCCACTGCTAGACATAATTCCCCCTTTTTGCTACTGTAAATACTACTGCTATAATTATTTTAGTACATTTGAATATCTCTCATGTGATCATTAACCTCCTTTGGGAAATAAAAGCAGAAGTAGGATCATTGCATCAAAGAGTATGAATTAAAGAGTTAATAAAATCTTCTTATAGAATTCCAAATGGAAAAGAATAAGTGTGTGTCTTCCCAAAGTCCCGCCTTTCCATCTTTGCCAATTAGATGGATGTGAGGTGTTACAGTATACTCATTTTAATTTTTACTTCATTGATTATTAGTAATTTTAAACATTTTTTCAATTAGATCAAAGATTTAGATCTGGGGGAGAGGTCATTAGTCTATCATTTTACAGATGAGAGTCATTGGAGAAATGACTTGTCCAAGGTTAAAATGACCAAAAAAAAAGTCAGGATTCAAACCCAGGTCTTCTGACTCCAAATCCATATATTTATAGTTTGTCTTATTCTGAAAATAGTTCATATCTTTTAAGCATCTGAATGGCTTTTCAGTTTTACCAATCTGTGTCAATTCCCTTCAGGTGATATAGCATGGTTCAATAGAAAGATTGCTGGCTTTGAAATAATAGGACTTGAATTAAAATTCCAGCACCACACTTACTGTGTGATCTTTGCAAAGACTTAAATTCTTTGGCCCTCAGTTTCCTTTTCTATAAAAGGAATACATAAGATTAGATGATATCTAAAAGTTTCTTTAAGCTCTATGCTTTTATCAGAGATTTCTTTTCCTCCACAATTAGTTTATTTTATATGCATTTTGTGTATGCACAAGCTTTTAAAAAATTTTCATGAAATTAAAAAGGTCAACTTTGTCTTTTATATGATCTTCTATCCTATGTCTGGTTACAAATTCTTCCATAATTTTTAGCTGAGGAAAATGTAACCTTTCATTCCTCTATTTTTTTAAATGTGTGTGCTTTTTAAAAATTAATTAGATCATACATTTTTAAAATTTCTGTAGTATATAAGAAGTTGGTCTAAACCTAGTCTGTATTCTAGTATTCTATACAGTTTTTCCATATTCCCAGTAATTCTCCAATAGAGACCTTTCTGTAGCACTTGTAATAGTGGACATTTTTGCTTCATCTTTGTCATAATCATATTCTCTTATTTTTCTTCTATTATTGTTCCAGCATTTCTATTATTAGGTCAGATAGTGGAGACAGGAAATAACTGCTTATAATTTCTCCTATTTCTCTTTTATAATATCACCCAGCCATTGCCTTCATACTTGAGGACTCTAATATACGCCACTAATGTCTTCTTCAACACACAAGTCATCAACCTCTTAAACTCCCATGACACCTTTCCCCTGCCACATTCACTCATCAGCTATATAACTTTGGTCTGATCAAAACCCATAACTATTTCTCTTCCCTAATAATTTATCACACTGAAATCCTTTCTGAGCAAAAAAGTTCTTAGACTTCAATATCTTCCTCTGCCTCACTCCTCCTGCAGATATTCTTTCTCTTTACCATGATAACAACTACATCAAATCTCTCTCCTGAAGGTTCCTATATAACCTCTTCCTTCTTCTCAACAGAGAACATAACCTTCTACTTTCCTGAACCACAGAGATCAGATTTGGAGCTTCCTCTTTTCCTCTACTTCATTCCTCAATACCTCAATTCGTCACACCTCCATTCTTTCTCCTTTTTTTTTTCAGTCTTTGAAGAAAATTTAACTGAGACTAATCCTTTCACCTGCAATAATTTCCCCTTTTTTTGTCATCTTCAGTCATTTCTTATTCACTAAGTGAAATACCTTTCTAGGTCCTTTAGAAAATCTCCAGATCACTTTGCTAACTTTTCAAGCTATCTTTTTTTTTTTAATAAATGGTATCATTTTCTCAAAGTTGAACTCCTTTAAAGGGTCATCTATTTTCATTCTCTATTTCATCACTTCCAATTAACCTTCTCAATATTACAATCAGCCTTCTAACCATCCCTTAAACCCATCAAACTGAACCTGCTCTCTCCAAGTTGACTAACAGTCTCTTAACTACTGAACCCAATGTCCACCTACAAAATTTCTTTGTCCATTAAAGGAACCATGGTCCTTCTAGTCACATAGCTACCATATCTAAGCAGTTAGCAGATCTTGCCAAAACTTTTAATAACTACTTTTCTCAAATCCATCCCATTCTCTATATTTGCTTGCCCTCTGTTCTAGTTCAAGCATACTTTGTTTTTTTCTTATTTTTGTATAACTTCCTAACTGGATTCTTTGCTTCTAGTTCTTTCCTTCTTCAATCCAACCTTGATATATAGCTACCAAACTTATACCTTTAAAACACAAGTCTGACCAAGTCAAATTGAGTTTCTTGCTCAAAAATACTCAATCCTATCATCCCTAGGTTAAAATACAAACTCCTCAGGCTGCCATTTCAGCCTTTTCCAACCTGGCTCTCATCTACCTTTATACTTTTATTTTATATTCTCCCCTTAATTTACTCTCCAATATAGTTAATTTGCTCTTTGTCCACACTTGACACTATGTCTCCTAACTGTATCCTTATAAGAATGGTTCCTGATGTCTGGAACGTACTCCTTTCTTACCTCCACACCTTTTGGGATCCTTAACATTTTTTAAGATAAAACTCAAGTTTTACTTCTTACACTCAGCCTTATCAATATCTCATCTCTAGTCATTAATGTTCTTTCCTTTTGAAATCACTTAATACTTTGTATATACTTTATAGTTACTTACAAATACAAAGTATCCCTGTTCCCCTAGTAGAACAGAAGCTGATATTTTCTGTAATATATTTCATTGTAGAATCATAAATCACTTGGTAGCCATCCAAAAACACTAGACGTGAGTGTCAGAACTCAAAGACCAAGTTCCGATTCTAAAAATTACTAGTAATCTGACTGTAAAAGCAAGTACTATGAGGCTATTTCCCAATATGTAAAAAAAAAAGGCTATTATCACTATACACCTTCAAGGAGTTATTGGAAAAATTAAATGATATGCCATGAAATCACTTTGTAGCTAAAGTACTATCCATAAGATATCATTAGTCCTACTTTCATTAACTGCTTAACATTTTTAAAGTCTTTCTTTTTAATATCTATATACTGTCAGTGGCACTGAACACACTTCATAGAAAACCCATAAACTCTGAGAACTTAATATTACAAATAACTTAAGGATAATGATGGAAAGGTGCATTTTCAACAAAAGTAGACTGCAACACTGCAACACATTACCAATTTGAATGCAAATATATCAATTCTAGGAATGAAACCCTAAAAACAAATAATTCCAAAAAGTAAGAAAAGTTATCTGAAGAGACAAATGTGGATTTACAGACAATCTTCTCAACCAGTTTGGTAGAGATGATAAACTTTGGTGGTTCCCTTAAATTACCTCAGTTGTGAGTTCTTCCAGTCATGTCTGGCTCTTTGTGACACTATATGGGGTTTTCTTAGCAAAGACATTGAAGTGGTTTGCCATTTCCTTTTTCAGCTCATTTTACAGAAGGGGAAAATGAAGCAAATAAGGTTGTGTCCAAGGCCATATTTGAATTCAGGAAGATGAGACTGATTCCAAGTCCATCACTCTGTCCACTGTACCATCCAGCTGCCCTATTACCTCTAGGATCAAATATAAATTTCTGTGTGTCACTTCGAACCTTTACAACCTAGCTTCACCTAGCTTCATATCTTCCTAGACTTCATACGTTATTCCATATACTCTACTGTCTAGCCAAGCTAATCACATCTATGACACCCTATCTGCCTTTACATAGGCTGTTTTCTAAGAATGAAATGTACTTCCTCCTTACTTCTTGTCTCTTACAAGTACTTTGCATTTATTTTGTTTACCTTAAAGCTCAACTTAAATTATATTTTTTGATACTCCCAATATAACATATTGACTCTCCAAATTATCGGGCATTTTAATAATAATAACAATAACAATAGCAGCTGGCATTTATATCATGCCTTAAGGTTTTCAAAGCACTTTACAAAGATCATCTCATTTTGTACTCCTCATAACATGGGAGGTAAATGTATTATTTATAATTACCTCATTTTACATAGGAGAAGACTGAAGTAGGCAGGAGTTAGTTGATATGCCAGGATCATAAATCTCATAACTGAGGCTATATCTGCTCCCATGTCTTCCTGACTCCAAATAAAGTCCTCTATCTCCTGTGCCATCAAGCTGTCTGTCAGAAGCAATAAGGGGCAGCTTCATTTTTATCTTTGTATCCCCAGCACCTAGTATTTCCTGACATGCCAGACACTTAATAAATTGAAACAAAAACAGTCGAAAGTGAATACAAAAGTATGGTGTTTTACAATAAAAATGTCAGGAGTATTGAATGAGCTGGTTTATAAACCAGTATTTTTTGTTGTTTTGCTTTCCTATTTTTTTAAAGCTATGTTCAGAAAAGAAGATTAAAGAAAGAAGACAACAGCTACTTTGGGTGTAAAAGACAATGAGAATGACAATTGCAAGAAGGCAATTTGCTTCTGTTATCCCTGTTGCCACCAGATGGCAATCTCACATTGTCAAGATGAAACATAGACATTTACATGGGGTCAGTGGACTAGAACATTTTACTATTTCAGAAAAGGAATAGGTGAACCAATCCTGTAGAGCGGAATATGGATATTTTAGGTCTTCAGAAAAAGTCTAGAAAATATAGGTAGTGAAAAGAAATGGTTGTATATATTTTCCTTAATCAAATGTTCTATTTTAGTGTTTCTCAAGCAATGCTGTAAAGTTTAAATGAACTTAATGTTTTATGTAAGTAGGTATTAAAATAATTACTTAAGAATATTTTACTACAAAGATTCAATCAATCGTTATTTAATCTGAGGGGTTCCACCACTGTAGGAAAGTTTCAGAACTGCTATAGTCTAAGCCAAATTTACTATACCTGCATTTTCTATATCCTCAAAGAAATTAATACTGATTTTCCTCTACCCCATAAGATAATTTTTAGTTCTCCTTTCATGTTTTCCACTAAAATCATATTCCAAGGCTTCAGTGGTACAGAAGTTGCTCTAATTTCTTCAAAGCTATCACAATAGGGTACAAATTGTGACAGGTGCTTCTAAGCTGTGAAGATTCACACATAATCTGGTATGGTCTGTACCATCTACCATCACACTGTGGTTCAGTGAGGAGAACATCAAAAATGAGGTTAAAAAACCTGAGATATCACCCATGTGATCTTGGATAAATCATTTAATCTCTCTGATTCTCAGTCTCTTAATCTGTATAGTGGGGAAGACTTAAGAACTTCGAAGCCAACCTAGTGCAATTTTTCCATTATGTAGATGAGGATACTAAAGCCCAGAGAATATTAGTGACTTGCACAAAATTACACAGACAAGAAGGTCATCAAGAAGGTCCCTTCCAGTTCTAAATCCATGAAAGGCTCATCAGAGAGGTTTATCACCCAAGGTCTGGCCATCGTGCGATGAAAAGTTTTGGCCAAAGCAGCTCATGAAACTGTCTCAAAGAATAGAGGGAAGGAAGCCATGGTAAAAATCCTAACTAATTACCATACTTTATATGCATCTCCACACTAAAATCTTACTCTGCTGTGTCATCATGGCCCAGTGATGACCAGGGATTGCTATCAAAGATTATGCCAGCAGAGAATATCCTGTAGAAAGTCCTTATGAAGCTCAAAAGGGTTATCTGAGAATACCTTAACTAAGCTCAAAGAAACTCTTTACCAGAAAGTTGGCTACCAGGCAATATAGTTTTTTGCAGGGAAGGGAGAGAGAGAGGAAGAGAGCCATTAAATGTTGAAGAGAAAATACTAACACAAAACGCAGTTGTGAGGGAGCAGCTGGGTAGCTCAGTGGATTGAGAGCCAAGCCTAGAGATGGGAGATCCTAGGTTCAAATCTGGCCTCAGACACTTCCCAGCTGTGTGACCCTGGGCAAGTCACTTAACCCCCATTGCCTAGCCCTTACCACTCTTCTGCCAATACACAGTATTGACTCCAAGAAGGAAGGTAAGGGTTTAAAAAAAAAAAAGCAGTTGTGATCTTTGGGAAAGCACTCACACATCAGTTAAATCAAAATTCTCATAAAAGAACAAAAAATGTCACCTACTTAATTAAATAAGTGTCATCATATTTTAGTACTAGAAGAGACTTTAGGGTTCCCTGACCCTCAAACCAGCACCCTTGTACCCTGTGGTCATTCACACAGCTCCTCCTATTTTTATAGTGTCCTTTCTCCTTGGCTCCAAGACTTATTTTCCTTATTCTTTTTTCTTCTACCACTCTTCCTCATCCTATTACCCTCAGAGCTCAAGGGCTACCGAAAGAATAAGAGACTCTAGGAATACAATGCTTCCAAAAGCCTATGATCTTCCTTGTCAAAGCAGAAATCATAATTGTGATTTTCACAACCAAAAACTCTTCTTGGATGTAGAAGTGCTCCCTCTTCCAAAGTTCAGCTTTGTAGTAGGCTTCCAAACACCTCTCTTGGACAAAAGGTTTGGAGTCTGGGTAAGATATAAGCTGTGTCATATGCTCTTCTGTGTAATGCCTTATATACTGTATACATGAAATATTTGCTGATTGATTACTAAATCACACTTTAGCTTCCCAATATAAAAAAAAAATTATTCTGAGATATATATGCACATGTAGTATAAGTATATACCCAAAATAGACAACTAAAAAAGTTATTTGGCTGGGGAAGAGTGGGAGTAGATGAGCAAAAACAGATGAGAACAGCAGAAGCTTTACGTAGAAGGTGACACCTGGGCTGCTTGACATAAACAGAGACCCTGTAGTCCAGGTATAGGGGACAGTCAGTATAAAGACATTCCAGCAACCATGTTGGGGAATAATTTGAAAGAGGAGAGACCAGAGTCAAGGAGGCCAGTTAGAAGCTTATTACAATAGCACAGTAGAGGAAAAATGAGGGCCTGACCCAGGGTAGTGACCATGTGAGTAAATAAAATGGAATATTATATCTGTATGTTCTTTCAAGGCAACTAAATGGCACAGTGGATTGATCATTGAACTTGATATCAAGAAGATTCATCTTCCCGAGTTCAAATCTGACCTCAGACACTTATTACTGTGTGACCCTAGGCAAGACACTTAACTCTGCCTCAGTTTCCTCATCTGTAAAATGAGCTAGAGAAGGAAATGACAAACCATTTCAGTATCTTTGCCAAGAAAACCCCAAATGAGGTCACGAAAAGTCAGACACAATAGAAAATGACTTAACTGAACTTACTATGCTCCCTTGATATTACTGAAAGGTTAGACTAAAGAGAAGGTAGCCATTTGAGTATCAAAAATGAAGAATACCTAAACAGCCTAAGTGCTACACTGGAACCTCAATATATTAGCAAAGCAGCATGGAATAAAGGAGGGAAAGCCAACCTTAAAACCAGGAATACCTAGGTTTAAGACCTACCTCTGGGGGGCAGCTGGGTAGCTCAGTGGATTGAGAACCAGGCCTACAGACGGGAGGTCCTAGTTCAAATCCGGCCTCAGCCACTTCCTAGCTGTGTGACCCTGGACAAGTCACTTGACCCCCATTGCCTAGCCCTTACCGCTCTTCTGCCTTGGAGTCAATACACAGTATTGATTCCAAGGAAGAAGGTAAGGGTTTATAAAATTAAAAAAAAAAAAAGACCTACCTCTGACATATGTTGCATGTCTGATCCAGGCAAAGTTATTTAAACACTCAGAACCAACTCTCTAAGACTAACATTTTACCCTTCAGCTATTAATGATAATGAATTCCAAAATATTAGTTCTTTACCTCATTTAATTCGTTATTTCTTCTACCTTCAAAGCCAGCAAACACTGCACTCCCTTCTTTGCTAGGTGTCAAAGTAATAGGTGAGGATGATCCACTATGTACTGGGGTTTCTTCCAAAAGATGTAGGAAAAAAAGATAAGTTAATTCAGCTGCAAATTATACATTCAATTCAATTAAACAAGTATATGTATATATGGTAAAGTAAAAAGCTACTAAAGCTTTATAAACTATTTTTAAAAACCACAAAGAATAAATCTAAAATTGTTATTATTCAAGTGATAATCACAATGACAGACATATATGTATGTATATCACTTAGTAGGCTTTTTAGTTCATTTATAACTTGCACCTCTTTGGGGCTTTATTATTGGATATTCTCAATTCCTCTCTCTGTTTTCTTGATAGCAGTGTGCACTGTTCTAGACAATGCTTGTTATTTCAAGCTGTTACTGTACCTAGAAACTCCAGATAAAAGGACTGAACTTAGATGAGATGGAGCAAAAGGCTCACAAGTTACTTCGGGTAAAAATGGGTTCCTTTAACTAATTCTTAAACAAAAATGTTGCCTTAGAATCAGCATTATTAGGAATGTAGTCACTGAATTCACAAATCTGATTTGCAAAGGCAGAACTAAATAACAATAAAAACTAACATTTACATAGGGCTTTAAGCTTTTCAAAGCACTTTCTATTTATTATCTCAACTGTAACAAATCCTCCATTATTGCCCCATTTTACAGAGGGGTAAATGAAGGCTGAAAGGCTGACTTGCCCAAGGTCACACAAATAGCAAGTGTCAAGAGATGGGGCATCAATCCCATCATGTTCATGTTATACACATGAAAAAATTATTTTGTTTTTTCTTTACCATAATTTAGAACAAGTTATCACTTATGAAATCAAACTCTCCTTAATCCAACTTTACCATTCTCATCCAGCTTCACCTCTCACTATGCCCAAGCACAGAACTCCAGGAAAACTAAAGGAGCTAAGCTGTTTCTTCATGCCATTAGATATCCTATTTGCCATTACATGTATTTGGGAAATTGCTATTACATGTAATTGGGAAAACATAATATCTTTGAATAAAAAAAGAGAGAAATTCTATTTGCATATTCCTAAACTATTCTCACCCCGCAATACCTTCTCCATAAATCCATAACCTCCATTTCTTTCATGACTCAGCTCAAAATTCCTTCCATGAAGCAAGACCTACAGTAATTTCTGACCTTTCTCTTAACATTAATGTATGCAGTCTGAACTACATTTTATTACATGCTAGTTTTTACTTATTTGTTCTAAAGTTTCATAGAGAAAAAGAAAAGTGCAATTAAGGCCAAGAATGACCTTGACTCTAACAAGAATGTAAACTCATAAAGAAACCTGTCTTCTACTTTTATCATTCTAGTAAAATGTGATGCATTCTATAACTACTTACTAAATTTTTCTGAGTTTAATTATGATTTACTCTCTAAGTTTTAAATGAAACCCAGTTTGAGGAGTCAGTAAATAATCCTTAAACTAACTCTTAAAATATTTTATTAGTTGGAGTTTAAAACTAGTTTTAAACTATGTTTTGTAAAAATAGAAGACTCAGCAAGATGTATTCATGAACTCAGTTAGCCAAAAGGAATAAAAAAGTCAAAATAAAAGATTCTAATAATTTAATTTGATGAAGAAAATTACTTAATAAAAAGTTTTTACTTACTCTTTTCCAAATGCAAAAACAATTTTGGCATTGTGGCAGATGTGTCAAGATGCCGTCGCTTCGGCTGTGGAGAAGCACTGCTTTCAGACAACCTGTCACAGCTGGATGTGTGACGTGTAGAACGTCTTAAAGATTGTAACATTTCTGGTTCTGCTTTTCGCCTTTTGGGTGTTGCTGGCTCTCCTGTAGTAGGCTGACTATCGGTGGACTGAGGAGTTGGTGGATTTAACAAGGGTGGACTTGGCGACAGTTCCTCCTGATTCCTAAAGAAGAAAAATAATGTATCAGCCACAATACTAATCAAAGTATTTTTGGTAATAGGAATATTTATTCCTTTAAATCATGTGCTATTCCTGAACACTGACACAAATGAAAAGAATAATAAATATTGTTATTTAGAAGAGTTTTTTTGTTCAATCATTTCAGTCATGTCCAAGTCTTCATGACCCCATTTGGGTTTTCTTGGTAGATACTGGTGTGATCTGTCATTTCTTTCTCCAACTCATTTGACTGATGAAAAAAATGGAAGTAAACAAGGTTAAGTAACTTACTCAAGGTCACACAGCTAGCTATTAAAATAGCTGAGGCCAAATTTTTGCAGTTATAAAATACTTTACATACCTTATTTCATTTGATCTTTGCAACAAACTTTTGAAAAAATTCAACAAGTATTATCTATATTTTACAGGCAGGTGATCAAAAAGTACAGTAATGAAAGACTCCTGGAAGGATTAACTCTAAAAATATATCTCACTAATTTTTCCAAGAATCCTGAGGAATATATAAATAAAACTTTTGAGATCATGACTTCTTTTATAGATAAATTGATCACAAAATATGTATTTTATACACACTCGTGCTTTGCTTTAAAGAGTTAATTGCTGAAAATGCCCCAAACAACTATTATGTGTAATATGGAAAAAAAACTGATGAATTTTAGCCATTCTCCTACAAAATTTTAATAAGAAGAAGCTAAAGCAAACACAAAGCAATGTTTGGTAACAGTTCTCCCTATTTGAAAACATAACAATTCTTTAGTGAAAATGCCCTAAGATAATGGGCATTTTGTACATGCAGTAAAGGTAATTCTGACTTGCACTGACAATACTGGCCTTAGGCAAAATTGTGAAGTAGATGAAATTTTTTGTTGGCTATCTCATACTACTTACTGATCTCTTCTATTCCCTCCTTATAGTCCCACTTAATATAAAATAACACAGATAGGTAGGCATTATGACAGTCCCCATTTTACAGATGAGGAAACTGAGGCAGACAGAAGTTAAGTAACAGGGTCACAAAGCTAGTGTCTGAGGCTGGCTTAAATTCAGGTAGTTTTGTTTTGTTTTTTTGACTCTAGGCTCAGGGTTCTATCTATTGAGTTATATACAAACTAAGGCTGAGACAGATTAAATGACCTGACCAAAATTACCTAGGTTGTAAGTAACTAAATAGATATTTGAATCTAGGATCTGTGACCCAAATCCAGTGCTTTACACTGAATCATGACAGAGACAAGCAAGATAGGCTTCTTGAGGGCAAAGCTTTTTTTAGGTGTTTAAAAGGAATCTGTTCAATTGAATTACATATAAAAATTTTTTCTCTCTGTAAACTCTAAAGATTTTTCACGACAGGAAACTAAGACATAGCAAGAGGAACAAAAATTATGAAGAGAGTAAGCGTGTGGTTCTTTTACCCACACTCCCCTCCAATGAGCTATATGTTTTTAGGAGGTTTTAACCTGTTTCCTAACTGGAAAAAAAAATTCATTGAAGATGTTCAAAAAATATAAAAAAGATAAATGACACTTAAGATTATACTTCATAATGTTAAACTTTTTATTTTTCAAACTCTTACCTTCAGCCTTAAAATTAATACTATGTATTGGCTCCAAAGCAGAAGAGTAGTAAGGGCAAGGCAATGGGGATTACATGACTTGCCCAGGGTCACACAGCTAGGATGTGTCTGAAGCCAGATTTGAACCTATGGCCTCCCATCTCTAAGCCTGGTTCTCAATCCACTGAGCTACCCAGCTGCCCCCTATAATGTTAATCTTGATATCAATCTGAAAATATCAAAACAGTGTCCAGAAAAGATCAAATATTCAGGTAGCCATTTTGCTCAAGAATAAATTTTTGTAAAAATTATTTCAACTATTTTATTTCGATTGTTTGAACAAAATAATATACATACTTACCTATTTGTATTTGTTGCACTTTCCTTGATTGGAAGAAAAAATTTTGATGAAGTCACCTTTTTATATTGAGCTTGTTCATATGGATAAAGCAAAATCAATGGTAGAGTAAAATCAAAGGTTATCCTTAATCCATCAACCATTTCTTTACAAAGCTCAACGCTGAGATGTTAAAAAAAGAAATAAAGAATTTAAAGATAGTTTATAAATTAAAGGTTAAATATGGCAGTTTAAAATTGTTCTTACATGAATAAATACCACAAAATGGATATAAACAGGAAAAATATGTTTTGAATTCCCTTACTCTAATGAGTCTTCAAAAAGGTCCTCAAATTTTAAAATAAGCTAATATTTTGAATTTATAAAGATCTAATGAATCCTAAGTAATGACAATTTTAGCCTTTCAGAAGACAGTTAACAAATATTTTCATTTATTGCAGATAAGCTTTCTTATATCTTAGTAATCTTCATATATTGGTGTGACCGGAAAAATTCATCACCTAGTGGCCAACTTTCTAAAAATGTAAATCTCTGAACTCAATTGTACCTAGTGTTTGGATAACAGTCCTTTTTTAAAAAAAAAATTTTATTTATTAATAGAATTTATTTCCAGGTATCCGAGTCTCTCACTTCCCTCCCTACACCATAGAAGCATCATCTCGCAAACAGACATATGTCTGTAGATAGATTATGTCTTTCTACTTCTCATTTCATCCTCTGAAGGTGAGCATTTACAATATTAAATCTGTAGCTGTATATCATATTCTCTTGGTTTTACTCATTTAACTCTTCATGATCTCAAGTAGTTACTTCCAGGCTTTTAAAAAATTAATTTGCTCTTTGGTTCTAATGGTGCAGTGCTATTCCATCACAATCATATACCACAATTTTGTCTAGCTTTCCTCAATTGAGGGACATCTCCATGATTTCCAGATCTTTGTCACCATAAAAATATTCTGGAATACCCAGGTTCTTTTACTTTTTCCCTGATCTGCTTGAGAAATAGACCCAGTAATACTATTGCTGGGTCTAAAGATATACACAGTTTTATAGCTCTCTTTAATTCCAAATTGCTCTCCAAAATGGTTGGATCAATTCAGAATTCCACTAATGGCATATTTTTCCTCATCCCCTGCATAATTTGTCATTTTTCACTTTTGTCATTTTAGCCAATCTGCTTATGAGATGATACCTAAGTATTGTTTTTGTTTGCATTTACCTAGTCAGTAGAGATATAGATAATCATTTTTTCATATACCTATATATGGCTTAGATTTCTTTATCATTAAACTGTCTGTTCATCTCTTTTGCCCATTTATCATTTGGGGGATGGCTCCTATTCTTATAAATTTGACAAAGTTCTATATAAATTTTAGATATAAGACTTCTATTTAAGTTACTGTCTATAAAAATTTTTTCCCAATTTTCTGTTTTCTAACATAGGCAACATTTGTTTTATTTGTATGAAAACTTTTCAATTTGATGTATTCAAAATATCCATTTTACATTTCACAATGGCCAATACTCATGTCTTCTTGACTCAAATTCCTTTGCTATCCATAAACCTGATAGGTAACGTGTTCCCTGTTCTTCTAATTTGCTTTTAATATTTCCTTTTATGTCTGTATCACTTATCTATTTACATTTTCTCTTAGTGAATGATGTATGGTATTGGTCTATGCCTAGTTTCTGCAAATTACTTTTCAGATGTCCTAACAATTTTTACCAGATAGTGATTTCTTATCCCAATAGCCTGGATCATTGTGGTGATACTAAGAACTGCAAATGCAGATGTTCTTTGTAGCAGAAACACAAGACCCGAGTTGAACATACCAATAGCTGGGGAAACCCTCCTCCACTTCATTCTTTCTGTGATACCTTCATGTACCTGCTGTAAATTAGTGTGCTTTCATTCCCTAGCTTGGAAAAGAATAGTTCTGCTGGCCCCTGGCAAATGGGGTTTTATTTGGCTCTGTAGGGAAAATCTAGCAGAAACTAATCTTGGATTAAGAGAACCCTCTAGCACATGGCAGCAATTTGTGGTAAAATTCAGTTCACAAATTGTTTGAGATGGGGTTAGCAGCTATACCTTTCATTTATAATATGCAAAATTACAATGAGGAACTCAGTTGCAACTGGCAGAGCCAGGATATGAATGAGATAGGCTTTGAGAAACTTACAAATTAGCTGGACTGACAGACATTAAAAGCAGCAAAGGGGTACAAGTGCCATTAAACAAAAAATAGTCCACTAATTATACTTAAAAACTTAATATAACACTAAAAAAATTCATAAAGAACTTAATAAGATTTACAAATAGTTTTTCTCATAGCCACTTTGCGATAAATAATAATATAATATTATCATTTTACACATGAAAAAACTGAGACTCAGAGTAATATTAGTCAACCCCAGGCCTCTCTAGATTACAGGCCCAGAGTTCTTTGGAATCACACTAAGCTGCCTCTCTTAGAAAATAAGCACACCAAAGATACCCATGATCTGAGGAGAAGCAATTAGACAAACATATACTTGAGAAGGAATCATTGCAAAATGGAACTTAAAACATCTGAAACACTAATGCCACCCCTCTTCGACACACAACACTATTTTGAATTCCCTTTTCTACTCTATGAAACAGCAACTGCACACTTCAGATGCAGTATGACTTACTTTTTTTCTGGAGGGATGTAATGCACATTCATGTTCACATGAGGAGTGGTTTGATGGTGACGAGATCTTTCATTGGCTGAGAAAGCTGCATTGATGGCAAAATGTTTCACATAGGATTCCAGAATGGTTATTATGTTAGTTTGGCATGGAAGTTTCACAAGCTATAAGAAACAAACATTTATATTGTTAATCATTCAAATAAAATAATTTCAATGACAACAAACCACTATCACTTGCTATTTAGCAATTTTTTAAAAAATACTAACTTAGGCTGTTCCAACTCAGCTTATCAGCCTAATAAAAGAATACTCAAATTTATTCACATAAACCTTCAGAGAAATGCTCTTGAAAAAATAGAGCTAGCTAACAAAAAGAAAATAAAAATTCTAATTTTCTAATCATATTTTTTTGCCATATATGTGGCAAGCAATTAACTACATTTCTATGCTGATTACAATATAAATGCCATAGGTAGAAAGATAATTTAACTATACTATGATGAATAGCTCTAAGTCAAGGTAAAACATGAACTAAAAAAAATAAAAGTTGTGGCTATTACAAAGAGCAACAGAAAGCTACAAGACTATTTGTCAAATGCTACAGAAGTGTCTCTTTCAATTGTAAACTATCCCAAGCCCATTCAGGTAATTTAAAAAAAGTTAAGAGCTAGCATTTTACAATATTCTTAAATATTTTGATACAAGAATTATTTTTAAAATTAAAAAAATGTTAAACATAAATTCTCTAGTCTTAAAAGTTTTCTTCAGTTATTGTCAAAATCAGTCAGATGTAACTGAAGTAAATCTAAAATGTAAGCTGCCCCCCATTTTAGATCCTCCTTTGCATACGCGTTTTCTCCTGTTAATATAGTAGCAATCTTCTTCAAGCTTCTTCTTCAAAACTTCAGGTATTTCTATACTTATTGTTCTTTCTTCCATGTCCCTTTTTGTATAAAACTCCTGTTCTTCTTTCTATAACAACACAAATGCATTTATATTTATTTAACACAGTAAATACTAGGAAGATTTTGTTTTTTAAACTGCAAAGATGTCATAACTTCCATGAGATACCTAAATTTGTGAATTCTTAATATATCACTATTCCTAATAATACATGTTAATGGCCCAAAGGTGGCATTGCTCTATCATTGGCTACAATACTGGCATTTGATTTGTCTACTACTTGTTTAGCATTGTAGATTGAGTTCTCAGTAACCTGAGGGAAAAATTAGAGAGACTAGAAAATGACGTCTGATGCCTCTAGATACAACAAACAATTCTACAACCTAAGTAAACAGCTGCAGGCCATATCACCATTTGCTTGATACCAATGATTTGCTCCTTCTCACTTGAACCATCACCTACCACAATGGACCTTAAAACTGGATCTCTATACCTACGTCTTCAAGAATCAATGCCCATTTTGTCCTTGAGAAAATTTATCTTTTATTTTTGGAGCTCCTATCTTAAGGCCTACCCCAGGTGACTGGTAAAGGAACGTATGAATTTGCGAATAAGCCATCGTACTGAATTTTCACACTTTATCTCAAACTATGTTTCAGCTTACCATCCCAACCAGATCATCTCACCTTAATCTCACTTTCCACTTCTCCAGAATAAAGCTCCCTTTCATAGCCACCATTCCTCTCTATGTGTTGTCTTTCCCTATTAGAAAGTAAGCTCCTGGAGGGCAGGGACTGTCTTAAGAAAATATTTGCATTCTCAATGCTTAACACGGTATTTTGCACATGGTAAGCACATTTTCTTTCATTCATTCAAATTTACAAATGTCAAAGGTAGTATTTTATACACTATAGGGGGAAATCCATTTGTATTTAAAAATTAATTAGATAGGGAAATTTAGTACTTTAACAAATACTTTTGGATATTTTAATAAATACAAAAAGACAATAATACCTCCCTCACAGTATCATAAATAAGGTAAATCTTTTTTTTTTCTAAACTGTTACAAAAACTTATATTGTCTTACTTCTAAAATATGTAAATAAAAATATTTCAAAAACAAGAAGTCTTAAATTTTTACCATTTCGGTTTTCTCTTCAATGTCACTTTCTTCACTTCTTATTTCCTCATCTGTTTCTTCACTACTATCTTCAGAAGAGCTACTTATGGCTACAAAAACAAACATAAATCATATTTTATCATTATACCTTATAACCCACTAGTCTGCCTAATATGTTGGTGAAAGTCATCTTATCCAAAAACTTTCACCAAAAAAATTTAATTATAATTTATTGAAAAATAAATTAATTTTCTGAATTCATCAAGCTCAAGAAATCATAGGGCCTCCTCAATGAAATTCATGTCTATTTTTTTTTAAACCTTTACCTTCCATCTTGGAATCAATACTGTGTATTGGTTCCAGAAGGGCTAGGCAATGGGGGTGAAGTGACTTGCCCAGGGTCACACAGCTGGGAAGTGTCTGAGGCCAGATTTGAACCTAGGATTTCCCATCTCTAGGCCTGGCTCTCAATCCACTGAGCTACCCAGCTGCCCCCCCATGTCTAAAACATACTTATTTCTATCCTATAACACACAGAATGATCAAGCCAATGAGTTAATAATATCTCCAGTACACATCATATGACAAGAGTTACAGATGTATAATGAACTCAGTCTAGAGTCGAAAAGGGAGAAATGTGTAGACTGTAATGCATTTGTACAAAGATTCCAATATGTACCCTAGTATCAAAGGTGTCATTTCAACATTATTGTTCTTCTAATGATGATATATAGTTGAGAAGCCTGTAATAATACCATAATTTTGGGAGACTAAAAAATTGGGGGTTACCCCAAAGGTAAGATATTTGGAAAGATATTTGGTAGGGGAAAAAAGTAGCCTACAACCATTTCCAATGATATCTATGTATAAGAATTTGAATAAAGAATATGAATTAAGGAGGAAATATATGATCAGAAAAGGAGGTAGGCTAGCCATATACTAAGAGTGAGAGATAAAAGGTGACCCTTTCCCATGTGCTACAAATTTTTAAAAATCTAGAAAAATATTTCCAGTGTAAGCAGGAATTGTACAGAATTAAAAGGCTAGGTTGAGTAACAATCTGTACCAATGGAGATAAAAGTTATATCAATAAGATCAAAGATCCATTCAAGTATTTAGGGGGTTTTTCCCTTTGATTTTTTTCCCCCTTGATTAAAATCCACAAATGCAAAATGGCACAGTGTTGACAGTCTACAGGTGTTAAATAAAATAAGACCCTGCAGCTAAGATTTTCACTTAATACTGACTGATACAACAGATGCTAAGGAAAGCACATCAGAAACTGAGAAAGAAGAAAGTAAAAAAGAGAAGACAATGGAAAGAAGCAAGGGGTTGAAATGAACTGTGATGGAGATATATAAAATACTAATATTTAATCCAATGAGGTTAAAATAATTTCACATTCATTATATCCCAATAATTCATATTTATTGAAGGCTTTACATAAATCCTCTCATTTGAACTTTAGAAGCTCTAAAAGGTAGGCTTTGCAAGTGTTTTTATTCCCACTTAAGAGATGAGAAAACTGATACCTAGAGAACTGAAGTGACCTAAAGTTATTTCTCCTATATCCAGTGTTCCTTCACCATGACACATCTTTGTGGGTGGATAAGTCTAAGGGAGTAAACGTATTGTCTAGTGTATCAGCCAACTCACAGTTTTCATCATTTTCATCTTTTTCTTCGGCAGGAAGACTTTTTAACACAGAGTCAACACCAGGCAACCTGCAGCGTCTCTTCTTCCTTCCTTTTCTTCTCCTAAAGAAGATAATTTTAACTGAATTATATCTATGTGAATTTAACAACTACAAGACAAGAAAAATAATTAAAATACAAGCTTAATGGTTAATATCAGTTTTTAATATCCTAATAGTCAACTATCTATACTTCATCAATTGATTCAAAATTAAATAGCCCCATGCTCATTTAAATGTTTAAAATTAATTCCTTAATGGATTAAAATGTTCATTTTTCACATATTAAATGTACAATATATCATAGGATAAAAAAAATTTACACTGACATGAATTTAACATTCTTACATGCGAGCTACAGCTTTTCTTGCCAATTTACGTTGTAATCTACGATTTTCATCTGTGTCACGAAGAACATGATCTTCAGCTGCCCATCTATCCCAGCTGAGGAAACAAAAGCAGAAAAAACTGACTAAAAATATCCAAAATTCTAAAATAACAGTAAAGCAACATCAAAAAAGCAGCAAGTGGAGGGGACAGGGAGGGAGATGTCATGGGATTTTTTTTCTCAATTTTAAGAACAAAATTAGAAAGTGGTCAAATAATTAAGAAATTAAGTCTTTAAAGTATATTGAGAGATTAGGATTCCATAACTATCCACAGATTTTCAAAATAATGTGTAGTCTTCCAAATATTCTTTAGAAAATGAAAATATAATTATCCTTTGGTAAAAAGTCTTCTTAAAAGTTTTTTGTTTGTTTTTTAATGTTCTTATAGTCTCATAGCACATTTATTCCAGAGTACATACTTACCTTCTGTTCCAACCATTAAAATGGATCAGATATTCTGGGATCTTTCTGCCCTTCTCATCTTTCCCAACAATAACATCAACAATCTGAAAGAGGAAAAAACAGGTGAGATATCACTTATATATTTGGAGGCATACATGAGAAATTGTGAGTCTGTTCAGAGTGACCAGAAATAATTTTTAACAGGTTTCTTTCATTTTTTAAATCTGTGCCGAAATGACAATTTCTTCCCAAATCTCCGTTTTTTTTTTTCTTTAGTGGATACATCCCACTAGGAATAGGAAGTATCCACCCAACTATCTTCTAATTGGTCTCTATGGATTTTAGTCAGGGCTATTTTCTTCACCCTATTGGCCAGTGAACCTATCACTAAAAAAACACCAAACTACAGGCAGGACAACTTGGCCTCAGCCCTGGGAAAGTCTGGGAGATGTAGTCCCTGGGACTCCACCTCTTCCAGGCTAGACTTGGATATTATGACAACACTCTTTCAACTTTTCCTTTACTGCTTTTCTCCAAGACAAGGTACACCATGCCCCCTCTCCTCTCATTCACAACATCCTGCTCCCTTAAACAGGAGAATTTTCTTCCAGCACATCCCTGCCACAGGCTTCAAAGATTTGGGAGCGGAAACTACGTGGTGAGTCAAGCTGCATCATCAAGGAACATATTGGGAGCGCCCATTTTAAAGTCATACAGGACAGGCAGCCACTAGGGAAAGGCTATAGAAGGTAGTCCTGGGGAGAAGTACCCAAGAGACACCAGGGGCTTACAGGAGGGAAAAGCCCCAAGGCAGTAAAAGTTAAGCGGGCAGATAGATGAAGGGTTGCCAGAGAGAACAGTTAAAACAGCAGCTGGGTCAGAATGAAGGGAAGTTACACAGGAAATGAGCTGGAAAGAGGCACAGGAGAATTTTAAATTCACAGGCTTTGGGGAAAGGAAATGATTTGACTTCTCCAGCGGATGTTACTTTCCCACCTGAAATAGCTTTGCCTTAGGCTTCCCCTAAATCAGAACCTAAGGATCAGGTTCCTATCCTGAAGTCCAAGAACTTCGTGGCTTTTTAACACAGACATACAAATGGCTTAAAGAGACAGAGAAATGATGTAAATAGATGGGAGAGATAGATAGGTCGATGAGAGATCAACAGAGACAGAGGTAAATGAGAAATGAGATATATATATGGATAGCTATAGGTGGACAAATGAGATATAGATAAGACAAGAGATAGATGATAGATGGATAAAGATAGACAGGGATGGACAGATATACATATAGATAGTTACAGATATTTTAATATACTTGATTTCCTTTTTCATCCTATACATTTTGGGCCTTTAAAAACATTACTCCGAGAAGGGGCCTATAGGCTTCACCATGTTATCAAAGGGGGGGGGGGGGGGTCTATGATACCACATTCAAAGAGAGTGCTTTCAAGTTTGCAAAGCCCTTAAATACTATTTCATTTCATCCTCACAACAACCCTGTGAGGTAGGTGCTATTTTTCTACTCATTTTTACAGATGAGGAAACTAAGGCTGAGAGAGGTTTAAGTGACTAGCTCAAGGCCATACACAAAAAGGTTTAAGGACCCCAATCTAGGTAATTTCCATAAAAAAAAATTTTTTTTCACTTCAGAGAAAACCACACGTGGGAAAATTACAAATTATACCAGTATCTCCCACCCCACAAAAAGGCAGGTTAAAAAAAAAGAGAACAAGTGGGTAGGTAAATTTCCTTGGCACTAAGCTTTTCCACGGGTAGACTGAGGACGCGGGATTGCGCAGTCGCAGCTCCACCCTCCAGTTTTATTTTTGGGGGGTAGGAGAGTGTTGGATACCGGCGCGCGCCCAAGCTCTTGACAGCTTCGCGGCGGAGCGCGCGCGCAGTCTCCTAAACCGCAGCCCCTCCCACAGCCCGGCCCCTCCCCTCCGCGCGTACCCCACCATTTCCCCCCTCCCCGCGCGCTACCCTCCGCGCGGCGCAGGGACCTGCCGGCCGGCTCGCTTCCGCGCGCGCAGGTCCCATCGCTGAGCGCGGTTCTCCGACCTACCCACCCACCCAAGCGGTTGGTGCCGGCCCGGTGCCACCGGTGCAGTTGGCGCCCTTTCCCTGGCACTAACTAGAAGGAGCACGTCATTTTTCTACCCCCTCTCTTCTCAAAGCGTCGTCCTCTCAATTCCCTGCCCTGCCCCGGGAAAGCCGCGCACCCATCTCCATCCACTCCCCTCCCTCGCCCTTCGCCGGCGTCCCTTCCATTCCAGTCCCCCCGCCACCCTCTGCCCGTTCGCCCCGCTCAGTGGCACCTTGGCATCGTACAGGACTCGCGCCTTAGTGGGGTCGGGCTCGAAGCACAGCACTTTCTCCCCTGACTGAAATTTAAATTTCATTCCCCCGCACGAGCTCATTTGTTCATCGTGGCAGAGGGAGAAAATCCAGGTCGCTAGGAGCAGTACGCGAGGTGGGGGTGGGGGGGCCGGGAGAAAGAAGTGGGGAGGGGGAGGTGGCGCGCAGTGAGCAGGGTGGGGGGGCGGAGAAAAAGGCAGCTCCGGCCCGGATTTTCCCCCCTCCCGCCTTGGCCCTCCCTCGGCTCCGCCTCCCGGTCGGCTTCGCTCCTGCCAGCCCCTCGGCTCCCCCCACCCCCCACCCGCCCCGTCTTCCCGGCTTGTTCCTCCCTCCAGCTACCTGGCCCGCGCAAAAGCGCGGCGCGCACGCGCTCACCCACCCCTTTTTATTTTTACGCCGTCGCCGCACCAACGTCGACGGGAGGGGTGAGAGCCACCCCCTCCAACCCTCTCCCTCCCCCCCCCACCCCGTGGAAGGAGACTAGAGAAGGAAATGGAACCCGGGGGACATTGGCGGGTGGCCGCGGGTTACTGAGCATGCCCGATCCCTAAAGCTCGGTGGGGAGGCAGGGGTGGGGGAAGGAAGGGGCGAAGAGGTGCGAGGACTTTTCCATTCCGGGCTTTGGCCGCAGCCGGAAGAGCGCTGAGTCTGGTGGGGGGGCGGGGCGTAGCGCTGAAGTGATCTCGTGATTGTCGGCGCGCCAAAGGCTTCGCGCTGGGACGCGTGCACGCGGGCCGATTGCTAAATAGGACCCCTGGTCCTTCCCACAAACCAGGGTGTTGTGAAGAATCTTCAGTAGCCTTCTCCACTTCCTAGCTCCGTGTAAATCGAGCTTCCTCCTCCCCCTTCCTTTTTAATAGGAGGAAGTTAATATTTTAAAAGGAAATTCAAGGTTGAAATCAAGTAGAGATGAAGAGTGGAGAGGGTTTAGTGGTAAGGTTTGCAGAGCTCCTGGAATTTACCACAAAGGTTTGTAAACAACATAGCTAAATAAAGAAACCAGAAGGTACAGGAAGGAGAGTTACATAACGTGTGTCTTCCCTATGTCCCTTGTACATACATAGTCGATCTATTGTTACAAAAATGTACATGTCTCCAGTTCAACTTGTTGTTTTACCCAGACAATGGAAACTTCTTGAGGGCAGGGATTATTCAATTATATGTATCCCCAAGACAAACCTCATGCATTAAGATTTGATCCTGGACTGATTGCATTGATATTTTGTCTTCAAGTTCAACCAGAAGGGTGTAATGGGAAAAATGTTTATTGGATTAGTGTCCAACAGGCTGGATTTCCAATCTGCTCCAATAAACATTTATTAAGAACCTACTATAGAATATATGATATATTTATATTTATGCCAGGCACTATGTTAAGCAAAGTACAAGGATACAATTAATAAAAAAGAAAGACAGCCCCTGTGGGGGGAGAGGGACAGAAAACAGTAAAGGGTATTGAACCCTGAAGATAAAACCAGGATGAGTAGCAAAGTGAAGTGGGTTTAAAGTTCAGTTTCTGATCTCTATAAAGAAAGGCATTGGGAGGAGTTTGGTTCTTCATCCTCCAGTCCTCCAATCACAAGGGAGAGAAGACTAAGGGGAGATTTGAGTCCTGGCTCCCCCCCTCCCCCTCCTGTTTTCTTGGACAAATCATTTCTCCAGAACCTCAGTTTCCTAAAATCTAAAAAGGAAGTGATTATTGCTTTTTCTAGAGACTTGTGAGAATCAAGTGAGATAACAAATGTGAATGTGCTCACATTCCTTTACAAATACATAGTAAAAAGAGGCATCTGGAGCATGCATCAAGCATATGTGGTTGTTTTTTTTTTCCCCTAAGAAATAATTTTATCACTAGTTCAATTCCATTCAATTCAACAAGCATTTATTAAGAGCAATGTCGGCACTGAACATACGACCAAAAAAAAAGGTAAACGGTTCCTGAGGTTGAGTTTACTGAGGTAAACAGCAGGTAAGGATAAGTAATTACCCTACAAAATATATACAAAATATTTTGCTGAGACAAGCTGGTAATTAGAGAAATTGGAGATTTCTTATGTCTCATATGTCGTAGACTACACTTGGGCTGAGCATTGAATAAATCAAGGAAAGAATTGCAGGAGGGAAGGGAGATTGATGCCTATCACCTGGGGGCTGACCAAACAAATCATGGTATATGGACATAAAGGAATGTTATTGCATTGAAAGCAAAATGATGAATGTAAAGAATTCAGAGAAAGAGGAAGACTTGAATAAATATATGCAGAGGGAAATAAGCAAAACCAGGATTTACAAAATGGCCATAAATCAGAAAATTACATCAATCAATAAACATTTAGTAAGCCCCCTCTATTTACAATAGATGAGCAACTAGGTAGCAGAGTAGAAGAACTTGGGAAGACTTTCTGATTTCAAATATTCTTCAGACTTTTAGTAGTTGTATGACTCTTAGCAAATCACATAACACTCCACCTCAGTTTTCTCATCTGTAAAATGAGTCAGAAAAGAACCACTCTGTATCTCTGCCAAGAAAATCTCAGTTGGAGTGGTGAGTTTAGTCACTGACATTACTAAATAATAAGAAATAGGACTTTGCAAGGTGCTAGAGATAGAAACTCAGAATAAAATAATTCCCACTTTCAAATAGCTTGAATTTGAACAGATGCATATATAGATGCAAGTATATACATAATAAATATGAAACACTGTTAAGACTGTTTTTACCTCTTGTATTCCCAGCATTTAGCATAGTGCTTGGTTTATAGTATACATTAAAAAAAAATCTTACTGCTTATTGACAAGAAATTAAGAGGGAGGTGATAGTGATGGAGTTATGGGAAACAATCAGGAAAGTTATGTACAAAGGGATGTTCAATTGCATCTTGAAAGACAGAAAAGGAGTTTATGAGTCAGGGAGATAAAGGTCAAATATGTTCCAGGCATGGGAGCAGCCAATGAAAGGCAAGGAATTCAGAGATGGAGTTCAGGGTCAGGAACAAGGAGAAGACCACTCTGACTGAATCATAGAGGACCGAGGGGTAAATAATGTCAAATGAAACCACAAAGATTGGTTGGGGCTTGGGTGTGAACGTTTCTCAGAACTAAGCAGAATAGTTTATATTTTATCCTATAGGCTACAGGAAGTTTAATGAATAGAGGTGTGATATGTGATTATGGAAAATCACTTTGGTAACTGTAGGGAGGATAGACTTCACTGGTAAACTATTTGGGTAAGGAACTCATTGAGAAATTGTTGAAATAATATAGGAGAGAAGGGCTGACACTCAAGTGGGGACTGTAGGAGTAGAAGGGAATCAGAGGACAGCTGAGAAAACTTTGAAGACCTTCAGAACTTAAATCAATACTGTTTTTGATCAAGTCTTCAGATTATGGGTAGATGAAACATAAGTCTTGACAGAAAAGTAATATACTAGCCTGAAGGACATGGTAAAATATTCATTTTCAGACATTGTTAATTCACTTTACTTAAATATGCTTATTTCTTACAAGGAAAAGGGTGGACTAATGGAAAGTGAAAGAGATGCAAGACTTATCTTTTTTAAATAGAAAAACAAAAGCTCAGAAATACAAATGAAAATGTTGTTAAATGTTATAAGTATCTACACACTCTTAAAAAATACATGTAACAAAAATTTGCTACTTCATATGCATCTCTTTTCTGCTCTTTGTATATTATAATGTGTGTTTGATAAATACATTTATTTATGTATTTAAAAATATGTATTTAAAAAAGAAGACAACCCGTTGGGAAACTGGAGAACTGCCTATATCTTTTTTAAAGGGCTTGAAGTGTAAACTTAGTTAATATGCTTATTTTTATTTCAATTAAATATCTTTAAAAAAATTTTTGTCCAGACCTATAATTTTTATTCATGTGGGAAATTATTGCTGAGGTAACTAACAATGCAGATCAATAACTGTTCTGTATCTTATATTCTTAAAAAGATATCTGGGACCCTGGAAGTTTAAGTGACAATGAGATTTCAGAGTGTACATATTTCACAGGTAGGAAGTGAACTGGGACCAGGATCTAATCTCCAATGCTAATTCTCTATCCATTATACAACACTGCCCTTCATCTGAGAGCTATGCTACAATATATTAGATTCCCTATAAATAAGAATTGTTTCACTCGTATTTGTATGCCAAGTGGCTAGCACAGTGCCTGGCATATAAGCAAGTGCTTAAAAATATGTATTGATTAAGTGTTATAAATATAGCTCTACTAAACTTTATCATAAGTTAGGAAAAACATTGAGAAGCTGGAGTGTGCAGAATAGAGGAAAGACCGGGATGCCTGTGGAGAAATAGAAATGAATTCTGTGATAATAGTATGATAGAATCAGAAACTTATTAGAACCTATGGAATCCAAGCTATAGGAGACCAAGACTGATCTCTACAATATAATAAGTAAGTAACCGTGCAATCTTTTCTTAAAGATGTTTAATGAACTGAAACTTACTGATTCTTTGGGCAATCCATTCCTTTCCTCGATTCCTTCATATGGCATGATCCTGAAGCTCTTCACCACTGAAAACACCCTTTCTGGAATGTTTTCCATCACTTGTGAATAAATTGAAGGAACTGAGAATATATAGCTAAGAAAGATAAAATTTTGTAGGACCGTCCAGAGTTTTCAAATATTTGAAGAATTCCCATTTTTGGGGGGTTTTGTTTTGTTTTGTTTTGTTTTGTTTTTGGTACAGATCCTGGCATATAGAAAGCACGTAATAAATGCTTGTTGACTGAGGTAGAATAGAATTGATTTATGCTGCTATGTCCTCCCAGAAGACTGAACTAGGAAACACTTGAGGAAGTTTCTCTGGGTTTTTTCCCCAAAGAAAGGGGTACACCAAAGCCCTTTTCATACTTTAAGAGGGTATATCTGCATATGAAAGGGCCAAGAATTCTCTTAGACTGAAAGAAGAAACTTCATGGAGGCTTATCTTCTACATAAGCATTTTCTGTCTTATTTATCTACACAGGAAAACTTAAAAGGACAAAAACTTGGGGAAGCCCAATTCCTGGAGCTGATTAGTAGTTCCTGAATAAATGACTCTTGCCTGGTTTACACTTTAGGATTCAGATAGATGTTTGGCACCATCAGCTTATAAGGGTGAAGTCTCTGATGGAGGGACTCAAGTTCTCAGATAAGGAAAAGAAGTTCAAAGAAAAGGATAACACATTGAGAACAATAGCCAGCTGACAGGACTCAGCTCTTTGTTCTAAAAAAGTGGCTAGGTGGTACAATGGCTAGAACACCAAATGGTCCTACAGGAAGGAAGATCTATGTTCAGGTGTAGCACTCTAGCTATATAACCTTGGGCAAACCACTAAACCTCAGTCTGCTTCAGGTTCTTCAACTGAAAAAGGGTATGATAATAGCCTCTACCTCTCAGAGTTGTGAGAATTAAATGACAAAAAGTTTATAAATCACTTAGCACAGTTCCTAGCATATAGTAAGCTACATAAATTCTATCTATTATTTAAAAGCTTGCCACCTGGGAATGAGATTCTCTTGCTGGAAAGATGAGATGTCTCAGAATAAAAGTGCTGAAGGGGGAAAGGCAAGAGAGCTTTAGCTTCAGGAAGAAGGTTTCTACCTTCTATTAAAAAGCAAAAAAAAAAAAAGCTACATGCTTTATTTAAACTAAAAGAGCATGGTAATCGCTGCTCTTCTCTTAAGAGCTGGCCAAGAATGTCAGCTCCATGGAAGCAGTATCCAAGAAGTCCAGTAGAGCAAAATCCAGCAGAACACAGTTTGGCAGTGGCAACTCCAAGTTCAGCACTGCTGTGTCAGGTGTTGACCCCAAATTGGGCTGGGAGTATATTACACCAAGAAGGTCTTTTCCAACTCAAATTCCATGACTGTGAGTCTATGAAGCAGGTCTGGGGAAAGCATGAGTAAGTACCTAGAACCTCGAGTTCCCTGGAAATCTACCCTAAGAATTCATTTGATACTCCCAGAGGCTCCCCTGGCAATTAGTGCTTTAGAAAATGAAATGTGTGACTTTCTTAGTTAATGAGTCTTATGTTACTGAAAGTATTTTAAGCAGAGTCTGGATAAGCATTTTTTGGAAACATTGTAGGTAGGAAATATCTATACTTCAAGTAAGAATTATAGTAGATCCCCTTTAGGGAACCTTCTAAACCTTAG
The DNA here is from genome assembly GCF_027887165.1 of Monodelphis domestica. Classification (NCBI taxonomy): domain Eukaryota; kingdom Metazoa; phylum Chordata; class Mammalia; order Didelphimorphia; family Didelphidae; genus Monodelphis; species Monodelphis domestica. Next base: position 230,983,273 of record NC_077234.1, on the reverse strand, counting down.
AGTCTGTTAGTTTATTTCCAGGGCTTATGACATATGCATGAAGTTAATTTTTAATCAACTTTAATTTGATTAAAAATATCATGAATCTTGTATATTGCTACTATGAGATCAATTACCTGAAAATCAATTGACTAGAATGTGACCTTAAATCTGGAATTGGAAATACACACACACAAATGCATGTATTTTGCGGGTCTGCACCCAGAAAACCACAACTTACAAGCTTTCAGGGATATGCTTATCTTTGCTGTTTGTTTTTGTTTTTGAAGAAGACCAATGATATCACTGAGGTGGACTGGAATTCAGTAAGGCAGAGTTGCAGTCATCAGCCTCACGGTCTCTTGCAGTCATCAAAGTCTAATGGCAAGACAAAAGTAATATGACTGGTGAGTCAAAGTTGCAAGAAATGACCTTGATATCTTCCACATCTACTAACCAAATTCCAAGGGTTCTAGTTGGAAAGAAATATTCTTTTCCACCTGTTTAGCCAGGGGAAATCATCTCATCTGGGGTAGCTATCTCCCCTAATTCACTGATAAGCTTGAGACCTGTGGATTACCCTCAGCCTGGTTCAACCTGGTTTTACTGGCTTGTGGCCATTCCACACCTGCAGTTTCTTGTAGATGCAAGTAAGAGTCAGGTGAAAGGTGAGCACCAAAGGTAGTTGAGCAGCCCTGAAAAGGGCTCCCACAAGAAGTGCTTGAACTCCCCATCCACCCTGTGTTTACTTACCATGGTTATCAAAGGATACCATTAGTTCAAAGCAAAGACATTTAATGAGAAATGGCGTAGTACTCACTACCTCCATAAATCTGGAGCATGTTTTACCCCTGTGTGTGTATGTGTATCTAGATAGACAAATAGATAAGGAAAATATGGTCTCCTGCCACCATTCCTGAATATTTAACAAGTATCAGCACAATATCTCATTCCAGGGAATCAAGGAATAACACAGTCCTGTGAGGTGATGGCTTGTACCAAGGTTTTGTCGCTGGTAAGGATTTCTATTCCTTTATCTTTTCCATAAAGTATCCATCAATAATGAGGTATTTTCACCTGCCTAGCAAGTGTCAGGTGCTGTACTAGGTGCTGGGAACTGACCATAGACATGAAACTGTGCCTGCTTTCAAGGAGTTTACCTTGTATTAAGAAAAACAAAGCAAAAATAGAAAAAAAAACCCACCAATTCTAGCTCTGCTACTTACTGTTTGCATGACCTCAGGGCAAGTGTGTGCTAGTAAAAACAACAACAAAAAAAATTAAACCCTTATCTTAGAAGCTATACTAAGTATTGGTTCCAAGGCAGAAAAGTGCTAAGGGCTAGGCACTCAGGGTTAAATGGCTTGCCCAGTGTCACACAGCTAGGAATTATCTGAGGCCAGGTTTGAACCCAGAATTCCTGTCTCTAGGACTAGCTCTCTATCCACAGAGCCACCTAATTGCCCCTTGGTAAACGTTTTTTTAAAAATGTTTTTATTTTAATAACAAATGTCCACATAAGTTTTCCAAAGTTGTATGATCTATATCTTCTCCCTCCTTTCTTATCTCCCCCAACTGAAGCTGACAAGCAATTTGATCTGGCTTTTACATGTATTATCATGCAAGACACATTTCGATATTATTCATTTTTGTAAGGGAATAATTTTACAAAACCCAAACCCCCCAACATATACTTGGTAAACATTGAACAAATGGCTCCCTGGGGGTGGAAATGTACTCAGTAGACACTTTTATGTTTAATGAGCATTGCTAACATTTTTCTCTACTGTTTCTTAATCCAGACAATTAAAAAAATTAATTAATCCAATTTTGGAGGTATAAATACATTAACAGTCTATTTAACTACCATACCCCGGCCTTGAGAATCATTTAGCCTCTGTTTCTTCATGAACAAAATGAGGAAGTTGGAGAAGATCCTTTATTTCAGTTGAAAGTAGTTTCTCACCCATCCAGAGCTTTCTCTTACAGCATTTTATTTGTACATATCCTATTCTGTTTTGTACAATCATCTTATCTCCCCAAAGACATAATGAGGCCCTTGAGGAAACTGTTACCATTATTTAACTCTGAATTCTCCAGAGTCTAGCATAGTATCTTACATATAATAAATAATCGTTAACATTTAAATATTTACATATGGGGAAGGAGAGCATTTCAGGATGAGTTAAGTAGTTCAATGAAAAAGAACTTGTGAAATGAGAGGAGGAAGCATCCCCCTCATCGGAATCAAGTGGAATCCCTCAGTCAACAAAGCAATCCTCTCATTATCCCAATAGGGTAAATTGTCCCATACTGATCCGGTAAATCAGCAGGAGTGCCAGAGGAAACACAACTTGCCTCCAAACATGACAGTGGCATGCCCTACCTACATATAGGTTTGTGTGGCATCTCAGAGCTAGAAGGGAACTGAGAGATCACCTTAAAATAATCATAATAATATAATACTGTACATATTTGTTGAATTGTTTGAGATTAGATTGTGGAACCCACGAAACCGTATTTCAGCCCATAATTCTGCCCTTCTCAACTTTTCTTTTAAAATCTCCTGGGAGTTTTAAATGCTGTAGAAAACCCACTGGACACTAAAATAATTGTAAATACCTGCATTTCTTTATATTTCTGTAACTGATGCTGCCTACACCTGTGACATATCAAATTAGCACCAATTCAGAGTATATTATTCCATAACAACCTGCATTCACAATCAGGTAATCATACTGTGCTTAATTATGTGGTCTATATGATATTTAGAACCATATTGTGGATTTTAGCCAGATTTAAAAAGCATTATTGTTAGAATGCAAAAGAAAGTTCAAAAGGAAATAATTTTTTTCTTTAAAAAAGAAAAAAGTATAGCATTTAGGTTGTTGTTTTTATAAAGGCTTTATTTTAAAATTCTTATGGAGCTAGCTTTCCAAACACCCAAGCTTCTAAAATGTAAAGAAAAAAATGACGAAAACATTCATCAAAGTTTGTAGGAAGAACATACCAAATCCTGAATGTCTGGTCCACCTGAGATGTAGTTTATATGCTATTCAAAAATCAGACTAATTTCCTAGTTTGGGCTTGATTTATATCACATCATCAGATTTTGCCATTGTGTTGCAAATAAAGTTGCTTCTATAAATTTTGTCTCCTGAATTATTATTGACCTCTGACTGAGCAATAACATTCACATGAATTGTAAATTTTGCTGTTTAAGTACATCAGGAAAATTGGTTGTACTTTAGACCCTTTAAGTACTCACATTCCATTTACTCACAAAAACAAACAACAATCTTTGGACTTATCTGATTGAAAAAGATGCAGTTTAGTTCCCACAATTAATAGAGACCAAATCATCTAAAAGGCTTGAAAAGAAGAGGTTCAAAGTAGTTTTTTTAAACTGATAAAGAACATCAGACCACATTAGCTGCATATCAACAGATTTCACATTTTTCAGGAAGCCTGAATAGCAGAATGTTTTCTTTCTTTTTTTTTCTGTTCTGAAAAGTCACAGTTAATATTCTCAAAGTACCATCTTGATACAAATTTTACTTATTGTACATTGTAACAAAATCAGGTCATCTCATGGGGGTTGCAGATAAGGCAAAGATGATTAAAAGAACAGTTACAACTGAATTAATTTCCCAGGCTTAAGAAATATCCAAAAGAATTTGGAATTTCAAAACAGAGATGTTAGTAACCATTTAATGGAAATCATTGATCTCAACTGTATATTACAGCACACTGGAAACATGACTATCCATTATCTCCTAAGGTAGCTCATTTCTTTGTATAGCTCTAATTGTGAAGAAATGTTTTCTTAAGTGAATTCAAATTTGTTTTTCTATTTGCAACTTTTACCCCTTATTTCTCTTAGCCTTCTAATCAACCCAGAAAGAATAGTTCTAATCTCTTTTCCACAGAACCTTCTTTCTAGAACTTGGAGACAGTTTTCATGTACTCCTTGAGTCTTGTCTTCCTCAAGTTAAATGTTCCTAGTTCTTCAACTAATATTCTTATGCTATTGACTCAGGTTCCAAAGGCATGTTATTTGCTCTCCCCTGGAAATTCTCCAGATTATTGACATCTTTTTAAAATCCCTGAATCCAATATTTAGTATAGATCCTAAGACAGAAGGTCAGGGTTTAATTTTTTTAAAAGTTATGTCTATAAATAAACTATTCCAAAAATAGTCTGACTGGGCAGCATACATGAAATATCAACTCTTTATTCTTGGGAACTGTCTCTCAACGCAGCCCAAGCACATTTGGTTGGTTTGAAATGGTTTTGATTTCTGACAGTTATATTATATTCCTGATTCATTTGGGGATTGTCATTCACAAAAACACCAAGACCTTTTTTTCAAACAAACTAAGCATGCCTCTCTCTCCCATCCTGTAGTAGTCCTTTTATTCTTTTTTTTTCCCCTAACCCTTACCTTCCATCTTGGAATCAATACTGTTTATTGGTTCCAAGGCAGAAGAGTGGTAAGGGCTAGGCAATGGGGGTCAAGTGACTTGCCCAGGGTCACACAACTGGGAAGTGTCTGAGGTCAGATTTGAACCTAGGATCTCCCATCTCTAGGCCTGACTCTCAATCCACTGAGCTGCCCAACTGCCCCCTAGTCTTTTTTTCCTTGAACCTTTGTATAAGGTCACATTTCTCACTATTAAATTTAATTTTATTAGATTCAGCCCCATTTTCTATTTCCTTAAGATCTCCTTAGATCTTATTATCCAGCATATTAGTTATTCCTCCTTGCTTTATGTCCATTGAAAATAACTAATCATGGTGTGGATCCCTTTTTTCAAGTCAATGATAAAGATATTGAGCAGTGAAGGGCCAAATATAGACCCCTTGAAGCACTCCTTTAGCAATCTCCTTCACAATTTACAAAGAACAATTAAAGAGTCCTCCCATCAATCCCTTCAAGCCAGTCTTGACTCCAGTTGTATTATCTCCCTAGATCACATCTCTTTATCAATTCCACAAAGATCAGGAATTGCTTTATCAAACACTTTGCTAAAATCTAGGTAAACTACATTTCTATATCTATGGGTTTAGTAGTTCTGTCAAAAAAATTAAGTACTTTTGGCCTAATCCATTTTCTTTTCTTACTCAAAAAGACTATTAATATCTTTTGGCTTTACATTTCCCAATGTTTTCCTTTCTTCCCCTCCAAGAGCTCTCTCTAACAATTGGGGAAATTGAGGGGATTGGATCAATAAGTAGGAGCTGGATTTGGATAAACCTCATTGACTCCATTGTGCGACTCAATTCTGGAACTAGCTCAGTTATCTATTCATTCAATTTGGGGTCTAATCCAATTTCTGTTTTATGAGAAAACTTAATTTGATTGTGGGAATTGGGATTATTGCATTGTTTGAACCTAGTCCTGCTAGCTGGGAAGCTGGACCACCTATATATACTGTTTAGAGCCCTTTGTTATGCTGACCAGACACCCAGTCAGATCTGAAGACTGATGCAAGGAGTTTTCTCACAATTATACATGCCCAGCAGCCTCAAGGTCTTATCTGAAAACTGGCTCTGTATCAATCAATCAGTCATTGTTTCCATGTTCCCTTGATTATATACAGACACTGGGGAGAAGGGGGCAAAGAGAATTGCATCTGTGTGCTCCCCCTTCCCAATTTGGAAGGTTCCTAATCTTTCCTCAAACTAGAAATCAGATAACCTAAAGTTGTATTGTTCCTTTTTGATTGATTTGCCTTATTTGAGTAATTGTTTTTAATGTCTAAAAGCTGTGAATTTCAAAACTACTCAACCCTGTTCAAACCATTCTTTAGAGGATGGGATTTGGCTATTTCCTGATCAATAACAATAGAGATACTTGGAATGACAGAATCAGGTCTTGGAAACTGCAATCTCCACCCTACTCAGGGTAACAGGATTTAGGAAGGGCTGCAGCAAAGCTCAAGATTTAATTATTTGAGAATATGGCCTTCAACAGACATGTGCAATGGGGACAGCTCTCTGGGCAGTCCTGGGTGAAGCGAGAGACACCATTGGCACAGGTGAGACACAGGAAGTGAGGTAGAGGACAGCTGAGGGGTTCTGGGGACTTCCTGGGTGAAGGAGAGAAGGTAGTTGGAGCCTGGTGCTTGGAGTGGAGGCCCTGAGACTGTTTCTCCATTTCGGTCACGTGAGTGATAGGGACTGATCTCTTTTCTTTGCCTCAGCTATCTAAGGCCTTGGGCCTTTGGCCCAGCCTAAGCAGAGGGGGTATTTAAGCCCTATTCCCTTCTCTCCCCTTTCTCTTTCCCTCTCTCTCTCTCTTTCTCTTTCTCTCTTCTCTCTCTCTCTCTCTCTCTCTCTCTCTCTCTCTCTCTCTCTCTCTCTCTCTCTAATACCTTTCTTCCTCCTGTTAGTAATTAAAAACTCCATAAAAGGTTGACTGCTGACTTGAGTTTTCACTTAGGAATTACATAGCTGAATTCCTTGACGACCTTAAATTAATATATATATAAGTCTTTTAATGTGATTTCCATATCACAAAGCCCATCTCCTTCTGTATTCAGGCTTCAGCCCTATGCTGAGGAAAGGGTCTGGACCTGAAATGTTAGCCGATTGATATTGTTTAATATTTAGAAATGTTTAATTTCTATTGTTTAATAATTTTTTGTTTAATAATTGTTTAATAATTAGAAATGCTTGGGAACTCCAACTTTTGTTTCCTCAATCATTTCACCCTTCATCTGCCACAATGAAGAAAAAGAAGAAAAATTCAGCAAAATAAAATATCAAAGGAAAAAAATCTCATGTTTTATTTGTTTCCTCAAAGAAGTAGCAGGTGATGCTTTCTTTTATCTCATCTTTGGGATTAAACTTGGTTATTTTAATTCTACAGCATTAAGTTTTAATTGTTTTTTATTATGTTATTTGTTATGTTACTGTTGCATTTGCATCGATTTGCAAATTTGCCAGCATTTTATTTTTATAGTTTTCCTTACTTCACTTTGCATCATTGACATCTTTCCCTGCTTCTTTATAGCCATTATTTCTTACAGCACAGTGATATTACAGTATATTAATAAACCACAATTTGTTTAATCATTTAATCAATCTAATCCATATGAAATGCCATGTATGTGTCAGCCTCTGTGCCAAATACTGGAGACACTGTGTTCTCTTTGGACCGAGCGTTCCAACAGATATCTATGTAAATGAAATCATTCATCACTAAGGTATTAGGTCTCTGGGCCTGACTTTTCATCTTTTCACTTCATCTATTTCTTCTGTTAGATTTAAAATAGTTTTGAGTGTTAAATAGTTGTAGATAAGAGAGTGGGAGCCATAAACTGTGATAATTAAAATGTTTGGGAGCAAGGGAAATATATATATCAATTATGACCACTGAAATATGTTTTCTACTGTGTCTTGGTTTTATATAAATATAAGATGGTCGCCAGGGAATATATTCCCAATTTATGAATATGCCCAAGCCAACTGGGTTTTATAGAGAAATTTAATTTATAATACACTGATTAATCAATAGAAAAAGAGAGAAAGTAAGAAAGGAATAAGAATAAATAAATCAGTCAGTTGGTTTTATCACTCACCCAAGATCTCTCTAGGTAAGGCTTCTCATGCCAACCTCAGGCTCCACCTTCAAGAGAGCCTCCTTTCAAGAAACATTTCCAGAGAATTCTCCTCCTTCAGAGCCAGGCTTCTCTCATGGTCCTCCCACAGAGCAACCTCCTCAGTCCTCCTTCAGAGCCACCTTGCTCAGAGCAAAACCTCCTCTTGCACTTACCCCTGTCCTCAGACCCTGCTATCTTTTAGGAAACCATCTAAGTCCCCTCCCCTCAGTTCTCACATCTACCAATCACTGTCCATGTCTCCCCTATGCCAATGGTGGCTCTAGCTTAACCCAGGACTGCCCAGAGGTCTGCCCCCCTTTGCACATGTCTGTTGAAGGTCATATTCTCAAATAATTAAATTTTGATCTATGCTGCAGCCCTTCCTAAATCCTGTTAGGCTGAGTAGGGTGGAGATTGTAAGTTCCAAGACCTGGTTCTGTCATTCCAAGTATCTCTATTGTATCAATTCTAAAATCAATCATGACTCAAAGAACTTCCTGTTCTATGCTTAAGCATAGGTCAAAGCCCTTTCCATTGTTCAGCAAAAGTTTCTGTCCTAAAGCAGTCCCAAGTAGGGAGGAGAAGGATCCTCCCATGCCAAGAGGGTTCACATTCCAATAGAGTTCTTACTATCAGTAGGAAATTTTTTCCAAGTATGAAACTTTCCAATGGTGAAATTTCCAACATTCACAAGTCTAAGAAATTTCAAGGTTTATACTTCTCTCCATGAAGTCTGTGATGTGTTCAAATGCTAATATTATTTCTCTTCTTTCTCCAATGATATTCACTCAAATGGCAGCCATCATGTTTCTCCCTCTTCTGTTTCCTGGATTTCCTCTCATGAGGATACTTTCATAACATAATAGAAAATTAATATTATAATATAAAATTCATCTCTCCCTTCTACTTTACAAATCTCACTTCCTTCTTTAAAATAAGGCATATCCACCCAGAGCCACATTTCAGTTTTAAGTTTCTTTCCAGCAAGTCCACCTTTAAGGTGACATCTTCTTTCTGTAATTAGGACTTTCTAATTTTATCTTGCACTTGGAGCATTTGTATATAGACATTTGAGGCCATAGGATTTTACTCCTGGTGTTCCCCTTCAGGGAATTCTGAGTATCTCAACAATTATTATTATTCCTCCATTGTATGTTGTCTGTCTGGTATCTAGATTGATGGATATACTCATAGGCAGTCATCACATATCCCATCCTGAATCCTAAATATTTTTAGTTTTAAACTTCTTTCTCTTAGATTCACAAGACAGGGCAATTTTTTTTTTACTAGTCTTATCAAAATAAATATATCTCTACAAGAACCTATCATTTCTATGTATTAAATTGTGGTCTAGAAAGCCAAATTTCAGTCTCAGACACCACTTTCATAACTATTTGTTCCCCTTCCAAATCAATTTTTCCCCACTTTGGTACCCCGTGCCTTCCAAAAGCAGTGATAAAACCTTACTGGTAATCATAAAGCCTTCAGTTTCTTGCTCAAGATTTCATCCTCTTTGTCAATACAATAGGTTCTTTCTGGTAGTATCTTTTGTGTTCACATGAAGAACCAGAAACAAATAATATTCATTGCTCTTGACAAATCTTGGGAATTCTCTGTTATAGGTATAATACTTGCCCAAGGAATAAAAAGGAATTCTCTATTATTTTCCCATCATCAAGAAATCACCATTCACTGATTCTCTTCTCTTTTTCCTCTGAGAATTTCTGGTTGATCTCCCCCCTGACTTCATGACCTCATTCTTTTGAGGACATACAGGGGCTTTGTTTTGTTTCCCCCCCTAGAACATTCAGCTTCCTCCTCTTCAAGAAGAACTTTGAATTTCTACCTTAGCTCCAAGTATTTTCGGGGCTTCATTTTTCTCCCTTTTTATTGTGACATTTTTCTACCTTCCTACTTCCTAACATAAATAGTGTTCCTTGAGACTCTTCATGATTCTTTCTTTTTTTCTCCTTATTTTCACACTGAGGTCTTTTTCTATTTTTCAAAAGGACATTAAATTGTCCCCAAAATTTGGATTTAGAGAAATATTCCCCAAGATCCTTCATCTCTTCTAACAGGAAGGCCCTTCTGAAGTTTGAGTTCATGTAGCAGTCCTTTGACTATGGCAGGAATACAAACATCAAACAGTCAGTGAAAATCATTGCAAAATCCTTTCTACTCTCCACTGTTACTGGTAGTTTAGAACAATGTCACCTTTTTTTTAAATACATGATCACATATAAATACATAGATACATAGAGACAGATGTAGAACTTATTTTAATTAAATATTTTTTGGTCTATAAAATCTATCTTCTGTCTCTTTTCCTCCCTCCCTCCCACTAAAAAAAAAAGCCATAAACTTGCATAGTAAAGCAAAACAAATTACCTCATTGTCTATACCAGAAATATTTCTGTCTGAACTCTGAGTTCCATTACCTCTAATAGGAAGTAAACAGCATGTTTCATCATGAATCCATCCTCTAGTCATGGTTATTCATTGTATTTATCAGAGTTCCTTAATCTTTCAAAATTATATTTCTTAGAAAATTGTTGTTATCCTATAAATTGTTTTCCCAGTTCTGCTTACTTCCCTTTGTATCAGTTCATGCAATCCTTTCTGGGTTCCTCTGAAACCACCCCTTTCAGGAATTTTTAAAGCAAAACAACATTTCATCACATTTAAAAATCATAACTTGTTCAGTCATTGAATAAGTAATAGTCACAATTCAGTTTCTAATTTTGTAACCTCAAAAAAGATCTGCTGCAAATATTTTTGTAAATCCTTAAAGTTTGTTTTGCTAAAGACTAATCTCTCTCTTAAACAACTCTTCATCTTCACCCCCTTCTTCTGTTTCCCTCTTGTTTCCCTGTTGAGTGAGATATATCTTCGGTACCCAACTGAATTCTCTTCTTTCTTCTGATCAGTTCAGATGAGACAGGTTGAAGTGTCACCAGCACTTTCCATTTTCCTCCTTGTTATGATTATGTCAGATTATTTCACCCATTCTTCCTCTCTCTCCCTCCCATGTTTTCCCCTTCTCCTTCCTTTCTTTTTGTCTTTTAAGATAAAAATGGGTACATGACCTAGGCATAAAGAGAGATATCATAAGCAAGTTAGATGAACAGGCTGCATATTTTTTATCAGATTTATGGATAGGAGAAGAATTTATAAATGAATGAGATAGTATTTTGAGATGTAAAATAGATAATTTTGAATACATTAAAGTTAAAAATCTTTGTACAAATAAAACTAATATAGCCAAGATTAGAAGGAAAGCAGTAAGTTCGAGAAAAAATTTTATAGATAGTTTCTCAGATAGAGGTCTCATATCTAAAATATGTAGCAGGAGCAGCTAGATGGCTCAGAGGATTGAAAGTCAGGTCTAGAGTTCAAATCTAGTCTCAGATACTTTCTAGTGTTACAAGGGAATCACTTTAAAAGACTGATATATATTAATTTAAGGTCGCCAAGGAATTCAGCTATGTAATTCCTAAATGAAAAACTCAAGTCAGCCGTCAGCCTTTTTTGGAGTTTAATTACAATAGGAGCAAGAAAGGAATTAGAGATAGAGAGAGAGAAAAAGGGAGAGAAGGGAACAGGGCTTAATTACCCCTTCTGTTTAGGCTGGGCCAAAAGGCCCAAGCCCTTAGATAGCTGGGGCAAAGAAAAGAGATCAGTCCCTATCACTCACGTGACCAAAATGGAGAAACAGTCTCAGAGGCCCCCACCTTCAGCTTCCTTCAGCGCAAGCTTCTCTGAGTCCACCGCAATCACCCCGACCAAACTCCTTAACCCCCCTCCAGTCTCCAGACCCTCCTATCTTTAAGGAAACCATCCAAGTTCCTCCTCTCAGTTCTCCCATCTACCAATCACTGTTCATCAATTTCCCTGTGCCAATGGAGGCTCTAGCTTAACCCAGGACCGCCCAGAGGTTTCTGGCTTTTGCACATGTCTGTTGAAGGTCATATTTTCAAATGATCTAGGCTTTGATCTAGGCTGCAGCCCTTACTCAATCCTGTTAGGACTGAATAGGGTGGAGATTTATTCCAAGTATCTCCATTGTATCAATTCTAAAATCAATCATGACTCAAAGAAATTCCTGTTCTATGCTTAAGCATAGGTCAAAGTCCTTTCCATTGTTCAGCAAAAGGTTTCTGTCCTAAAGTAATCTTAAGAAGGGAAGAGAAGGAACCTCCCATGCCAATGGGGTTCCCATTCCAATAGACTATCAGTAAGAAATTTTCCAAGTATGAAATATCGCAATGGTGAAATTTCCAACATTTATAAGTCTAAGGAATTTTGAGGTTTACACTAGCTGTGTGACCCTGGGCAGGTCTCTTAACCTCCTTTGCCTAGCCCTTACCACTCTTCTATTCTGGAACCCATACTTAGTATTGATTCTAAGATGGAAGTTCAGGGTTATTTTAAAAAACACACGAAAATATATATTGAATTTTCTTAAATTCATAAGAATAGGAACATTCCCCAGGTGATAAATGGTCAAATGATATGAACAGAATTTTTGGATGAAGAAATCAAAGTTCTATGTAACTATATGAAAAATGCTCTGAATCATTAGAAAAATGGAAATTGGAAGAATTCTGAGATATCATCTCACAACTATTTTTTAATCCTTATTTTCTGTTTTAGAATCAATACTCTGTGTTTGTTCTACAGCAGAGGAGCAGTAAGGGCTAGGCAATGGGAGTTAAGTGAGTTATTCAGAATCACACAATCAGAGAGTGTAAAATTTCAAATTATATCTCAATAATAACAATATTAGATTTTATAAGGTTTAATTAAACGATCATTAGAAATCAAGGAATAAAGAGGATACAAAATAAAAACCATGTGCCCATGGCTGGTTAGCCATTTTCAAAATTCCCACCTTACCACCATTATTGCTGATTGCTGTATCATCCCAAAGAGGAGGAAGAGCCTCAATGCCCACTCCCTTTATCCTCTGTCTACAGGAAGTATGTAATGACAAGAAGTTGGTAAGCTCTTGGGATAAGTAGTTCTTTTTTAGGGTAACAGATTTTCGGTTATTCAAGAGTGACTGAGACCAGATTTGAACCCCTGACTTTCATCATTCAGGCCTGGCTTTCTATGTACTGAGCCACTTACCTGCCCCTGGTCTAAATACATTTTTTTTTAAACCCTTACCTTCTGTCTTGGAGTCAATATTGTGTATTGGCTCCAAGGCAGAAGAGTGGTAAGGGCTAGGCAATGGGGATCAAGTGACTTGCCCAGGGTCACACAGCTGGGAAGTGTCTGAGGCCAGATTTGAACCTAGGACCTCCCATCTCTAGGACTGGCTCTCAATCCACTGAGCTACCCAGCTACCCCCTCTAAATACATTTTAAGGAAAAATGAATCCAATTTGCACAGGGGAAACTGTGAAGATATATATACCAGAATGTACAAGCAAACTTTTATAAAAATGAATGATATGGAAATGAGTTCAAATGATAACATATATATATGTTTGTATAACCCAGTAGAATTGCTTGTCAACTCCAGGAGGGGGGAGGAATGTGGGGAGGGAGAAGACATGAATCACGGAACATGGAAAATAATTAAAAATTAAAATAAAACAAGAATCTATAAGCAAAAAGATTTACAATTAACCACATTAATATAAAGTTTTATGCAGTTAGGAAAGGAGCTTTCCAAAATGAGATATACTTACAGGTTCAGGACATAATAATGTCCATATAATAAATAATAGTGACAACATAATAATAATATTGTAATAGTAACAATACTAATAATAGTAGCAATACATAATTATATCCATATAATAAATAATAGTAACAATATAACAACAAAATAGGAACTTGTTCTATCATTTAGCCTTACTTCTAATGGTATAAATCCATATATATATATATATATATATATATATATATATATATAAATATATATATAAATATATATATATAATAGAGGTATTAAACTTATAGTCAACAAAACTACTGAGTATAACCCGAATCAGATAAAAATATAATTGAAAAATGTTTAACGAAATATAAAATAATACAATACAGCATTGGTAATGTTAATTTGTGGTTTTCTAAGTAAATATGTGTTCAGTAGAGGTCCTTTCTTTTTGAGTTTGGCATAGTGTCTTACACCATGAGGAAGATTAAAATGGTTAAAATGAGGTCCTGGCTAATATAAAAAAGGTAGCCGGGGAAACTAGAAGAATATCTCTATTTTAAAAGAAGGTAAATCTTTGTTTTAAGACCCTTGTTGGGAAGAATCATTAAAATAACTGCAGATTTTCAAAGGCAATCCAACCACTTTCCTTCTACTCAACTGTGTGTCCAGCTCACTGTTCACATGTTTAGGGTCAACTCTTATAGGGGAACAATTCTTCCTCCAATTACTCTCTTGTGTAGACAGTGAGGACAGACTCTTTGGAATGATTATGAATCTCATTGAGTAGCTCTATGATATTTTGGGGAATGATGCAATCAGCATAATATCAGCCTCAGGAGGATCATCTGGAACATCTGGAGGACCTCACTATGTATTAAGAACTCTGACTGACTCAAAATTCAGTGGAATCAGAATCCAGTGCCTGAAATAGCACATCAATATGGGATTAGTAGAAATGGGAAAAAATACTGAATTTAGAAATAGTTTGTAAATTGATGACAATAATGGATTGGAATTGTTAGAGATAAAATTCCACTTCTTAACCCATATGACTTTTTGCAAATTACTTGTTTCCCAAGGCTTCAATTTTCTTGTCTGTAAAATTTTAAAAGATGAACTGAATGAATTGTGGGATACCTTTGAACTCTAAATCTATGATTCTATAAACTCATGACTTTGTTTTGAGAATTAGGTCTTTCATTTATCACACTATGACCTCAGATAAATCATTTACTTTGGGCTTCCTCAAATGGAAAATGAAAGGATTGAATCAGTTGTCTTATCTACCCTATTAATGGAATTAGCATAGTATTTCATATCTGGTGAGTTTGGGGTAAGTACAGCTATTGAGTTGTTTGATTTTGTTGGGGGGTTTTGTACGGGTCAGAAGGCTTCTTTCATAATCCGAGGATTTATGATGTGATCTACAACACCGTAGAGTGGAAATTCATGTGCAAATTTGTAACCCTGGACAATGATGAAATACTCTTTATTATTTTTTTAAACTCTTAACTACTTTCTTAGAATCAAAACTAAATATTTTTTTCCAAGGCAGAAAAGGGTTAGGCAACTGAAGTTAAATGACTTGCCCAGAGTCACATATTTAGGAAGTATCTGAGGCTGGATTTGTACCTAGAATCTCCTGTTTTCTAGGTCTCGTTCTCCCACTGAGCCACGTAGTTGCCTCTAAAACTCTTAAAAAAAAAGATTCATGCCAGGCACCATACTCACCATTTTATTTTTAGCTCATTTTTCCTATTCTCTACTTAGTAAAGAAGACATATGAATTAGAATAATTTAAAATTATTTTTAATAAGGCCTAATAAAATACTTTTTAAAAAGTATAGGGAAATAAAATAATTCCTGCACAAATATTTCATTAATTGAAGTTTTGTTGTATTTGCTGCAATGTTTGCAAAAAGAGAACTAAAAAACCATCTGGGTTCAGTTTTCCAAGCTCTCCTCTGTTTTTCAAATGTTTTTCTGATGATGACACACTCTTAAGCACTTTTTGTGTATTGTTATAGACTTGTCACAACATAGCAGGCCAAAAAAGATGATGAAATATTAGTACAAATAAGAGAATAAGAAGTCTGCAAAATGGCTATAATGTCAAAACATTTTTTTTCTTTACCAAGTATTAGATCTCTTTACATTGTCGTGCAAAACATCAGAAAGCCTGGCTACCCTGACATCATCATCACCTTCTAGGACTTCAGTTCAGTTACAGCCCAGAAGTATCTTGGGCTGAAGTTAGGGCAATATGGCCCATGTTAATACATGAGAAGGACACAGAGAGAAAGCATGGCCTGTAATGATTTTCCAAGACATTCTCAATCACCTCTCAGTCTATGGTGCTGGAGATGTGAAATTCTTACCTGCTTTATATTCTTCTATATTGGCTTTTGAAGTGCTATTTCTGACTTACACATCACAGGATTAGAGAAAACATTTTTTAATCTACGCTTCAGAAAAATTTTTAATCTCTATAAAACCCTGTCAACCTACCAAAGTTTCCTAGTTGTCTTGAAGATGATTGATAGTCTTTTAAATGAAAAACTAATAGACTTTTCATCACTTAGCATAGGGAAATAATGAATTCGTATTCACTTGTAGGTGAGGTATGATGTAGAATAACTTTAAATATTAACTCAAATATGTCAATACTCTTTAAACATATTCGTGATAGGATTTTGGTTTTTTGTTTGTTTTCAGGTGGAGGTTGGCATTGGAGGCAGAGAAGGGCACAAGTGGAAAGGAGCTATAAAATGCTTTTTAATTGTGTTGGAAGAGAATTTTGAAAAAATAATGTTGAATATTTAAATTAAAAAGTAAATGTATAAATCTTCATTTCCCCCCTCTATTCTTCATACAACAGATAGCTGGGATCCAAAGACTATTAAGAAAGCAAACCATTTCAAATACAATTGGAAAAATGAATGTTTGTCAATTGAGTAATGGCCAAACAAATTACAGTTTATGAATATAACAATATTCTTGTGCTGTGAGAAATGAGGGAGAGGGAAAAGGTCATTTCAAAAAGACATGAAAAGGCTTGTCTGAACTGATGCAAGTGTTCAGGAGAATCAGAAGACTAATTTATATTATAATATAAATATGTCAAATACTATAGCATAAATATATTAAAAATAAATTATTTCAAAGACTGTGAAGTGATAAAGATTAGAATGAACAGAATCAGAAGAACAATGTATACAATAACAACAATTCTGCAAAAATAAACAACTTTGAAGCTTGTAAGAATTATAATCAATGCAATGATCATCCATGATTCCAGAGGACTGATGATGAAACATGCTATTCACCTTCAAACAGAGAGATGATGAACTCAGGGTGCAGAATGAAATATTTTTTGGATATGACCACTGATAAATTCATTTTGCTTAACTATGTACATTTGTTGCAAAGATTTTCTTTTTCTTTTGCTAATGGGGAAGAGTGGGTAAGAGAGATCAAATGTAGATTTCTGTTGGTTAAAAAAATTTTAAGTGAAAAAAACTATTGCAATAGCTTCCAGAAGAGAAAAAGTATGATGATAAAAATAGGATTTTTAATAATAACTAAGAGCTCATATTTCTCTCATTGCTCTGGTTAAAATAATTCAAGGTTACTAAAGAAAGTGAAATAAAATGAGAAGCTAACTAGCAACCTGGAAAATGTGCTTGAGAGGACATTCATATTCTGGTCAGGGCTGGACAGCATCCTAGACGTAGTCTATGCTTCTCCAATTCTGAAGTCTCTTTCAAATTAAACCTACTATACTCCAGTAATGGATGTAAAAATCCTGATGGTCAAATGTCAGTCATTGGCCTGTATTGCCTGCCCCTGGACCCACGCTGCTGCTGATCACTCAGGGCTTGCACTTTAGTCCAAGGCTAAGACAACTGTTTCCACATTCTCTCTAAGCTTCATCAAATGGCAACGTTTTGTTTTTTTTTTTTTCCCAAATGGCAACTCTTAAACACAACATGTTATATTATGGCAGAGGGTTTCTTTTTCTACACACAACTCCCTCAAACCTGTGTTTAATGAATGAGGCTAACAAACTTTTCTAGATTAATCCTGACATCAAGTCACATAAGCTCACGGTGGACACAAAAACTTGTGAATTCAGAGAAACCCTTCATATCTTAGCTCCTGGTAGTGCTTTTATACAGATTTTTAAAAGTTCTAAGAAAAAATTCAATAAAGGGTTAGAGGTAAATATTTATGTAGGGTTATTTTTCTTGGCAGCATTCACACAGACATACAATAACAAACTTAAAAAAATGTATTCCCAATGACACATAGAAACAATTTTTTAATATTTATTTTCTGATGTTTCTCTTCCAAACTCTCTCCCTTTCTCTCTCCTTCTCCCCTTCCTCTCCCCAGATATCAAGTAATTTTAGAATTTGAATTTCCACTGAAGTTAAATGACCTTTTGTAGTAGAATAAAAAGAACTCTAGATTTAGAGTGTAAACAGGTTCAAGTCTCAGCTCTGCCACTTTTTAACTGCATGACCTTGGTCAGTTCATTTAACCTTTACTTACTAGCTGTTCTTTACATGTCCCTTAGAACTCTAAATCTGATTCTATGAGATGGCATTTGGCTCTCTCTCTCCCTCTGAGAGAGCTCAGCTATTTTACAGCTTCAACTTTCACTCATATGCTTCTTTGCTCAAAACAGAGTGCATAATGCAATGCTTTGTATATTGGATTTTTTGTCAGAGGACCTGGGTTCAAATCCCCACAACCTTTCTGGCCTACCATTCCTCATTTTGTATGATGGAGTAGGATTAGATCATTTCTATGATCCCTCCTTAGATAAGATTCTAATCCTCCTCATTTTCTTATAACCAATTTGCCATAAAAACTGTACACTTTGGGGGGCAGCTGGGTGGCTCAGTGAATTGAGAACCAGGATGAGAGACAGGAGGGTCCTGAGTTCAAATATGGCCTCAGACACTTCCTAGCTGTGTGACCCTGAGCAAGTCACTTAACCTCCATTGCCTAGCTGTACTTCTGCCTTAGAACCAAGCAATATACAGTATTGATTCCAAGATGGAAAGTAAGGATTAAAAAAAATAAACAAAAAAAATACACTTTCTTTATGAAATGTTTCCCAAATCTATCCTTTTTTCTTCACATCTACTGCTATCATGCAGGTTTTATCACCTCATATCTAAATTACTAAGTATTTTCCCTATATCCAATCTTTCTCTCTTCCATTCTATGGTAAACATTTTTGTAATATGAGATTCTTTCTTTTAACCTTACTCTCACTTAACTTAGACATCATTGTTAAGGACCAGTCTACAATTCTTTTTTTTTTAAATTAATTTATTTAGTCAATTTAGAACATTATTCCTTGGTTACAAGAGTTACATTATTTCCCTCCCTCCCCTCCCCCTGCCCTTCCCTCAGCCGACTGGCAATTTCATTGGGTATTACTGGTGTTCTTGATCAGAACCTATTTCCATGTTGTTTGCACTAGGGTGTTTATTTAGAGTCTCCATCCCCAACCATATCCCTTTGACCCATGTATTAAAGCAGTTGTTTTTCTTCTGTGTTTTTACTCCCACAGTTTTTCCTCTGAATGTGGATAGTGTTCTTTCTCATAGATCCCCCCAGGTTGTTCAGGATGGTTGCTTTGCCCCTAATGGAGAAGTCCATTACATTCGATTGTACCACAGTGTGTCAGTCTCTGTGTACAATGTTCTCCTGGATCTGCTCCTCTCACTCTGCATCACTTCCTGGAGGTCGTTCCAGTCTTCATGGAATTCCTCCACTTTGTTATTCCTTTGAGCACAAGAGTATTCCATCACCAACATATACCACAATGTGTTCAGCCATTCCCCAATTGATGGGCATCCCCTCATTTTCCAATTTTTGGCCACCACAAAGAGTGCAGTTATGAATATTCTTGTACAAGTCTTTTTACTTATTATCTCTTTGGGGTACAGATCCAGCAGTGCTTTGGCTGGATCAAAGACGAGCCAGTCTACAATTCTTAAGGCCTTTTCTTGGATAACAACTTATCCTAGTTTTTATTTTAAATGTAGTTTGTATAATTTTCTTGGACACAGAGTAGTCCATTAATAAATAAATATTTATAATTAATAATTAACAAATATTAGTTGATTGAAGACATTGCCTTATTGACTATAAGACTTACTTTCCTTTATTTGAGTTCCTCTGCCACTTTTTTTATTGGGTTGTTTGGGTTAATATGAAAATCCAATTAATAATGGATTCATCTTAATAACAGAAAACTATGAGAATCCTTCTAAAAACAGTATTGCAGACTGGTTGTACTTCTAATATTAAAAATTTCCCTTTTTTGGAAATGTTTCAGAAATGTTAATACAAGGTTGTTTGTGCATTTTATTCACTGCTTTTAAGTGAAATCAGTTGAAAATTAACTCAATAGTAGAATTTCATCAAGATAGCAAAGTAAATGGATCAGATTTGCATTGTTCTATGGCCAGGTATATAAAATTTAAGGAAATATACATCTACAAAGCCTTGATAAAAAGAAAAAGGTTAAAGGTGCATTCTTGAACTTTCTTTGGAAAATGAGGATTATTAAAATGAATATTCATATACTTATTCAATTCTTATTCAATTTTTTACATTCTTGATACCTTTAGCTATAGCAATTTTGCTTAGACAAGATTTTAAGGTTTCCAAAAAAGGCAATATATGATCATTAATTTACTATATATTGGCCCACACATAACAAATGGTTATTTTATTATCTTAATAACAATGATGATTTTTATATATCTAGTGGAATAGAAATAATGGTTATCTTTTTTGGCTGCTAGCCTCTCTTCCTCCCTGAAATACTCTTAAATTCTTTCTAATTCATTTATTCTTATATGTGATAATAGTGTATGTCATTCATCAGCCTTATATAGACTCTATAAAAATGAATTAAGAGCCCTTTTTAAATTCTTAATTCAATTCCTCATTGTGATATGGAGCAGCTCTGAGTTCTCAAAAGCTGTCCCAGCTGAGTGTAATATCTGACAAGTCCTACTAGCAAAAGATAATAGCCACAGGTCCAGAAACAGAAAGTAATTCTGTTATCTCTGTTTGTAAAGGCTCAGGACCAAAAGGTTGGTTATGGCTGATAATTTTTTTTAGCTAAAGCTTGTCATGAAAACTATCAGCTAATGCATAGAGGGCTGATGGATCTATATTGGTAGGTCTAGCCAAACCAATAAAATCATAGATCCTCCAAGTAAGTAAATGTAAGTAAAAGACCTACTAGGTAACTAAGTTATATTCTAGGAGAGACTCTGTCAGATGCTCCAGTTAAAGTGAACTCTCTATAACTTAAAGATTTGGCTCTGCCTAAATCAGTGCTTCTTATTAAGATGGCTCCAATGAAAAAAAATTTTTAATTAGTTAAATAAATAAAATTTTTCAATTAAAAAAACTGCCAAAAATTAAAAAAAAACCAACTGCTTGATCACATGGGTCAATGGGGGTTTGATTGGAGATGTAGACTCTAAGTGATCACCCTAGTGCAAACATCAACAACATGGAAATAGGTCTTGATCCATTGATCTAAAACCCACTGGAATTGCATGTTGGCTATGGGAGGGTGGGGTGAAGGAGGGGAGAGAAAGAACATGAATCATGTAACCATGGAAAAATTATAAATTGATTAATTAAATAAAATATTTCAATTAAGAAAAAACTAAGATGGCCCCATAAGGAGTACAATTTCTATATTTCAGAGGTTATGTTGATGGTTCTCTATTTGACTGGGATATTTTAGTGTTGTCAGCTTTTTCTGACAGAGATATTAGAAATGTTCCCTTATATCAGGGCCAAAAATTAGATTCTAAAAATTATATTATTGTTTTGTTATTTTAGTCATTATATTTAGTTGTATCTGATTTCCTGTAGCCCCATTTGGTTAAAGATACTGGAGTGGTTTAATGTTTTCTTCTCCAACTCATTTTATGGATAAAGAAACGGAGGACAACAGGATTAAGTGACTTGCCTAAGGTCACACTGCAAGCAAGAGTCTGAGGCAAGATTTGAACTCAGGAAGATGAGGCTTCCTGACTCTAGAGCTATCTATTGCACTCTTTAGTTGCCCCATAAATTCTATTATACAAGTCCCAAACATAAGTAACTGTCTTCCCCTGCAACCCACACACTCCCTGAATTCCTAAATTCCCTATTGTGATTAAAGGCACCATTTTCCTGGCCACCTAGGATCTAAACCTTAGTATTTTTAATTCCTCACCTTTACTCATTCCATATATCCAATTGTCAAATCTTATCATTTCTGCTTTCACAAATTTCTTACACATTGCCTATTCTCTCTATTTATACAACCACTATGCAAATTTGCTCCTCCTCATTTCTCCCTTAGACTATGAAATACCTACTATTGAAATGCCCTTGAACCAGTCTCCCCTTTTCAAGTATCTCTACACTCCAATCCATCTTCCACTCAGCTGCCTTCATGCCAAGTGTAAGTCTGACTTTGTCATTCCTCTATTCAGTGAATTTAAGTAACTCCCTAATTCCTTTAAACTCAAATGTAAACTCCTCTTTTTGGCATTGATAACCTGCTGCCTTCCTCCTTTTCCAGTCTGCTTATACTTTAACGCCTTCCACAATTCAGCTCTGCCAGCCAGCTTGTAGTTCTTTGTGCACATCACTCCATTTCCTGTCTCCATGCCTTTGTACTGACTGTCCCCCATTTCTGAAATATTTTGTCCCTTTTGCAATTCCTTAAAAGCATCTTTTATTTTTGTTCTTCTTTGGAATTCTTCATTATTTACACGTTGCAATATGGTCATATCTACCGTGCACCTTTCCATTGCCCTTGGAGTGATATTCATTTTTAATTCTTCAGAAATAGTTGTATTCCAGGTCTTTCTGCCATGTAGGAACTCCTTTGCTTTCTTCGGAAGCATGGAGCTCTTAAAAAAAGCCTTCACAATCCAGATTTTTGTGTTTTTCTATATCCATCAAAGAGAGTAATTCATTAATCACTAGTCTTTGAAACTATCCATTTGAAGGATAGAAGTGAAGGGAAGAAGCACTTATTATGCGCCAGGCACCATGCTAACTACTTTACAAATATTATGTCATTTGAACCCAAATAACTGTATTATCATTTAGTTCATATCTCTCTGTCATCTTCCTAAGGATGCCTATAATAAGACTTTACTAAAAGCTTTGTTGAAACCCAGGAATACTTTGTCTATGGCGCCTCTCCAACTCATTTGTATCCCTTACAGCTCCTTCACAATCATTTGTCAAATTAGTTGTTTTATTTGGTTTACTCCTCTTTGCCTGTTGCCCTGGGATTCCTTTTCCATATTTATGGACTGAAGACCTTTCCAAAGGAATTTTACTTGGACTGAATGGTATCCCCAAACGTTGGGGAAAATGTGCCTGGCAATGGTAAATGCAATCAATTGAGAAAGTAGGCAGAAAGCTAAGCCAATTCAGAGTTCATAAATGTCAACAAATCCAGAGGGACACGATGGAATAAATAAAAGGAGTTTGGAGCTGTGATCCGACTAGTGAGGCGATATCAACAAGGAGTTAGTTAGGAGACCCTGTGGAAGAAACAGCCCAAAGCTGTTTTCATTGATTCCTTTGATTTTCTTGATCTCTTGTTCTTTCAGATTAATTTTATTATTTTTTCTATATGTATATAATCATTTTTGGTAGATTGACTGGCATGGCACTATTGAAGTAAATTAATTTAGGCAGACTCATCATTTTTATCTGATTGGCTTAGCCTACCCATTAGCAATTAATACTTTTTGTTTAGATCTACTTTATTTGCTTAAAGTGATTTAAAATTGTGTTTATATAGTCTCTGGATTTGTCTTGGCAGGAAGATTCCCAAGTGTTTTATATTGTCTATCGTTATTTTAAATAGAATTTTTCTTTCTATCTCTTGCTGTTAGACATTGTTGGTAATGTGTAGAAATGCTGATGATTTAAATGTTTGTTTTATATCCTGCAACTTTGCTAAAGTTATTCATTATTTCAACTAATTTCTAGTTGATTCTCTAGGATTCTCCAAGAATACCATTATTTCATCTGCAAAGAGAGATAATTTTGTTTCCTCATTGTGTATTTTGATTCCTTGAATTTCTTTTTCTTCATTTATTGCTATACATAATATCTCTATTAAAATATTGAAAACAATGCTGATAATGGATACTTACTTCACCCCTGATCTTACTGTGAAGGCTTCAAGTATATCCCTGATACACGTAATACTTACTGATGATTCTAGATAGGTAACACTTATCATATTAATGAAAGCTCCATTTCTTCTTATAATTCTTATAAATTATTCTATAATCTTTTAATAGGAATGAGCATTGTTTTTTGTGCAAAGCTTTTCTGCGTCTATTGACATAATCAGATGATTTCTATTGGCTTGTTATGGATATCGTCAATTATTCTGGTTGTTTTCCTACTACTGAGTCAGCCTTCCATTCCTAGTATAATTCACACCTGATCATAAGGTATAATCTTCATGACATTGTTGCTGTAAAGAAACAGGGCAGAAATTGAAAGGAGGCAAATTTCAAAGATATAAGGAAAAACTTCTTAAAAATTATTACAGTTAGATTAAAGTGGAATCAGCTGCCTTATTAGGTGGTAGGTTCCTTCTGCTTAGAGATCATCAAACAAAGACTATGCAACCACCTGATATGCTGTTATAATGGGGATTTTATATGAGCAGATGGATGCTGAGATTCCTTTCTCAAACTTTGAATCTGTAAAATAAATGATTAAACAATAGATATTTATTAGTCAATTAATAAATATATTTACTTTTCAGTGAATTAATAATTTATTTATTATTAAATTAATAAATTTACTCATGAGGTAGTATTACAGAGCACTGGCCATGGAGTCAGGAAGATTTGAGTTCAAATCCTGATTCAGACATTTATTAGATTTGTGATTCTGAGCTTGCCACTTAATCTCCCTTAGCTTCAGTTTTCACATCAGGTAAATGGAGCACT
This sequence comes from Monodelphis domestica, assembly GCF_027887165.1. NCBI lineage: Eukaryota > Metazoa > Chordata > Mammalia > Didelphimorphia > Didelphidae > Monodelphis > Monodelphis domestica. The sequence goes on along the minus strand of NC_077234.1, from coordinate 230,958,987 downwards.
CATCATACAAGGTCATGAAAACAAGGGGGAATAATCATGTAAAATGCTTTTTAAATCTTTAAGCACTATACAAATTGTAGCTACTTAATGTCATTATTGATAATAAGCAAATACTTTGTGCCAAACATTAGGAATACAAATATAATGAATGAAACAAAAGATGTATAGTATTTTTCATAATTCTTTCATAATTGTCTGGTATCATTTTATTTTCCAGAATAGTTGTCATTCACAGTTGATCACTGCACAAAACTGCTATTACTGTATACAATGTTCTCCTGATTCTGTTCACTTCATTTTGCTTCAATTGCTATAAGTTTTCTCAGGTTTTTTTCTGGTGAATTATGGGGCTATTTCATGGAGAATTCTGAAATAAAGATGCCAGAAAAAAGAGAGTAAGGAAGCTGCTTCAGAGTACATGTGATATCTTCCATTTTGGTACCACATGGAGAGGCACTATCTATCCTGACATTCTGCCTTCTAAGTTCCCCTTTTCAATAAAACTAAGAAATATTGATGCTGTTGAGGCCAGTGAAAATGTTTTCTATGCTGATAAAGACAATAATTGGTGGTTAGCCTTCTGAAATATTATCCTTCTTCCTTAGCACCAATTTAGGAAATAAAACTTCCTAGAACTGAGTAACTTTTTTGTGGTCTATTTCTATGCCAATATTTATAAGCTGCTCCATTAGATGGTTAACTCCCTGAGATCAGGGATTTTTTTTTTTGCCCTTTTTTGTATCTCTACCTGACACATAGTAGGCACATTAATAAATGTTTACTTATCTATATATTTATTGATTATTCCCATGATGGGGAGAAAATTTAGCAGTTTCCAGTCTGGTTCTTAGAATTCTGCTCCTGGCACTCACTGCTTTAATTCCAATGAATATGCCCTTCACCCCTTTGCTTTCACTCTATTATTGTATTGCTTATTTCTCTTTATATAAAATAAATTATGAATCATAGCCCTAGTTGCATAAACAATGCTAGCACCACACAGATAGAGGTTGAGAAAATCGGTTAGTCTGGGAAAAGTAAAAGAGGCAAAAAGAATATAGGAAGGTAGTAGATTAATTATTTTTCTCCCAAGTGAACACAAATATTACAAACCTTTTTGGTCACTCAGTGATCAGATTCATTAACCAGCTTGAAAATTATTTATAGTAGACAGTGTAAATAGAGAGATTAATAATCTCAAGTTAATTTTTAATCACCTAGAACAAACTGAAAATAAGCCCTTTGAGGTGCCAAAAGGAAAGATGGGGAATGCCTTGTATGGGAACCATGTTAACCCCTTCTATATTCTTTGCTAGTATTTACCTAGGACTATGGATATTTCTCTGTTGAGTAGCTTAGTAGGAGGTGAGGATATTTATAAAGTGAAGGACTCGTCTCAATAACCTCATCAATGAATTCTAAACCAGTCTTGTTTTATTGAATTTTATTCTTTTCAATTACATGTAGAAAAAAAAATTGACAATTGTTTTCTGACATTTTGTGATTCAGATTTTCTCCTTTCATCCCACACTATTTCCTAGGGGGTAAATTGTCTAATATGGGTCATAATCCCCCTTTTGTGACTAAAGACACAAATACAACAAAAACCTCCCTTAGGAAATGAAGTGAAGGATGGTATGCTTTGACCTGCAATCCAATTCTAACAAATCCTTCTCTGACTGTGAATAACATTTTTTTAAATCATGAGTTCTTTGGGGGTTATCATGGAACATTGTTTTGCTGAAATTTAGTCCTTTAGAGCTGATCATCATATAATATTGCTGTTACTGTATAATAGACTGTTCTGGTTATTCTCACTTCATTTTGTATCAGTTCATATAAATCTTTCCAGGTTTTTCTGAAGTCATCCTATTCAACTTTTCTTATGATGCAAAAGTTTTCTGTTACAACCATGTACCACATGTTCAGCCATTCCTCAATTCATAGACACCCCCTGAGTTTTTTTTTTTTTGCTATACAAACAGAGCTGCTAAAATATATATTTTGTATAAGTAGATCCTTTTGTCCTATATCTGTTCTCTGTGAGATATAGACCCAGCAGTGGTATAGTTTTATGATCCTTTGGGCATGGTTCCATATTGCTCTCTAGAATTCAACCAAGAGTACACGAGTGTCCCAATTTTCTTTTATCCCCTCCAACAGTTATCATTTTCCTTTTTGGTTATATTAGCCATATGATATCTATGAGCTGATACCTCAGAGTTGTTTTAATTTACATATCTATAATCAATAGCAATTTGGAACATTTTCTCATATGACTACAGATAGTTTAAATTTCTTCATTCATCTGAGGACTATCTGTTCATATCCTTTGGCAGTTTATCAATTGGAGAATGCTTTGTCTTCAATGTAATCAAAATTATCCATTTCATTTTCCACAATGTTTTCTATGTCTTATTTGTTCATAAATTCTCCCCCAAACCATAAGTCTGACAAGTAAACTTTTCCATGTTTCCCTTTGTTTATTATATCTCCATTTATTTCTAAAGTATCCATTTTGATATTATCTTGGTGTATGATGTAAGATATTGGTCTATACCTAGTTTCTGCCATATTTTTCCTAATTTTCCTGGCAATTTTTGTCAAATACTTGGTTCTTCCCCAAGTAGTTTGGATCTTTGGGTTTATTAAACACTCAATTACTGTGGTCACTAAGTACTGTATGTTGATTTTCTAATTTATGCCAATAATCTATTTCTCTATTTCTTAGGCAGAATCAGATTATTTCATAATTACCACTTTATAGTATAGTTTGAAATCTGGTAAATCTAGGCTTCTTTCCTTCCTATTTTTTCATTAATTCTCTTGATATTCTTAATCTTTTGGTCTTTCAGGTAAATTTTGTTATTTTTTTCTAATTCTAGGAAATAATTTTTGGGCAGTTTAATTGGCATGGCACTGATTAGGTAAATTCATTTTGGTAGGATTATCACTTTCATTATATTGGCTTGACTTGTTCATGAGCAAGGAATATTTTCCCAATTGTTTAGGTCTTATTTTATTTGTATGAAAAGTATTTTGTAATTTTATTCATATGGTTGCTGGGTTTGTTTGATAAGTATATTTCTAGGTATTTTATGCTGTCTATAGTTATTTTAAATAGATTTCTATCTTTTGGTTTTGAATTTTGTTGGTGGCAAATAGAAACTGATAATTTATGTGGGTTTATTTTGTATCCTGCAACTTTGCTAAAATTGTCTATCTAAACCTGTCTTTATTTACACGTGGAAACTACTATCTTTGGAGTTATTAGTGATCTCTTCCAAGAAGATCAAGTCCTTCCAAATTTACATGGTGAAGACTAGGAACAAGTCAAACCCTGCCTATACTACATTCAATTTTACATTGATATTCTTAAACCAAAAAAAAAAAAGCAGTAAATATTTGTCTCTATAAAATGCTTTCAACCTGAGAATGTCTGTAGAGGAGATAAGAGACTTTTTAATCAATTCATTTGCTCAAGAGATCACTGACTGGATTTTAATGAAGTATTCATGACTTTTAGAGAATAGAATGAAGTCATAAAACTAAGGCTAGAAACTGGGCAGAAATGAGAGGGGGAAAAAAGAAAACAGAAACTTGAGAAGAGAAGATAAAGGGAGAGACCTGAGAATACAAATTTTTAAACCAGATTGTGAACTTTCTCATGTTTAGGGACCCCTCTTCTAATTTGCTAGAAGCATATTGTTCGGTGGTGCTTTCTACATGATTTACAATATTCCATTAGAAACAATCTAAATAATGGTTTATATCTGGTCCACAGATGTTCAGATTGGTATGTGCCAGCTAGTCCTATGGCATTTTTTCTCTTCTTGGCTAGAAAATACATCAGAGGATGTGAAAATATAGAAGAAAGTTATTCTAAAGAAAGAAAAAGTTATCTTATATCAATTTTATAAATCTATGAAATTCCTAATTTACCCAGGTTTAATTTTTTGGTTTCTTTCTAAGTTCAAATTTCAAAATAATTGTCCTGAGCAAAAAAAATCTTGCCTTATGAGTCAGTGGAGTTTGTATGTATTCCAATAGTGCTTGTGATTTTGGGGGGGGTGCTCCACAACTCAAAAATATCAATAACCTGCCATTCCTCCACTATAATTTTATTCCTCTATGATTTTTTTAAAATCTTAAGTCAAATTTTAATCTTGTTAGAATACAAACATTGCTAAAAGACTTGTGTCTTTATATACCCTAATGATTTACCAACAAATTTTTAGCAGAAATAGTATATGGGATTGGGGCTATATATTGGCAGGAAAGAGGAAATTAAAATAATAAAAAATTGGGAGCAGCTGGGTAGCTCAGTGGATTGAGAGCCAGGCCTAGAGATGGGAGGTCCTAGGTTCAAATCTGGCCTCAGACACTTCCCAGCTGTGTGACCCTGGGCAAGTCACTTGACCCCCATTGCTTAGCCCTTACCACTCTTCTGCCTTGGAGCCAATACACAGTATTGACTCCAAGACAGAAGGTAAGGGTTGAAAAAGAATAATATTAATAAAAAATTAAGGTGGGAGGACAAGAAGACAAATTTTCATGATCCTTAATTTTGTCAATGTCCGATCCAAAGATGATGAAGTTAATAAAGATCCTGCTTCATTTGAAATAATTCTTAACAAAATACAAAATGGATGCTTTACTTCAGTTTAAAAAAGCAAAACAAAACACTGGATTGAGTAAATAGTTGTTAAAATGATAAATTTTGTCAACTCTACTACTAATAGCAGTTATAGATAACCTTTAAAAGTTTTCAAATCCATTCTTATAATTTTGATTATTTGAATATTTATGAATTAGTGTATATTGATTTATTTCATATAATATTATGCATAGATATTAATATCAGTAATCCAAAAGTAACATGTCTAGAATACTAGTACTTAGTTAAATAGACAGAGGAACATAAAAACCTCTTAATAATAGTTGACCAAAGACGTAAAAGATCTTGGAGATATTTTACAAGATTCTATTGAAAATTCAGGAGTTAGCTTGAGATGAGCTCTAAAGTTTCTTCTTTCTTTAATATTCGATAACTTTATGAGTTGGGGGAGGGAAGAAGGCAAAGCTAAGAAGAAATGTAGCCGAACAACTGATTGCAATTTGATTCAAAGGTATGGGTAAGAGTTTGAGCTGGTTTTGGTTTCATCCAAACCAGTTCAACTATCTCTAACTTTAGTTGATGATTTCAGCTTAGAATGTGGTTTTTTTTAATTGTTTAAGAAAGAAATCCACTGCTTGATTTTTTAAGCAGAGAAACCATATTAATTTTCAAAGGGAGTGAGTAATGGAAATAGGCATTGAAAGTCTAGATCAAAGTGTAGATACTTATCAAGTTACAATGGGGCAGTAAGGATTTCTTTCTTGTTAGCCAAATAAGCTTTTTCAAATGATTTATCATGAGAATGAGAAGAAACAAGGCTGTCATATTATCTTAAGTCCTTAAAAGAGAGAAAATAAAATGAGAAACTGCACATAACCCTGATAAACCACTTGATCAAAGCCAACTATTTATTTTTATTTTAAATTGCTCTCACAGGGATGGGTGTGTATTATAGACATCTTGTTTCCAAAAGATCCCAGGGGTCTAAATCCAAGACAAGTTTAAAAGGAAATTATCTATGCTCATGTGAAAAGCAACATTTCCAACCCAAATTGGAAGGTCCAAAAACAGAGTAATAAAAACAATTTCTCAGCAATATCTTGATATATATTTTTAGTTGCATTGACAAACATGGTAGTGAGTCAGTGTTAAGCTGGAAGAAAAAAAAAGGTTTTGTAATAGAATTCTGAGAATGAGAATGGAAATCTAAAACTATAAGTTGTCTCATATAGACTCTCAAGTTCAGACCAGACTTCCCATATGTATACCTCTCCAAAGGAGATTAATGTTATCGTATTCAACCTGAAACATCATATAGGAATATATAAGGATTCATTGGGAATGCTTGAGGTTAATTACAGTAGAAATATAGACTTTGTGGTTTTGATATTTGAAGCAAAATTGTGGAATTTCAGATTCCCTTAAAGAATTAAAGCAAAAAAAAAAAAGAGACAATTATTTAGATAACTGAAGCCAAAATGTATCTGATTCCTGTGTTTTGGGGTTTGATTTATCCAGATAATTTCCTTAAGTCCTCCACTCTACTCTGAATGTAGTTATAGTCAAAAACTAGCATTCAGTTTCCCAATATAGCTATTCATTTACTAGCTGTCTACTTGTCCAGTTACTGGATACAGACATAATCTGTAATGTAAAAGTTTGCAGTTATAGAATTTATAAACCCAGGAATGGGTGGAAATATCCTCAGGGATCACATATGTAAGGAATACCAAGAACAAAGATAAGGATTCTGGTTGTCAGAAGAACCTAGTAATGCATATGTTGACTGATGCGTTGATATACACTGTGGTTATTTGTAAATATATAAGAACTGATCTTGGGTCAATAAAAATACTGGCCATTTATGCACTCTAAATTTACAATGTGCTTTATACACATTCATCGCACTGGAATCTCACAGCTTTGTGAGCTAGGTTTTGCAGATGTTATGCTGATTTTAAAGGTGAGGAAGCAAGCTCAGAGGTATAAAGTGATTGCCTGTGATTATAAATCTAGTAAATATGATCACACAGCTGAGAATCTGGTATTTGAACCCAGGTTTTCCTGACTTCTAAGTCCTACATGCTACTTGCTATGAATCACTACTTCCTTACTACCCTCTCTCTTCTTCCCAATGGGCAACATGGAACAATCAAACTCCATTTTCCACTTGTTGCATGTCTTTAGACTATCTTCATCATGCCCCCTAGGAACCTGGCCATCTTTCAAGTTCACATCAGCCTTGCTACTCACATCTCATCAGTTACTTCTGTTCAGGACACCGTTCTGAATAGAAAGTGGAATGGAGAGCTTCTCTCCAAATTTCCACTTAAGAAGAGCATCCAGACCAGCCATCTCTTATTTTCCTGCCAAGCTCCTTTGGACTTCTTCATTATGTTCCCATCCATTCACCTTCTCTCCCCCATCCTTTTTCACCTTCCTTTTTTGTCTTGTCTTTTTCAATTAGATTATGTTCCTTGAGGACAAGAACTCTCTTTCTTTTTTCATATTTTTTGTATCCCTTGCACTTAGCATACTATTTGGTGCTCTTTTTAGAAAGGAAAACAATGGAACTAACTAGATAAGAAAGGATCAGAAAAAATTGAATTAAATATCCCAATGATCAATGAACCCTAGTATATAAAGTGGTTAGGAAATAAATTTATACTTAAGAACTACTAGGAAAATTAGAAATCAAGACAATATAAATGAAGCTTAGACCAACATCTTATACCACATACTACAACAAGTTTAGAATAGTTATTATGTCAGTTGAACATGAAAGATTGCAAACTTTTTTTAAAAAAATAGAAGAGGATTTCAGATGCCTCAAAGAATTATGTCTAAGAGGGAAATTCTTAACCAAATATGAGGTAGTGTAGATAGAAAAGACAAAGTGAAAATTTCAATTACATGAAATAGAAATGCTTTTGCATATATAAAAAATTATAAAAGCTAAAATAAGAAGGAACAAGTGAGGAAAATCTTTTGCATCACATTTCTAATAAGGGTCTAGTATACAAAATACGTAGGTAATTACTATACATAGATATGTGTATATATATAATGTATGTATAATCAAGAACCATACTCCAAAGGATAAATCTTCTAAGGATATTACCAAATTATTCTCAAAAGAATTCAGAAGGATTAGAGAAGTACAAATGCCCCAGTTTTCTACAAAGTGGAAGTAATTAAAGTCTTTGAACCATAGACTGGTGAACTTGACTTTGAATCCTAGTAAAATAATGTGACAGATTATTAAAAATGTGGTTGACAAACATCCAGAAGTCATAGTTATCACAGAGAGCACACAAGTTTACATCAGGAAAATAAAATGCCAAACGAATTTTCTATTTTGACAGTAAACTTATAAATACAAAGGGAAGGACCAGAGAACATTTAGCATGGAAAAGAGAATATTTATGCAGATACAGGACATGACAGCAATTTTCAAGTATTTAAAGGTTCAATTCAATTCAGTTCAATGAAAGCATTAAACTTCTGCTTGTCTCCAGGGGCCAAAATCAAGAACAATACATTAAAATTGCAGATAAGCTAATTTAAGATTTAAGTCAGGAAAAAAATCCTAGCAATTAAAACTGTCCATAAGCAGAAGGAGCTTCCTTTATGAGTACTTGTCAATTATTTTAATAAGTATTTTGGGGTGAAGTTTGAATGAATGAATGAATGAACTTTTTACAAAATATGGTGTGCCAGTATTTTACTAAGTGGTAGGTATACAAATTCCAAAGTGAAACAATTCTTTTTTTTTTTTAATATTTTATTTGATCATTTCCAAGCATTATTCGTTAAAGACATAGATCATTTTCTTTTCCTTCCCGCCACCCCCCATAGCCGACGCGTAAATCCACTGGGCATTACATGTTTTCTTGATTTGAACCCATTGCTATGTTGATAACATTTGCATTAGAGTGTTCATTTAGAGTCTCTCCTCTGTCATGTCCCCTCAACCGCTGTATTCAGGCAGTTGCTTTTTCTCGGTGTTTCCACTCCCACAGTTTATCCTCTGCTTATGAATAGTGTTTTTTCTCCTGGATCCCTGCAAGTTGTTCAGGGACATTACACCGCCACTAATGGAGAAGTCCATTACGTTCGATTATACCACAGTGCATTAGTCTCTGTGTACAATGTTCTCCTGGTTCTGCTCCTCTCACTCTGCATCACTTCCTGGAGGTTGTTCCAGTCTCCATGGAACTTCTCCACTTTATTATTCCTTTTAGCACAATAGTATTCCATCACCAACATATACCACAATTTGCTCAGCCATTCCCCAATTGATGGGCATCCCCTCGTTTTCCAGTTTTGGGCCACCACAAAGAGCGCAGCTATGAATATTTTTGTACAAGTCTTTGTGTCCATTATCTCTTTGGGGTACAGACCCAGCAGTGCTATGGCTGGATCAAAGGGTAGATATTCTTTTATCGTCCTTTGGGCATAGTTCCAAATTGCCCTCCAGAATGGTTGGATCAGTTCAAAGTGAAACAATTCTTTACCTCAAAGAACTTATATTTGTTTTTTATAATATATTTTTCCCAGATTATGTTTAAAAATTTCTTAATATTTATTTTTTGATATTTTTGCAATCCTTCCTACCTTTATCTTCTCCCTAGTAAAGCAGGTAATATATTAGAGGATGTATATAGTTTATCATATAATTTATATTTCTATGTTCATCATGCCATAAAAGAAGCCACATATCACTTGCATTAGTGAAAATTTGTGGAGGAAATAAAGGAAAAAAGGAGGAAAAAATAGGCAAAATTCATGTAGGAAACAATAAAATAAAATACAAGCATGGTAGGTTTCTATTTGTATTTGGACTCCTTCTATACCTTCTCTGATAGTGGATATCTATTTTTTTTTGTCATAAGTCTCTTAAGTTTTGTCCTGGACCCTTCCTTTGTTGATAATTATTAAGGCATTCACAGCTGATCATCCTACGCTATTGTTACTGCATACAATAGTCTTCTGGTTCTACTCACTTCACTTTTCACTACTTCATATGTCTTTGCAGGGTTTTTTTTGGTGAACATCTTGTTTGTCAGTTGTTAAGGCATAATAGTATTCTGTTACAAGCATTTATCTCAACTTGTTCAGCCATTCCTTAATTGATGGACAATCTTTCAGTTTCCAGTTCTTTGCCATCACCAAAAGAACTGCTATAAATATCAGTGTACAAGTAGGTTCTTTTTCCCAGTCTTAAATCTTTTGGGGATACAGACCAAGTAGTGGAATTGCTGAGTTAAAGAGTATGCATAGTTTTTTGGCCTCTTGGGGCCATAATTTCAGATTGCTCTCCAAAATTGTTCTTATCAATTTGCAACTCCACCAGCAGTATATTAGGGTCCCATTTCCCCCACATCCTCTCCAGCATTATTTTACTTTTTTGTCATGTTAGAACTTATAGTCTAATAAAAGAAGATGAAAACATACGTGAAGAAATGGTGGTCATGTTGACTGGAATGGCTAACTAGATGAGATGTTAGATTTAATTTGAACTAGATGGCCACTAATTTTCCTTCTGACACTAAAATTTGGTAATTTTTGAATTTGTATTTGATTTCTACTCTTGACCCCTTTATTGCCATTTTTCTTCCTAAATATGCCCCATTACATTAACTTCTACATCCAGCAATTTATAATTTACAGTGATTATTATCTTCTTTATCACCATGGCTATTATAACTCTCCAGATCCAGTTTGTCCCTCTCCAAGTCAATTCTCAATATCATCGACAATTATCTTTTATTTTGACCCATACCATCTTCATCCTTAGGACTTTCCCATTAGCGCTGTGATTCTCAGCTTTGAAGGCTTTCTTCAAATGAAATAATAAATAAATCCTTAAAGTGCCATGTAAATATGAGAAATGATTAAATCATGTTACCTCACATCCCTTATTTTATCCTCCATATGACAATATAACTCATTTCTCTTTCATCTAATTATCCCATATGGATAGTTGAGTCTTTCCTAAAACAACATCATATTTCTAAAATATTCCCCTTTCTCTATCTTGTCAATGAATATCAAAATATCTTGGATTTAGAGACGAGAGGGACCTTTGAGGCCATCTAGTCCAAAAAGTTTATTTTAAGTGAGGGAATATTTAACTTATCCATGAGCTTGAGGATTCAAATTGCAGAGTCAGGATTTGAATCATGCTCTTTACCCTACAGCAAATTTCCTCCATCTTATTAATTCAACAGCCTCCTGAAATTTCTTGTTATCTGGTAAAGTTTCCTTGGTGTACAACTGGAAATGTGGTTATTATTCATAGGCGGAAGGAAACAAGAGAAAAGGACTTTGTGGAGCCCTCTTCCCCCCACCCTGCCATCTGTTAAGGATAAGCAAAAAGAGAGTTTGAGGTACCAGTTCACCCTTTTGAACTGCCTTGACTGAGTAAGGAGCAAAGCCTTGCTATAACTTCTTTAGTCAGCTTCACCTTTTCCCTTTAAATCCCAGAATTTACCAAACTGTAAAATGATACTTCTTGGGGGAGGGAAAAGGGAAGGTAAGTAAGAGAATAGCTTTCTTCAGGAAAGAACTATTATTACAGGATGTGAATCAGAAAGGATCTTAGAAATCACCTAATCCAATTTCTTCAATTTAAAGATGAGAAAATTAAGCTCCAGAGAGAGAAAATGAATTAGATAAATCCATGACGTTTCTTAGACACTTTATATGTGCCACACACTGTGTTAGATGCTGGGAACAAGTTAAAGCATGTTAGACAGTTGCTGCCCCTAAGAGACTTATAATACATTCTTTTTTTAAAAGCCTTACCTTCTGTTCATCTATCAATTCTAAGACAGAAGGGTAGTAGGGGCTAGGTGATCGGTGTTAAGTGACTTGCCCAGGGTCACATAGATAACAAATGTCTGAGGTCAGATTCCATCTCAGATCTTCCTGACACCAGACCTGGCACCCTCGCTGCTCCTGGCTTGCATTCTAATAGAGGGGGTAAAAAAAGGCATATCTAAAAGGGGGTGGGAAAGATACATGAATTTGATGGAATGGTTAGAGATGTCCAGACAGAAAATTGCTGGTCTAAAACTGGAGAATATAAGGGCAAACCTCTCCTATTCAAGTCCAAGGTGATTCCAGAGGTTCATAATCCATCCCCCCCAAATTTATAATCTTCTTGGCAGAGCTAGGTCTAGATCACAGGTCTCCTGATTCCTAGTACAGTGTTCTTTCTACCATACTTTGTTGTCTTTCAGCAATCAACAAATTTAAGGAGGACATAAAATTGTCTCTCTTGTTCTCCTAGGGGCAACAGAATTATTTTTCCTTTGAAAGAAGATCTAATCATTTTAGAAATCTCTTATAAAGCCTACTTCACTAATTGGCAGTTATGAGCTGACTATAATTCCCCCAAATTCAAAGAAAAATATGCGAAGGATACTCTCCATAACTATGCCTGGCTAGAACAATTAACAAAAGAGAACCTGAACTAAATCACATAGTCTGATTGCACTCAGTTATTGAAAGTTAACACTTTCAAAAATTAAAGTTAACATAAAAAACCTGTACTTGATTATTGTGTTAACATTCTCTATTGATTTTTCAAAACACTAAAAGAATACCAGCTATAAAAGATAAACTCCATTTCTGCCCAACTGAAAGAAAGCAACAAAAACACCCAGCCAAATATATTAAAACTCCCACAGATTTTCAAAGCTTATTGTTGATTCTTTATAGTGAAGCATGTCATTTTCCTATAGAACCATTAGATGGGCTGCCCAATGAATATCCAATAATGTCAGATTTGTCATTGCTTCATGAAAATTAAAAATGTGAAGGGAACAAATATTTGAAAAATATTTCTTAAAAATGTCATCTTATAGCTTGGGCGCTTGAGTTATTTCTCTTTCTCTTCCTTTCCTCCTTTCTACTGGCCACCACATCACCAAGTGAGATCAGAACTAGATTGAAATGTAATTGGGAACTACTTACCAAAATAAATAAAAATGCCATAAAATATAGGTGATATTAATATGTGATTTTCTAAGTCAATATTTAGCCCACAGAGACTCTTATTTAAAGCTAAGTGGTCCCTGATTTTATTTGATCTAGTCCAATATCTTCTTTTTAAAGGAGAAGAAAAAAACTAGGGTTGAACAAAGTGAAATTATTTTCTTGGATTCTTAGAGTTTCAATATACTTATTGGTTGATTAATCAAAACGAATACCAAACTGAGGCTAAAGGATCCTGATAATGGAAGGAACTCCCCTTTTTACTAAACACATTCCAGTTAACCTGGCCTCTTTGCTATTACTTAAGATTAGTATTCTATTTTCTGTGTTTCTGGAAAGCTGACTCACTTGCTAGGTATATAATTTCTTCTCAACATTGCTTTGTAGAATCTTTAACTTTAATTTAATTCTTAACTTTTTTGCTGGTCCCTAACCTGTCCTCTGCCACCACCTGTGAAGGTACAAGTCCTATCCATCTCAAATTATCTTGTGTTTACTTCTCTCTGTAAATGTTGTATTTTGAACCAGCAAGGCTCCCCTCCTCCTTGTCCCAGATGAAGATAAACCTCCTGAGGACAGAGCCTTTTTCTTTCATTTTTTTCTCCTATGTGTCCCCACCACCTATCACAGTAACTTGCATTCTCTAATAAGGGCTTATTGGATTAAATCATATTAATGGTACTTAAAAGATAAAATGTGATTTCTTCACATTAATAGATTCTTTAAAGAGAAGTAGGAACCAACATTTCATTTATCCAGCAGAACCATCTCCATTGGTCATACCTATTTTTATCATTGTCCAACCTTCTGGTATATATGCAAACACATACTATCATATCTCAAAGCCCATGTAGGGACTTATATTCAAACCAAGCAACTTCTGAATTCTACCACATGAAAAGAAAAACACACAAGCCACCAGGGATGGAAGGAATCTTGAGTCATCAAAGAAAAGAAAGAATGTGACCTACTGAATCTCTAAGTAGAAGATTTTCATTTTTTCCCATTTGCAATTCAGTTTGATCTAATGAGAACCTATGATAATATGGAGTTTAAAAGGATTTACTGTGACATATTGGTCTAACCTTAGTTTCTTCTATAGTTCTTTTCCAATTTTCCCAAAAAGCTTTTTTCAAATAAGGATTCAAAATTAAGATGAAAGAAATATAAATGAACAAATTTTACATCAATCTCAAGGAGAAATATGGCTTCATAATCCTATGAATTCTGTTTAATATTTTCTATATTTAAAAACATTATTCTGAGAAGGAGCTCATAGGCTTCATCAGACTGGTAAAGGGGTCCAAGATACAAACATGATCAAGAATCCCTGAACTAGACTAAGGTCTCTTCCAGTTTTTAATTGTGTGACTTTTCCTGTTGCCTTTTACTCTTTTTGCCTTCTGTTTGAGCCCTTTGTTCTGAAAGCCATACATTCAATGAGGTTGACTCAAATTACCCCATTTTAATCCACAGCTTTTACATTTCATTGCTTGCTTGAGATCTTATAAATTTAGTTGATGGCAGATATTGTCACTGATTAGTAGAGAAGTTTGTGGTTAAAAAAATTACTGAAGAGACATGGAATTTAGGTTGGCTAGCAGGATGAAACCGGTGGGATTTGAAAATATAAAATCTCTCCACTATAATCTTAAAACCAAAAGATAGTCACACGATGCTTGTGCCTAATTTTTAAAAAATTTCTTGTCATTTTAGTCACCATTTTATTTGAGCTGCATATTATGCTATAAAATGTTATGGTTATTAATCACAAGAGGAATATATCTGAGCTTCTTAAATTTAAGTAATACACCTGCATGTGACTTTTGCTGTTCTGGAAGAGCATATTCCATATTGTTGTAGCTACTAGAAATTTACTCTGCTATATTGATTTGTGTCTTGGATATGTCATGTCATCTAAACATAAAGGAAAAAACGCATGCTGTAAATTTCTAATTTTCTGATTATTTGGCTTTTCAGGTTCAATGTTAAAAATGAAATAAAACTTTAATAGGTCATTAAAAAGAAAATGGAAGTTTGCTGTTTTAACACAGCAAGAAAAAAGGAAATTGTCACATTTGATTTTTTTAAACACTAGCCCTTTGTTGAAAAAGGTTAGTAGGGCAGGGTGTAGTGAATAATATTGTCTTCAGATATCTATTAAGTCAGAAGGGTCTTTATCTAACAGAGGTAGAAACTTTCGTGCTTGTAGTTGAAGCCACAGAGGCCACCAAGAAGCTATTTCAAAGTTATTATTTCATGTTTTAAGTGTTTCTCAGTAAAGGTTTATGAGTCCTTCTTTTTATTTTATTTTATTTTATTTTTTAACCCTTACCTTCTGTCTTAAAATTGATACTAAGTATCAGTTTCAAGGCAGAAGTTAAGTGACTTGCCTAGGATCACTTAGCTAGGAAGTGTCTGAGGCCAGGTTTGAACCCATGACTGCTACTCCAGGTCTGGCACTCTATCCATTGAGCCATCTAACTGCCCCTATCAGTTGTTGTGTTTAAGAAGGTCTTTTTTCATAAAATGGAGATCTTAACAGCATCTACCTTATAATGTTATTGTGCAGATAAAATTAGATCATATTTGTAAAGCACTTAGTACAGTGACTGGTACATAATAGCTGATGCTTAATAAATTCTTGTTTCTTCCCTTCCTCCTTAGTTGCTTCCTCCATCACTTCTTTCCTTCCTTCCTTCCTTCCTTCCTTCCTTCCTTCCTTCCTTCCTTCCTTCCTTCCTTCCTTCCTTCCTTCCTTCCTTCCTTCCTTCCTCATTCCAGTCCAATTCCATCCCTTCCCTTCCCTTCCCTTCCCTTCCCTTCCCTTCCCTTCCCTTCCCTTCCCTTCCCTCCTTCCTTCCTCCCTACCTCCATCCCTTCCTTCCTTCCTTCCTTCCTTCCTTCCTTCCTTCCTTCCTTCCTTCCTTCCTTCCTTCCTTCCTTCCTTCCTTCCTTCCTTCCTTCCTTCCTTCCTTCCTTCCTTCCTTTCTTCCTCCCTTCCTCCCTCCCTTCCTTCCTTCCTCCCTTCCTTCCTTCCTCCCTTCCTTCCTTCCTTCCTTCCTTCCTTCCTTCCTTCCTTCCTTCCTTCCTTCCTTCCATCCGTCCTTCCTTCCTTCTATTCTTCCTTCCTTCCTTCCTTCCTTTCTCCTGTATTTTTAGGAAAGCAAAAGCAGCTGCATATAATTAAAGCATAATGTTCAAATGTGAAAAAAGTCAAGAAGAGAACACATCTGTTTGAATACAAACTGTTGCAAAAGAAGCAAAGAATAGTGTCTTAGGTTTGTATTAAAACTGGATCAATTTCCCTATCAGCAATGGTGATTCCTTAATTCTTTAGCCTACTTCTGGCTCAAGAGATTATCCTTTCTGAAAATACAGGAACACAGAAATTTAAACCAGACATACCAAGTTGCTCAATTTACCCCCTCTACTAAGCATTTTCTTGCATTTTTAAGTCTTTATTTCTTTTGTGATTTCTCTTGAAAGGATATGAAAGGAAAACTGCATTAAGAAGCTTATACACCAAGAGCAATTCTTTTTTGAGCATTCTTAAGGAACTTATTCAAGCCAGGAAATAATGTAAAAGAAAGAAGGTTCTAACCTAACATCAATATTTTCATTAAATGGTAGGTCATCTTCTTCTTAATGTCTCTAAAATATTCTTCTTAAACTATTTTCCACATGTACTTGCTAGGATATTTCCATCAGTCTGAGTAGATTCTCAGAGATGCCTTCTCATTATGGAAAAATCAGTTAACAGGAAAGAAACTCAGAATTTCATTACTTTAGTTATAAATGAAGCAATGAATTCTATACTTTAATAATATATGAACTTTGTTCAGTTAAATAAATAAAGAAGTTTGAACCACTTAAAAGCCTGTTTGGATCCCTAGTAATAAAGCAATAGAAGCAACTTTAATGTTTTACCACACACCTAGAAATTGACAAAGATGACAAAAGGCAGAAATCATTGTCGTTATATTGGTTACAAAGAAAACAAGAACACTAATAGCATATTGGGGAAGGCACAAATTGGATCAACTCTTTGATAAAGCAATTTGGAATTAAAATAAAGAAACTTACAGGGGACAGCTAGGTGACTCAGAGGGTTGAGATAGAAGGTCCTGGGTTCAAATATGACCTCAGATGCTTCTAACTGTTTTACCCTGGGCAAACTACTTAACCCTGCAATGTCTAGCCCTTATTGTTATTCTGCCTTGGAATCAATGTACAGTATTGATTCTGAGGCAGAAGGTAAGGGCTTTTTTTTTTTTAAAAAAGAGATAGATAGATAGATATAGATAGATATATATCCATAGCTTTTGGCTCAGAGATTACATCGGTCAGTATGAGAAAGGTATCACTGATACTAAGCTATTCAAAATGCTATTTTCTGGGGTTTCAAAAATATAACAACGAATGACAACACATTTTGCTACATGAATATAATGGACCATTCCTATGCTTTAAGAAATGATGAAGAATTCAGAGAACCACGGTGTAAAGATAGTTTTAGCGTTGTGACTTAAAATCTAAATTTAATTTGTCACCAGGGAAAATCCCAAATAAAATACCCAAGTCAGCTGGAAATTTATGGTGATTTAATTGATATAGTGGAAGGAGATTAAGAAGAATGAAGAAGGAAAGGGAATAGGCTTTCTCCTGCCTGGCTAGTGCCAGAAAGAAGACCAGAGGCTCTAGAAGGTAAGGAGGAAGGAATCAGTCTGAACTCCAAAAGGGCTCAGCCAAGATGTCTGAGCCTGAATCAGCTCAAGGGCAAACTCACTGCAAAACCCAGAAAAATAGCTGCCACCACACCAAGATGTCAGAATGCTTAGCATGCTGCCAGCCAGAGTCACCTCTCCGGGGAAAGAGACAGAGAAAGGAAGTGACATGCCTTATATAGATGGTTTTATGCCACTTTCCTGCGTCTCATCTGTACCACTGATAGCTTAGCTTTCTTTAGGACAGCTCAGGGGTCTGTCTGCTGTTTCTGATTTGTCATTTGCTGGCACATGCCCAAGTAATGTGGGTGTGCACATTCCTGGGTGCTAGACCAAGCAAGATGGAGACAATCTCAAAATCACAATGGGACAGCTTATATATACTGATAGAGTAAAGCAAGCAGAAACAGAAAAACATACATAATCACTATAACAATGTAAATAGAAAAACAACAATAGAGGGCAGCTGGGTTGCTCAATGGTTTGAGAGCCAGGCCCAGAGATGGGAGGTCCTGGGTTCAAATCTGGCCTCAGACACTTCTAGTTGTGTGACCCCGGGCAAGTCACTTAACCCCCATTGCCTAGCCCTTACGGCTCTTCTTCCCTAGAACCAATACACAGTATTGATCCCAAGACAGAAGGTAAGGGTTTAAAAAAAAAAAGAAAAACAACAATAGCAGCAGCAAAAAGAAATTAAAACCTGTATAATTATAATGAGTAAATGTTCCTGAAGAAGAGATGAAACAATGCACCACTGACAAGGTACAGGGTGTAAGGATGATATTAGAAAATAAGTATTATTTTATTAGTTTAGGGATAAGAAGTAAAGTGGCTGCTTGAGAAAAGAACTGGAGTTTGAAGCAGAGCTGAGAGAGTGTGCTAATTTCAACTGCTGACAGTTATAACTATTTTTCTATGTCAATTACTCTCTCTGGCAGTTGGCAGAGACACACTCTCAGAGACTCTCTCTCAGGGATGGAAGAGGTAACATCTTTGCCTCTCTTTCTGTCTGAGGGAAAGACCCAAAGGAGCTTAGTGTTTTCCTTTCCCAACTTGGGAAACACTATTGACTATCTATTGTGGTTTTATAGATTGTTTAACTCTGAGAAGACCAAAGAAAACCTAGTCTTTGGCTTGGATTCTGAGTCTTAACAGACTCAGAGTCCTAACTTGATTCTTGTTGAGATTCAACCAGCTAGCCTTTGCTATTTTATAATTTGAAGGCAAAATTAAGATTTATAAGGATAACATCTGTAGTTTTTATTTAGATAGTATAAATTTGGGTTAGTCAGATCAGGGAGGAGTAGTGTAGCCTGTGAAACACAGAAGAAGTGGTTCCTTATGGAACGAAGTTTGTTTGAGTGGATTTAGAATCCCTTAGAATTAGAAATCCTTTATTTATCCTTATATATTTCAATAAATATTTTATGTTTATCAGAGTCTCTTTAGCATCCTTGTGCTTGGTCCTGAAGGGAAGTTCACATTTGAGCCTCACTTCATCACTGAGGATTCTTTTGATTACCTCTATCAAAAGTATCTGAACAGTTTAAACCTGATTGGCAAGTTAAACAGTTTTGAAAAGTTTTTCCATCTAAATATTTTATTTTTATAACTCACCAATTTTACTTTTACATGTGTATGGAATTGTCCATGTGTCAAACTGTTGATATGTTAGCTATTTTTGTCAATTTTATTCCTTTTTTTTTTTTGAGCAATAGCCCTCTGGAGAAGAGGAAGAGGGATACATTCATAAAGATGATAAAATAAAAATATCAGTTTTTTGGGATTGGATTAATAATTTCACTGGTATAACAAATTTCCAGGCATGAAACTCCCTCTATCAACATAGATTCCTGCCTGCTTTGCCATTTATAGCCTTAGACATTTACTTGGGATACTAAAAGGCTCAGTAGCTCATTCAGAGTCACATAGGCAAAACATGTCATGGCATGAACTTGAAACCAAGTCTTCATGATGTAGCTAGCTCTCTATTCACTCTGTTACATCTGTATTTTCAAAGGAAAGTCAACAAAAATATAATAAAAAATACAGTATGTAACTAGTGAAACCCACTAAATATATGGAGGAAAAATCCTTACAAAGACAAATAACCATTTTAGCCTCTTATTATACTTCTATTAATGGTAGAGGGGTCTAATAGTGATTGTTAGTATGCTAAGAATAAGAGGTCATTTTCTCATTCCTCTTAAAAAAAATGGGAAGAAAAGGAAAGAAGAAAAAAACATTTCTTTTCATTCAGTGGTGGGCAAATTATCCATTTACAAAAAAAATCCCACACTGCCTTGAACTTAAGATCTTAAGCATATAGAAGAAGCCAATTAAGGGTAAATAACTTAATTCTAATCTTTATTCTCACCTTCATGCTTGAGAAATGTCAGAGAAGGTGGACTATAAGACAAAGGTAGGTTTTAATCCAAGTTGGATCCCAAAGTGCCTTGCTGAAGAGAAACTAAAAATGGGAAAATAAGAATCTTTCCATTCTTAAAGACAGGGAAACTCAATATGAGTGTCAGCATATTCTATGCTTCACACTAAGGACTGTGATGATTCAGGAAAGTATCCATGACTGTATTGATCTGACCAATCCTGTCCCTCTAGCAGTCACGTAATGTAGGAGTTCCAAAGAGGTTACACAGTACAGTCCAATAGGGTCCTAAGGGTCATGGTCCTTTTAATCATTATGTTTCTTTTAGAAGAATTTATCTGGTTTCAAATGAAGTTAGTTACTTTAGTAATATTTCTAATGGCAATTCATATCCTATCAACAGTCCTAATCCTACCCTTCTCTTCACCATTACTTTAACCCTAACCCTAACCTTCACTGTACACAAAACCAATGGCATGTACCTTGGCAAGTAAATATGAATTGATCTAACAAATGAAGGAGTACTAACAATAGTGCTAGTGAATTAGTGAAAGCTAAATTAATATTTGAAAGAAAGATCAGGATTTGGAAAGTGGGAGACAAGTAATTAGAGAATTACAAATATAAGGAATAATTCATTCAAATGCATGAAGGAGGGATATAGAATGTCAAATTTAGGCAATAGTTATTAATACAGTTTGGTTGAAATATGGAGTGCATAAAGGGAAGTGATGTGAAATGTGACTGAAAAGGTAGGCTGGGGACATAATGTGAAAGACTTTAAATGGTAAACAGAGAAGTTCGCATATTATTCTGTAGGCATTAGGAAGATAGTGAAGGTTTTTGGGTAGGAAAATAAAATGGTCATATCTGTCCCTTGGATTTTCACTTTTATGTAGAGGATGTATTGAGGAAGGTAGAGACTAGAAGTACAGAAATGAACTAGGAAGCTACTGCAGGAGTCCAGGGAAAAGTTGATAAACTCTAATGGTAGCTGTGCACATGCAGAGAAGGGGGTGAATACAAGAGATATTGGGGGCATAGAACAAGAATAAATGGTAATGAGATGTATAATATAAAAGATAACTTAGGTTATATTTATTAAGATATTTTCATTGTTTTCTTAATGTTTTGAGTGTTACCACTTCTGCATGTAATCTTACATAGCCAAAAAAATATAAGAAGAAGTTGTAATCCTAACAGCATTAATGACAAGGAATAACTTCAATTAATTGTAAATTAATTAAATAATTGTGTATGAGAATCAGTAGTCAATAATGATATGGTGAGTAAAAATCACAAAGAAAATTCTCTGAAATGCCTTGGCAAGATACCCTTACCAAGGGGAGCTATGTGTGTGTGTCAAGCATCCTGGAAGGTGTCCAGGTGGGATATTTCATTTGGCTTTGAGGCTACCAGAAGTGACCTTGGTTTTTGCCATCTATAGAACTGATCATCATTTGATCATTTGAATTTGATATTTGAATCATTTGAAATATTTGAATCAAGTTGATCATTACTTTATAGAATATACTTCCTTAATAAAAAGAGACCTTCTCTGATCAGCCCCTCTGAGAAGAGGCTTTCAAAGGACCACTCCCCTTTTAAGGAATGTGTAATTTGACCCCACATATACTGGGGAAGCATAAGCATTGGCTTTGGCCGAGCTGGGAAGAGCCTGGACCATGGATGTTTTGTCATTTATAACTTTCTACAGTGAATGTCAGTATGGCTCAGATAATTGCTTCCCAGTATTTATTTTTCATTTTTATAATAGAAGAGTGAGAGAAAGTGAATATCCAGAGATTACTAGTTTTTTTACTGTGTCCAGTGAAGTGGTCCTTTACCATGAATAGAACTGCACACATGATAAAAGAACTGCTTTGGTAAGATGGGCTTCCCTGTGTCTGAGATTGATATCCATTAACCTCCTTCGCCCCAAACTTATCTATCCATGTCTGAACTTCAGAGTCATTGTAAGCTTTGGTTAAATCTGCTTCCTCATTGACTGAGAGACTCGTTACATGGACAGGCTCTCTTCAGGCAACATATTTGGCTGTTACATCTGCCCTATAATTTCCCCTAGACAGAGTCCTTTCCATAGCCATGGGCTTGGCAATGTATTACAGAAATTTGTTTCGGTAGCTGGGTTGCCTCTAACAATTCTGTAATCACTCTTGCATAGGCTATCTGTTTCCCTCTAGATGTTACATTACAATTATATGGGATTATGGACATGGGGATGATAGGGCCCTTCTCCTCAGAAATAGGCCTGCTAAATAATAAGTTTGGGGGAGAAGGTGATGGACTCCATGTTGGATGCTAAACTTCAAAAGCCTGTGGAACACTGAAGTAGAGATGTACCACAGGCAAGAAAGACAGGCAGTACAGGAGCTCAGGAAAAGACTGATTTTAGAATTATATAATAAATAGGTGCATCCCATTCTGACTACATTGTCATTTCGTAAACAGCGAGACCCAATCAGATTCTTTAAAGCCATTGAAAGGATTTAAAACTTTGAGTAAAATCAGAGATCATCCTACCTGCAGAGGATGTCATTAATCTTTCAATGTTATTGTTCAGTCATGTCTATCTCTTTGTGACCCCTTTATGGGGTTTTCTTGGCAAAGATGCTGAAGTAGTTTGCCATTTCCTTCCTCAGTGGATGAAGGCAAACAGAGACTAAGTGACTTGCCCTGGCATTGGCGGCTAGTATCTGAGGCCACACTTGAACTCAGATCCAATACTCAATACACTAAGCCATGTAGCCATGTGGAAAGCCTAGGAAAGCTTATGAGATGTCAGCAAAGACAATGAACTTGCCATCATGGCTTCTGTATCTTTCTCCTACTCACTAATATGCATGAACCCAAAGAAGAGTTAAACACACACATATGCGCACACATATGCATCCATGCATATGTGCCCATATACAAACCAACACAAAACAAAACCACCAAAGGCCAAATTGCAAAAGCTGTTTAGTGATTTCTAGAAACTTGGTCATCAAGTATTATACCCCCAACTACATAGATAAGAATTTAAGAAATTGAAAAGTTAGTCACCAAAAAAGTTAAGGTGAGATCTCTGCCTGAGGGAATCCAGCTCTGTATCAAGAAAAGTTAAATTAAACTTAATTTAATTTAATGCTTTGAATATCTTATAATATATGAGACCTTTCCAGGAGACCTTGCTCTCCCTCTTCTTACCTAAAAGATGGCAAGCCTGAGTCAAGATCCCCAAGTAGCAAAAGCTTCTTCCTTTCTTCCTTTCTTCCTTTCTTTCAAAAATTTTATTTAATTAATTAACTTAGAATTTTTCCCCATGGTTACATGATACATGTTCTTTCCCTCATTTCCCCCCATCCCTCCCATAGGCAATACATGATTCCATTGGGTTTTACATATGTCATTGATCAAGACCTATTTCCATATTATTAATATTTGCATTAGGGTGATCACTTAGAGTCTACATCTCCAATCATTTCCCCATAGAACCATTTGATCAAGTAATTGTTTTTCTTCTGTGTTTCTATTCTCCAAAGTGATAAGATTTCTGCCAGTTCTAGCTAAAATTTTGCTTGATATAATCAAGTGCTTAGCACAGTGCTTGGTACAAAGTGGCTCTATTTAAATACTTATTCCCTATTCCCTTCTCTTCTTGGGTTTGTGGAAGCGCGAAGGACTCAGATCTTCAATGTTATCAAAATTAAGTTCAAATGTTGTGAAAATATCTTTCTTTGGTCTTCCTGGAAAGGAACAAAATACATTTAGAGAGTTACCTTAATTTTCCCAAAAGACAGAAAGAGGAATTAGATATAGAGGGAGTTTATGAGTAATCAGATCAATCTATTTATCATTAACTAACTGAAGAGTAGGGATGTCTTGTTTATTGTTAAGAACATTGAGATAGGAAGCATCCCTTCTATTTACCAGAGTCCAGTCTAATTTTCTGGGGGGAAAAAACTTGCAGGGTATTTGTGCCAACATTAGCATTACCATTATTCTTTTTGATTAAACAACTCAATTGAAACACTAATAGAAAACTATGTACTTTTTTATTCTGGAATTTATTCATCTTTGGGGAATTTCTCTACCTTTTGTTTAAATTACTATAAATATGAGTTGGAAATTGCTTTGATCATATAGTTGTCTGTTTTGTTGAGGAAACTGTGGCCAGAATCTCTCTCCAAGTAAAATGCTTGTAAAACAATAAAACACATCTCTGACAGATATGGCTAAAGTGTGGGGTGTACATTGTTTTTCTTCCAAAGGTTATGTGCCGCAGAGATGGATTGCTGTCAAAGGGTATGACTTCCAAACAAATTCCAAAATGGAAAGAACAAAGTATATCTCCACTGAAATGGTATTATTGTGTCTTTCTTCTCATATCTCCTTCAGTATTAATCTTTTTGTTTCATCATCTTGAAAATCTGGTAAGATTAAGGTGAATGCTTGGAGATACTTTAATTTGCATTTATCTTATAAGTTATTTTATAACATTTTTCTTGATATTAATTTTTTGAAAATTGTTTATTTTAGGTATCATTTATCTATTAGGGAATGTCTCTTGGGTCTAACAAATTTGTGTCCATCTCTATATATCTCAGATGTCAAACATTTATCAAAAAATGTTAGCTTCAAAGTGTACTTTCCCCCACACCCCCAATCACTAGTTTTAATTTCTATCCTGTACTGGCTCTTCTCTTTTTTAAAAAACAACTTCATTTTAAAAATATTTAGAACTGTCCATTACTGCTTATGAATTTGTCTCTATAATTGAGAAAGTGACTTCCTGTTTTTCTGTTTTAAATGATACTTTCAATTGATTATCTATTTGATATTTATTTTGGTATATAATGTTAAATGATGACCTGAGCCTATATTTACCAAAGTCCTTTTCTCTTTTTTCAACAGTTTTAGTTGAATCAGGAGTCATTTGCCCAATAGGCTTGAAATCTTTTCTTTTAATTTTAAATTTTAATTTTTGTATTTAAATGTTTATTTATTTTAAAAATAATTTTTCGTTTTTACATGATTCATTTTTTCTCCTCCCTCCCTCTCAAAGCCGACAAGCAATTCCACTGGGCTTTACAAATTTTATCGCTTGCTACCTATTTCCATATAATTAATTTTTTGCCATAAAATAGTCTTTTAAAGCCTAAACCCCAAATCACCCACCCATATGTACATGTGATAAGTGATAAGTCATTTTTTTTGCATTTCTGCTCCCATAATTTTTTCTATCAATGTGGATAGCATTCTTTTGCATATAGGCTTGAATTCTTAAGGCTATCAAATATTGGGTTATAATGTTAATTTCCATCTAGGTCTTCCTTGTCTTGATTATTACACCACTTTTTCTAGTTTTTTAACTGGTATCAAATGATTGTAATCCCCCCCCCCACACACTTTTATCATGCAATGAGATTTGGTAATGTTAATCTCCTTTATTACTAAATTTAAAAAATCTTTTTTGAAATTCTTGACCAATTTGGTCTACAAATGATTTTTGTCATCACTTGGCAGTTCAATTAGTATAGCATTCATTCCATTTCTTATTGTGTATAAGAGGGAGCCAATCAAGCTTTATTAGTAGGGCTGTGAGGTGACTACACCTGTTATGTTGAGGCAGCCTTAACCTAGGCTAGCTTAGTGATTCAAGTTTAGGAGTTTAAATGAAATGAGCCACTGTGTGAGCCACAAAAAGTAACACAGGGGGCAGCTGTGTGGCTCAGTGAATTGAGAGCCAGACCTAGAGACATGAAGGTCCTGGGTTCAAATGTGACCTCAGCTACTTCCTAGCTATGTGACCCTGGGCAAGTCACTTAACCCCCACTACCTAGCCCTTACTACTTTGCATTGGAACCAATACACAGTATTGATTCTAAGATGGAAGGTAAGGGTTTAAAAAAAACCTGAAAAAAAGTAATGCAAACAATTTCCCTGATAGTTGATTAAAAGAATGCTTTTTAAAAGGTTACTAGTATCAACTAGACTGCAACCATCCTGGGGAAGACCACAGTTACCATAGAAACAAGGTATGCTAAGTTAGAAAAGCATTCCCAAAGGGCAGAGATGTTGGAGAGAACCTTCTGGTGCCAGTTTCCCCTGGGCTTACATTCCCTTTGCCTCCCCTACCCCTTTTTTTGACTCAGACTAAGGAAACCAAATGGTCTTTCCTCTTCTTCAAAGAACTAGAATATTCTGCATAGAGCTGTTTTGTAGCTCCTACCACTACTATTCCTTGGAAAGATTGTCTTGTAGCTGTGTGAAGAATGTCTAGTAAAGGGAAGATAATGAAAGAAGAGGCAATACCTGTAGTTAGAATTCTATTACTGTAGTCCAGGCAAGAAGAGATAATGACCTGAACGAGATGCTAAGAGGACGAGTTTGCCTATGATTGTTGAACACATGCTCCTCATCAGAATATCAGATATCTAGATTTTATTGACATATCTTGTCATAATACTAATAAAATAAATACTAATAAAAATGGCCTGAAAACATAAAATGTGCTTACATGCATCACTGTTGTTGAGATATATAAACCTTAGAAATAATACCTATAATGATTTGGGGGTTTCGTTTCAAAAGATTATTAAAATGAATAATATGAAATAGATTTTGAGTGATAACAGATCCAGAAGAATTGCTTGTCAGCTCCAGGAGTGGGGAAGGAAGAGGGGAAGGAAAGAACATGAATCATGGAACCATGGAAAACTTATGTGTAAATTTGTTACTGGAATAAAATAAAGATAAAATTAAAAAAAAGAACTACTGGTAGGGTTTATATTATTGGCATTCTGAAAGGAGATATAAGTGTCACCTGGATAGAAGACTGCTGAAGATGTCTGAGCAATAATGAAAACACATTCCAAAATGAAAAAAGAAATCAGACATTTGAAGATCCTATTTGGTGACCATTAACCAAGATACTGGCACAAATTTTTCATGAATAGATAGATAATCAAACCCAGAAAAAGAGACTGAGAATAGAGATGTTATCAAGACAGCTGAGAAAATTAAATTGGCAAAGATTCAACAATCAAGTAAACACACCAGGTTCTCAGGGTAGAATTGTAATTTTGTTTTACTAAAAGGACTTTAAATTTATTGCATATTTAACCATTCTTAGGAAGTTTTTCTTTTTCAATGACAATCTTATACTACAGAAAGAATTTTGTTCTAACTTTGGTTGAATTAGATTTAACTGCTTTGAAAAAAAATATATAGCTCCTCCCCCCCCCATTTATGATTCTTTGATAACTATCTTATATTTGCCACCAGATAAGGTGGAAACTCAATGATGAAATATGTTAGGGACATTTTTAAAAGACAGTTTTTTCAAGAAAAGCACTTTGAAGTTTTCCCAATATAGATCTCCCACTCTTAGTTTAATTTTCAGCTCTGCTCATTTTCCATCTTCTTTCTCTAAGCAATGTGTACTGAGCAACAAAGTGTTCCCCTGACTGCCTCTCACAGTCTAGGCAACAGGCATTTGTTTACTTGTTTCTTTTGAGTGGTAAATAGGCTCAACTCTGAATAATTATGCATCTCTTATTTAGAAACATCTACAATGTCCTAGGCCTGACTCAATCAGTACAGTGCTATTTGTAAACAAAAATATTAGGAGATCCTCAGGGTCTATAATGAATCCTTCCTCCACTTGGCCTTTGGAATACTTATATATTCCATGAGAGTAGCTAAATTGCTTGTTAAATGTACATCTTCCCAGTTTATGCCTATATTGATCATCAATATCATAAAATATCTTTCACAGGATCAAAATAAAAGTGTGATTTTACTGTACGATGGTAGAAGTCTTCTTGAATAAATATCTTTAAAGCAATGTTTTGTTCCATGCTTCTCTATAATTAACTGACAATAAGTCCAGTAGATTTTGTGCTGTGAAATTATAAAGTCATTGCCAGTCAAAGTATATAAAGTCTATCAGTTCTAGTCTCCAACCTTCATAGAGTACACCCTCTCTGTGTACATACATTAATCTCACTTTGTAGAAATGGTAAAGTAACCACGTGGGTCAGTAGTTATTAATTTACATACATATATTAAATAGCAATAGCAACCATGCAAACTATTTGGCATCCTAGCCATTTGGGGATGCTACAATGTCTTTAAAAGTTGCAGGTTACTAATAAAGCAAGGGAGAGGTGCCTGGTGGGCCCGATGAGGCTGCAGAATGTTACAGTTGTACAGGTGAAGTAGAATACAATATATTCTTAAAAACACATATGAAAAAGTGGTGGGCTATGGGGAATAATCAATGCATAACATTAGCTAGCCATTCAATGACATTTTTAGGTTTGCAATGGACTTTATATTAGCTCACTTTATCCTCATAATCCTGGGAGGTAGATGCTATTATTATTCCCATTTTATAAATGTTGAAACTGAGATTGAGAGGAAATGACTTGCCCTGGACTACACAGTTATTTTTGAGGCAGGATTTGAATTTAGATCTTCCTGACTCAAGACCCTCACTCTATTCACAATGGCACTTAGCTGCCTGTGAGAATAAACTCTGTGTTCCATTGGTAGCTGCCAGACACAAGAGATTTAGAAAAAAAATACACCAATGAAAGGAATACCAAGATGCATGTAATCCATTGGACTATCCACATTTTTACAACTTCAAAGAACTTGAAACAGCGTAAATAACCAAGTAGAGTAGAATAATTAAACAAATTGTGGCATGTTAATTTAATGAGGAAGAGTACATCTAAATGGATAGAGGGTTGACCTCACAGTCAGTAAGAAAGAATGTGGCAGAGCCTGGAATCAAGCTTCATTCCTGGGACAGCAAAGACTACCCCCATTTCTCTTCCTATGTATTCACAACATTTATTTTAGAATGAAAATTCATTTCAGTTCCATCCTGTCTTATTTAACTTCTCTCCATATTTACTTGAGCACTCTGCTTTTAATAATTATTTTAATAATAAATAATTTGATAATAAAAATAATTTAATAATCACTCACACTACGTCTTGGTTCTGAGGCAGAGGAATGGTAAGGACTAGGCAATGGGGATTAAGTGACTTGCCCAGGGTCACACAGCTAGGAAGTGTCTGAGGCCAGATTTGAACCTAGGACCTCTGGGCTGTAGCTCTGCCTCTCAATCCACCCAGTTGCCCCCCTAGCACTTACACTTTTAATAATTTACTGGCTATTTCAACCCACATAGATTTCACCCTTCTTTATCTAATAACTAATATCATTTACCATTCATACTGTTTAACAGCATACTCAATCACAGATTTGTATTTTTCCTAAACTTCTTTTTATGTCTTTAAAAGGAGACTGTATTTTATATTACCTTTATATTTCCCTTTACATCTAGCACAGTAAAAACTGGGAAATATAGTAGTATTTACATAATGAGTCAACCAATTTAAAAAACCAAATGTTGTACTGACAATCATGCTGATAATAGCTTCTCTGAATATAGAACCCATCACTTCATCTATAGTAGATTGTAGTTTTAGCACTAGCAATCATTTAATTTATATTAAACTACATTCAGTGAAAGTTCCAGATACTCTGAAAAATATGTTAAAGGCAACCTTAAATTTCTTGCTAGAACTAGAAAACAAGCTATTTAAGAAGCATAAAGACCTCCAGGAATTGATGCAAAGTGAAAGGACCAGAACCAGGAGAACATTATACACAGAGACTGATACACTGTGGTACAATCGAATGTAATGGACCTCTCTACTAGCAGCAATGAAATGATCCAGGACAATTCGGAGGGATTTATGAGAAAGAACACTATCCACATTCAGAGAAAGAACTGTGGGAGCAGAAACACCAAAGAAAACAACTTCTTGATCACATGGGTCTATGAGGATATGGTTGGGGATGTAGGCTCTAAATGACCATCCTAGTGCAAACATCAACAACATGGAAATAGGTTCTGATCAAGGACACATGTAATACCCAGTGGAATTGCACATTGGCTACAGGAAGGGATGGGGGAGGGGAGGGAGGGAAAGAATATGATTCTTGTAACCAAGGAATAATGTTCTAAATTGACTAAATAAAATTTTCAAAAAAAAAAAGAAGCATAAAGAAAAGTTATCTACAGTAAGAGCATTTATTGTGCCTGTTAAAGGCTTTTAAAAATTAACTTTCTTTAGGAGGAACCACTTTAATAAAAGCAGTTCTTTCTAAAATTAGGTCCTTCATTAGGAGAACAAACATTTTATATCTGAGATATTTTATGCAAAAATGCTGAGACTATTAGAGGAAATTGACTTAATTCCTCTAAAAAAGGGATCCTTCTCTTCCTATTAAGAGATTATATTTTTAATGAACAATTTTTTTTGGAAAGAAACAAGACAATGTATTCTTTTTAAATTATTATAAACTTAATTTCTATGAATATAAAAAACAAAAATATCTAAATAAAATCATAAAATGTAAACTATATTTCAAATAATGATAAATAAGTAAACTTGGATAAGGTAATAACAGTAATAGCTCATCTCTTCTGCATCCATTTCCAAATTGAATTCTATTATTTTTACTTAATTTTTGTGTGTCTGTGGTGGTGGTGGCAGTATTAAGAATGGTATTAAGAATACCATTCCTTACCAATTACAAACTAAATGCTCCCTGGGGACTGAAAATCAAACCTAACAAGACAGAACCAAGGAACCCTCCTGCTAGACTCAATCCAAAAGGTACACCCCCCAAAAGCAGGAATCCAAGAACACTCGGATTTAAGGGGAAGGCAGAAGGTAGGTCCCAGGACACAAATATGGTACTGATCCCAAAACCAGGCAGGTCAAAAACAGAGAAAGAAAACTAGACCAATCTCCCTAATGAATATAGATGCAAAAATCTTAAATAGGATACTAGCAAAAATACTCCAGCAAGTTATCACATATTCACTATGACCAGGTAGGATTCATACCAGGAATGCAAGGATGGTTCAATATTAGGAAAACCATCCACATAATTGACCATATTAACAAGCAAACGGACAAAAATCACATGATTATCACAATAGATGCAGAAAAAGCCTTATACAAAATACACCACCAATTCCTATTGAAAACACTAGAAAGTATAGGAATAGAAGGGCCTTTCCTAAAAATAATAAACAGTATATATCTAAAACCATCAGCTAATATCATCTGCAATGGGGATAAACTAGAAGCCTTCCCAATAAGATCAGGAGTGAAACAAGGATGCCCATTATCACCTCTATTATTTAACATTGTACTAGAAACACTAGCTGTAGCAATTAGAGAAGAAAAAGAAACTGAAGGTATTAAAATAGGCAATGAGGAG
The DNA here is from genome assembly GCF_027887165.1 of Monodelphis domestica. Taxonomy (NCBI): domain Eukaryota; kingdom Metazoa; phylum Chordata; class Mammalia; order Didelphimorphia; family Didelphidae; genus Monodelphis; species Monodelphis domestica. The sequence goes on along the minus strand of NC_077234.1, from coordinate 230,927,933 downwards.
ACCAAGCTGTCACTCTTTGCAGATGACATGATGGTCTACTTAAGAATACAAGAGAATCAACCAAAAAGCTAGTCAAAATAATCAACAACTTTAACAAAGTCTCAGGATACAAAATAAACTCACATAAGTCATCAGCATTTCTATATATCTCCAACACATTTCAGCAGCAAGAATTAGAAAGAGAAATTCCATTTAAAATCACCCTAGACAATACAAAATACTTAAGAATCTATCTGCCAAGACACAGGAACTATATGAACACAACTACAAAACACTCTCCACACAATTAAAACTAGATCTAAACAATTGGAGAAACATTGATTGCTCATGGGTAGGATGAGCTAACATAATAAAAATGACAATCCTGCCCAAATTAATTTACTTATTTAGTGCCATACCCATTGAACTACCAAAAAACTTTCTTACTGAATTAGAAAAAAAAAACATAACAAAGTTCATTTGGAAGAACAAAAGATCAAGGATATCCATGGAAATCATGAAAAAAAAATGCAAAGGAAGGAGGACTTGCAGTCCCAGATCTCAAACTATACTATAAAGCAGTGGTCACCAAAACAATTTGGTACTGGCTAAGAGACAGAAAGAAGTATCAGTGGAATAGACTAGGGGTAAATGACATCAGCAAGAAAGTCTATGATAAGCCCAAAGATCCCAGCTTTTGGGTCCAAAATCCACTATTTGATAAAAACTTCTGGGAAAATTGGATGACAATTTGGGAGAGATTAGGTTTGGATCAACATCTCACACCCTACACCAAGATAAACTCAGAATGGGTGAATGATCTGAATATAAAGAAGGAAACTATAAGCAAATTAGGTGAACACAGAATAGTATACTTGTCAGATCTTTGGGAAAGGAAAGACTTTAAAACCAAGCAAGAGCTATAAAAAAATCACAAAATGTAAAATCAATAATTTTGATTACATCAAATTAAAAAGTTTTTGTACAAACAAAACTAATGCATCCAAAATTAGAAGGGAAGCAACAAATTGGGGAACAATCTTCATAACAAAAACCTCTGACAAAGGTCTAATTACTCAAATTTATATAGAGCTAAACCAATTGTACAAAACATCAAGCCATTCTCCAAGTGATAAATGGGCAAGGGACATGAATAGGCAATTTTCAATTAAAGAAATCAAAAGTATTAATAAGCACATGAAAAAGTGTTCTAAATCTCTTATAATCAGAGAAATGCAAATCAAAACAACTCTGAGGTATCACCTCACACCTAGCAGATTGGCTAACATGACAAAAAGGAAAGTTCTGAATGCTGGAGGGGATGTGGCAAAGTTAGGACATTAATGCATTACTGATGGAGTTGTGAATTGATCTAACCATTCTGGAAGACAATGTGGAACTATGCCCAAAGGACGCTAAAAAACTGTCTGCCTTTTGATCCAGCCATAGCACTGCTGGGTTTGTACCTCAATGAGATAATAAGGAAAAAGACGTGTACAACAATATTTGTAGCTGTGCTCTTTGTGGTAGCAAAAGTTTGGGAAATGAGGGGGTGCCCTTCAATTGGGGAGTGGCTGAACAAATTATGGTATATGCTGGTGATGGAATACTATTGTGCTCAAAGGAATAATGAAGAGGAGGAATTCCATGGGGACTGGAACAACCTCCAGGAATTGATTCAGAGTGAAAGGAGCAGAACCAGGAAAACATTGTACACAAAGACTGATACACTGTGGTACAACCAAATGTAATGGACTTCTCCATTAAGGGCAATGCAGTGTTCCTGAACCACTTGGAGGAATCTACGAGAAAAACCACTATCCACATCCAGAGGAAAAACTATGGGAGTAAAAACACCGAAGAAAAACAACTGGTTGAATACATGGGTTGAAGGGATATGGTTGGGGATGTAAACTCTAAATGAACATCCTAGTGCAGATACCAACAACATGGAAATGGATTCTGGTCAAGGACACAAGTAATAACCAATGAAATTGTGCATCAGCTGTGGAAAGGGTGGGTGGTGGGGAGGGAGGGAAATAGGTGATTATTGTAACCAAAAATAAAAAAAATAAAGATCTTAAAAAAAAAGTTTCTCATCTTGTTTTTTGAAAGTTCATCATCATTTGTCAGCATATTTCCTCTACTCATGGAATTTGTGTAGAAAATATTTGGCAAAGTTCTTCACTGTACCCGAAGTAAGCATTTCTAGTCGATTTACCATTACATATTCCACCTAGTACAATGAAAATGAGGATGCTAGATGTGACAGTGGATAGAGTACTGGGTCTAAGGTCAGGAAGACTTTTCTCGAGTTTGAATCTAGCCTTAGGTACTAGCCTTGTGATCCTAGATGAGTAACTTAGTCCATTATTTTCTTCATCTATAAAATGAGTGGAGAAAGAAATGACAAATCATTCTAGTATCTTTGCCAAGAGTCATGAAGAGACGAACATGTCTGAACAACATGATAAAAACATTAAAAAGACTTACACTTCTCAATGCATACAATCAAATATTATTAATCAAAGCATATAAGCAATATTCTCTAAAACAGATTTCCATTAGGCTACTTTCTTACCTGACGCCATGAGTTTCTCTCTCTGTCCAGATGAAGGCCATGAGTTTTAGGGGTGGTGGTCAGGCATGTCTTCAAAGTTTCTGTCAACCAATCAGCACTGAAGACTGACTAATTCAAATTTCAAAATTCATGTGAGGTGGAAATACTAGAGCCAATCTTAGTGAATTAGGAACAGACTAATGGCTAGTCTCAGGTATGCTTTCATACTTTTTATTAAAGTTGTTTATCATCCAATTTAAACATTAATTTACTTCAAAATTACTGAGAAAGTTGTTTATAATATTTAATGTTATTAATATAATATAAACATAACAATAATTATATAGTTATATTAATATAATCATATTATGATGTTTAAAATATAAAATTTTGTAATAATTTCATTGGTGGTCTGTTTTATTAGAGGATCTACATTTTTTTATTAGTTGTTTATGGATACACACATGTTTATTATATCTTATCACACTGATATTTATCTTATTGAAATATAACTTCTAGAAAAACAACCTACTCAAGCCAGCTCAGGCACAAAATGGAGACAAAACAAAGTGGAATCAGTTATGCTTATTTGGCAAACTATCTTAGTAAGTTGATAAAACTTATTCTCATCCCATTATCTGCTATATTAAATTAAACTTATTTTCACTCTTATTGAGATACTAATTTTTTTTTCTCACTAGGAAGACCATCCTGGTCCTAGTAAGATATGGACAAGTAGACATGGGAGTCTTGAAACTCTTATGTCCTCTGCTAGTAGCCCCTGAGTCCTACTGGTAGTTCTGATCCATCTGCAAGAGGAACAAGATTCTTATACTGGTGATGGGGTGGTGAGGATGAGATGAAGAGGTTAAGGCTTAAAAGCTAGGGCATTGCAAAGCTAGGTGGCTGCTTCTTAAAGGACGTGAAAGAAATTTGCTCAGTGGAGGTGAAGGTGGAAAGGTGGCTAAGGGTATTTCTTCTGGTAATAGAGCAATGGGTACCATTCATGCACTAATGAATCAGGAAACAGTCTCAACTTCCCTTCTAGGCACTTCTGATCTGTTGACATTTCTTAGTCATATAAATTGTCAGCCCTGGGTTAAGGTAGTCATTGTACACTGTATTATGTCACAATGATATATTGCAAGGTCATGAGATCCAATATTAAATTTAATGCAATATATAGTGCTAAAAAGTATTTTTCTATTGTTACACTCTTAAGATCTTCTAACATAACTATATCTTTTATTTTATCAGATATTTTGATTATATTAATATCTTGAATGGCTCCATTTTGCTTCACTAGTAAAATGATATTAATACTTCTTATACTACCTACCTCCTATCTACTTAACTATTGTGAGGAAAATGCTTAAAAATCTTAGAAAACTCTACAAATGAAGTTTATTATCATCATCATCATCATTATTGTGTGGTAATAAAAGTTTTATGATTTCTCTTGTTGATTTGATTTATAATAATGACTTTCCCCTAATACTGAACCACCCTTGCATTCCTGGTATAAAAGCTATTTCGTATCATAATGAAAACAAAATGTTAATGTTCATATAAAATATTTTTACTGATATTTTGCCATATTAGACTGCATATTTCTTTTTTAGCCTTGTCTTTGCCAGGTTTGTGGGCCAATATCTTATTTACCTCATAAAAAATAATAGTGTATCATACTTTGCATAGAGACCACACAGTAAAGGAGACATTATTTATTCTTTGAAGGTTTGGAGGAATTCAATTGGGGATTCATCTAGACTCGTTGACTTTTGAGGGGGGATGGGGAATGACTGATTTCTTTTTTCCATTTCAGATTGTTCTACTTAAGTGATCTATTCCATATTTTGCTAGTTCGTGTACTTCATAATTTTGCAGAGAGCCATCTATTGCTTTTATATTTTCAATTGTTCTAGAATGAAACTGTTTGGTAATTTCTGGTAATTTCCTTTTTGCAATCATTGCAATCACTCCATCATTGTAATATTGATATTCTTATTTTATGAATTGCTTAACAGTTTTATAGGTCTTTAAAATAGAACATAGGGTAATTTGTCATTTCAATTGTTCTTTTGTTTCCATTTATAATTTCTAGCCTTATATTGATCCATTTTTTTGATCATTCTCCCAGGGCAATACAGGCTATATCTTCCTCTCTGGATTCTAAGGTACTGAGGAGTTTGGAGGTCTGAGAAGTTTGGAGGTAAAGGGTCTCTTTTTTACTGTCATCAGCTCAAGCCTCTACAAGCTGCATTCCCCCCATTATTCCAGGCTAATGACTAACATCCCAGTTCCATTTAACCATGAAACACATAAAATATCAATTAGTTTTTATAGTAGAATATTTACTTTGAAGATGTAATAAGAACAAAAATATAAATTATTCTCTCCCTTTCACCCTCTAACACTTCAGGGACACATTCTCCCCTATACCACTTCAGTCTCTGGGAAAAAAATAGGCTCATTCTTAGCACTTTTCCTATATAACATTGACCTCACCAAGTTTGTGTCCAGATGTGACCTGATTGTTAGATAAATTTTTTGGCTCCATTACCCTGGGTTGGGTCTAAAAGCCATTTGTTAGGATCACTCCAAGCTCCTTGGGGCATCAATGTGGTAGCCAATCTAGAAAGGTTAATCATAATAATGAGGTTATTAGACCAGAACCAGTTACTAAATGCTTATGCATGCTTCAAGAGTCTGCCAAGTCTCTTTATTTCACATAAGGGGTGTTCTGGGCAGATTACTACCTCTGGTGTGAGGGCATGCTAAACCCCTTTTCAGGACAGTTTATTCATCTTTGGTGTCCACCTTTCACCTGTGACTCCAAGAAGCATGTGTGGTGGCCACACTCCAGGAAAAACTATCTTGGTAGACTGGCTAACATAAGCTGAGGGTAACTAATAGGCATCAAATCAAAGGTAAGTTAGGGGGAATGTCTACACCAAGCATGTGAAGACTTCCCCTGCTGGAATGGGAAGAAGAGAATGATTTCTTCCCACTGCCACAAAGGCAGATGAAGCAGGCACTATGGATTGCTTAGAGCTTGGCCAGATATTGAAAAGACCTCTGCTTCCTGGGACATCACTAGTTTTCCTGCCTTTGGTTTTGCCACTGGACTTGGATGACTCTGGAAGAGAGAGTGAGACTGACAACTTTGTGCAACCCTGCCTCAGTTAAATTCAATTTACTTGTAAGACAGCATTGTGATGATGTTGGTGATCTCTGAAAATGAAGGATAAGCAATCACATTCCACATCATCACAACTCTGCTAGAATCAAGGTCCTGTTACAGGCACCCCACACAAGTATCAGGCCTCATTATACACTGTTCATTTTGGTAATTAATTTAAAAAGGCAGAATCAAGCTTTTCTTCTTGTGTCTTGTAAATATCTCTGTTTGGGCTGAATGATATGTATCATCTATCTATGTATTGTAATAATTAAAATTGTTGTTGGTCATAAACTGTAGTGATTAAAATAGTGGAAGATATAAATTGTAGTAGATATAAGAGTGGATGGGTAAATTGTGACTGCAAAGAATATGGTTTCACTAGAGTGTCTTGTTTTAAATCAATATATAAGGTGGTCGCCAGGGAAATATTCCCAATTATTTAATATACCCAAGTCAACTGGGTTTTATAGAGAATTTTAGTTAATAAAATGAGGAATTAATGAAAAGGAGAGAAAGAGAGAAAAAAGGAATAAGTATGAAGGGCCTTAGCCGAAAGGTCTAGACCTGAGTCTTAAGAGAGAGATCAGTCAGTCTTTAATCACTCACCACAAGATCTGTCCAAGCAAGAATATAGACACCAGTTCAGCCAGCCATCCTTCTCCAGAGAGGGATTCTTCTGACTGTCCTCAAGAGACTGTCCCAAGAGCCTTTTTCCAGAGCTCTCTCTCCCAACAGCCTCCTTAGAGACTCTTTTTTCTTTAGGAGACTGTCATCTCCTTATATAGGGAATTTTTTCCTATGTCACCTCCCCTAAATTCTTACATCTACCAATCACAGAAGACGGTTTTCAAAGGACAGACCATTCTTAGTTCATGCCTAAGAAGCTGTAAATTTTTGAGTAATTCACACCAGGAAAGCTCTGAGTAAGTTTCTTACCTCTTTGTTCCTTGTAAATTCACAAGTTGCTTGACCTTTATAGGTACTTATCACCCTTTTGTATTAGTCCTAAAATAGGCATGGCCTAAGAACTTTTTGTCCCACTATAAGTATGGGTTTAAGTACTTTTCATTGTTCAGAAAGGAGTTTACAACTTTATCTTCCCCTAAGGCATGCTTAAGTATGGTGAAGTAGAGTTCTCACATTCCTGATTTAAGTTACTTTCACTGCCCAAATGGAGAATGGTCCCAATGGGGAATTTTTAAGGTTCACAATCCTAACCTTATGAAGTAGAGTTTGAGAATTTTTAAGGTTCACAATCCCCCCTGAATGATCATTGGGAGACTAGTCTCCCCATTGATCATTTAACATTATCATCTTGTAGTCCTAAATGCACTTCTAACTATAGATATACACAATATTCAATTTTCTAAGAGAAAATTAGAGTAGTAAGGGAAGAAATAGAAAAAAAGAAAGCAAACCAATGTTTTGCTAGGCGCATTGATAGAAAGCCAAATTAAGGGCAGTCTCTTTTGGTATAAATGTTTACAATTACAATAAATGTTCAATCAAAGTTTAGTTCAATCAACCATATCCAAAGTTCATTCTTTATCTTCTTGATGAAGTGTAGGTTTTCTGGCATCTTTCTGCAATAGTTCATTCTTTGGATTCAGGGGTTATAAAGCTTCTTTCTTTAAGATCTTTTCTCGAACAAAAATCAAAATCTTGGATTTTTATAAAAATACAATCTCAAACAAAAAATCAAAAATTCCTGGATTTTAAATTAAAATACAATCCCCCCTGAAGTAGGTGTTAAAAAAACATCCAGTTCAGCTCAGAATGCAATGTTGAGTTATGAGGATGTATGAGTCAATTATCAAAAGAAGAGAAAAATAATCAAAAACATAAGGAGAAAAAACACAAGCCTGTAGGACAGAATGCAATAATATTTCATTTACCCATTTGCAGCCAAGACTACAGGAATTTGCCATAATATAAGAAGAAAAAGAATTAGAATTCTATTTTTATAGGGAAGTGTCATCCCCTCATTTGATTTTTTGATATTCTCAGGGATATAGGGAGCCAGCATGATAGTCAAATTTTGTACTTGTGTAAAATTGAGATTTGAACTCTGGACTTCAATCCCCACAAGCCCTTTCTCCACTTCCCCAAAATGCTTTGTAATCCCATGGAATTCTGAGGTGGGCGATATCGAGAAGGTATTTAAGCTGATTACAAAGGCTTTTGAACTCTCTCTCTTGGACTTCTGTTTTGGGACAGATGTGGCTCTTTCCATAATGTAGGGGAGGTCTTGTCTAGGCCTCTGGCCTAGGCACGTGTTTTTCCTTATCCTGTATTTTCTTTAATCCTTAACTTTAATAAACCTCACAAAATATAATACTCCTTGCAGAGAGAAACTAATTTCTACCTGCCTCAGTCACCTCAGTCTCCCCTAAATTTTAATCGTTACAGTTGGTGACCACTAGATTGGATGAGAACTTCTCAAATTTTTTAGCCTAGATAATGATTTTTTTAAAGCCACTTTTCTCCAAGATGCTTTTTAGAAAACCATCTTGATCAGCTCCTGCCTGTGGCCCTCTCCGGCTCCTGCTTCTGCTCCTGGCCTCTCACCTGGTGCCCGAGCTCCCGGCCCTGTTTGTCTGAGCTTCGGCTCCAGGCCCTGCCCACCCCGCGGTTTTTCTCTCGCTCACCTGGCTCACCTGATTTAACCAAGATTGCAATCACCTGGTACCCGATCTCCTAGCCCTGGCTGCCTGTTTCTGCACCCCAGACCCACAAGTGGGACCCCAGCCAGCTCATCACCCAGATCCTTGGAGCAGATTGCTCAGGACTCATTGCGGCCAGCTGGTAACAGTATTGGCCATGTGGGCGGAGGGGAGAGAAGAGAGGGAAAGGAGACCAGGCAATTTTCCCTTAGGCTAAGCCTCCACGTGGATGGGGGTATTGACCACAGGGGGTTCATAGCAGGGGAGAGAGAAGAAACAGACTTTTCAAACAGACTTTTAAGCAATGGGCTATTTAAAAGGATACCTTTTGACTCTTCTGGTAATTTCATTGACTTCACCTGCCTGTCAGGGAGCAGACTCAGCCCAAAGATTCAATTTAACTTTGAAGGGGCAAATGAGTGGCCTAGTGAACTGGGAGCCAGGCTCAGAGATGGGAGGTCTCTAGTTGAAATCTGGCCGGAGAGACTTCGTGGCCGTGTGGTCCGGAGCAGATCACTCAGACCCCATTGCCTAGCCCTTACCACTCTGCCTTTGGACAATAGACATTTAAATGGATAAACACACCCAAGGAACTTTAAAGACTGGAGGCTATATTTTAAGGCATTTCAGACTCCAATGGTTTATAAAAATCTCTGACTCTATTGCATTTTTCCTGATTGTTTTGTTTAAGGTTTAACTTTGTGATTTCAAGTTCATATATTACTGGATTCAATATTATTATGTCACACTGAAGGTTGATTGAATTTATTTTGAATGTACTGAGTTTTAAAATTCTGTTGTTTTTCCCCTATAACTATTGAACAAATATTATTGTAATTAAGCCCATATGAAAAAAAAAACAGCCTTTCTATTTTGACTTTGTAAATTCTCACATAGAGGATGGATGGACTTCAGGACTGGTTATAATTGTAGAACAATCTTTGGAAAATTAATGTGCTAAATATCTCAAATGATTTTAAGGGTTTTTAAAATATGATTTTTGGAATTTTTTTTAACAATCTCTGGTTATTTTTGCCTGCCCCTACCACGAGGTAAGGCCCATTCTAGTAGCTGAAGTGAAATACATTTTATAACCCCCAACCTTCCCGCATTTCTAAATATATGAATGGAAGTTGGGGCAATTAATCTCAGGGCATTTGTATCCCTAAAAAGCCTCTGAAAAAGGATCACCCCTTTATTTATACTCTTCAGCTCACTACTTTACTTGCACCAGAATGATATATAGATTTCTTGATTATGTTCTTAACCCAAGATGAGTTTTACTTTGTTTTAAAAAATATGTTTATTACCAAGGTTGAAAGATTGCTATGTTTGTAAAAATTGTGACAAATGTCCATCAATTCATAGGTTTTAAAAATGTCATACAGCAACTTATGTGAAATGTGAAAGTGTGTTTGTTTGCTATTGTAATTAATTGGGCTATTGAGAATTTTGATACCTACATATTTGTACTACTGTATTTTTAAAAATGAAAAAAATTGTTAACCTTTTTCAATTCATTTGCCTTCTACTCACAGTGATCATGGCCAGATATTAAGAGGAAATGGATCTCATTTTTGGTGAGAAAGCCTTGCATTTTATATTTTCTTATCTGACACAGAGTGTCAATGATTATAAGCTATATTTTTGAATTTTTAAAGCTCTTTTATTATTATATTTTTCTTGCATGTGCAATATACTTTTTCAGTTTTTTTATTTTTTCTCTCCTTTTTATATTTGAAGCACATGTCACCAGCATTAAGATTTTCTTTAACCTTTTGATTTTTAAGTTTAAGATACATTTGCTAATGCATGCCCCAAAAGGCTTGTGACTATAAAAATGATGCCACTAATTATTTTAAAAATTATGGGACTTTGCTTAATGATTCTGTCTGATTCCAGGACAAGATATACACAAGAGAGCTATTGCACAGAGCCAAAGAAAACCCAATCCAGGATGGATTGATGCACTTCTAGGCCAATACAAAGGTCTTGAACCTAGTGTGAAGACTCGAGGTTACTGTGTTTAACATTGTTAGACATAGTCTTACCTTGTGTCCACACTCACTCTGAAGATACTCACAGATGAGTATCCCCAAACCTTGGCTCCTACTTGACTTCTATAATCTGGTCCCTTTCTTTTCTGCCTCTCATAGTGTGGTACCTTTCTGTAGTCCTGGCTACTGACTGGGTAAATGCATCATTGCTTAGATCATTTTGATTCAAGGCCCTGATTCAAGGACCTGTTATAGATTTATTTTTCCTTTTGACTTGGAATTTTACACATAAGACTTTGATATTCTATATTTTCATCCAGAAATTTTTCTTTTCTTTTTGATTTTTCTGATATCTTTTTAATATCTCTTGCCAATTAGTTCATATAACTCATACCTCAGCCATGCATCCTTAAGTGATTCTGTATTTGTCAATCACCCTCTTAACAGGGGAAATGTAAAAATATCATTATTTAAATTGCAAAGTTTAAATTCCTTTTGAGAATAATTTTAGGTAAAGAAGATGCTACCTCTCTGAATCCAGAACTGAACTGTTGGAGAAGCCACCATGAAGAAGCCTCCAGACCACAAGGTGCACAAAATTGAACTTTGGGTGTGGTTGATCGAACATTTATTTGTATGTAACTTTCATGCCAAAGGGGACTGCCCCCTAACTGGCTTTTTGTCAATGTGTTCAGCAATTATTGGTTTTTTTTTCTCTTATCCTCAAATTATTGTAATCTTTAAATTGATTATGTTCTTATGATCCTTTGGGGAAGGACTTCTTCCCAGAGGATCAAACGGGGGGGGGGGGGAATGTAAAATTGAGATTTGAACTCTGGACTTCAATCCCCACAAGCCCTTCTCTACTTCCCCAAAATGCTTTGTAATCCCACGGAATTCTGAGGTGGGCAATATCGAGAAGGTATTTAAGCTAATTACAAAGGCTTTTGAGCTCTCTCTCTTGGACTTCCATTTTGGGGCAGACGTGGCTCTTTCCATAATGTAGGTGTATTTTCTTTAATCCTTAACTTTAATAAACCTCATAAAATATAATACTCCTTGCAGAGAGAAACTAATTTCTACCTGCCTCAGTCACCTCAGTCTCCCCTAAATTTTAATTGTTACACTTGTATGAGTACTTCACAAAGAGTGTAGATACAAGGAAGTCCTACAACTTAACGTATGTCAAGCGTCACAACCTCGAGTCTCACATTAGTATTTCTTGTGTGCTCTTTTTTGGCACTTTTCAGGTTAAGTCTGTGCCCCTTATTTTTTATCCCACTTTCTGGAATCAGATACAAGCATTAATAATAGTCTCATAAAATTTTATCAATAAATGGCAGGTCCCATAGTTTTAAGCTTTTGGGGTATGCATTGATATTATAGCAAGTATATATATATATATATATATATTAAACTTCTACTACTGCAGAAAAATAATATTAATTATGTGTACCTTTAGTATAAGAAATGAGAAAAAATCAAATATTCTGATCAGAAATAAAGAAAAGCAATAATAATAAATAAATAAATAAATCAGGAATTCAATGTGTTCTCAAAAAACAGCATCCATTTGTCTATGGATTATTATCTCCAATGCATATGATAGGATACAGTCAGTCAGTCTCAGCAGAAGATGCTTTCTTCACATGTGAGCAATGAATCCAAGAGTCCTTTTCTCCAATCTTTATAGATGTTGGAGTAGTTAACAATATTTGGAATGGTCCTTCCCATGAAGGCTGAGTTTCTCCAGTACACTTGAAATTCTTAATATACACTTTGTCTCCTTAGTTCAGGTCATGAAGAGAAAAATCTAGTGGTCCGGCTTGTACTGCAGCTCCAGATTCATGAAGTTCATGTAGTTTGTGCTGTAACTCCTGTATATAGGAAGCAACAGAAGTATCTCCCCCTAATAGTGAAGTATATGCAGGGGAAAAAAGGTTTAGCCTATATAGGCGGATGTCCAAAAAGCATCTCAAGTGGTGAGATATGTAAGTCTCCTCTAGGCCTGCTTCTAAGATAAAATAGGGCCAGAGGGAGAATTTCAGGCCATTTTAAATGTGTCTCAGTGCATAGTTTTCCAATCATAGTTTTAAGTTCTTTGTTCATCCTCTCCACTTGGCCTGAGCTCTGGGGATGATATGGAACATGGAATTTGGGAGTTATTCCCAAGCAATAATATATCTGGTTTAAGACAGAATCAGTAAAATGACTTCCTCTATCTGAATCAATATGTGCTGGTAGTCCAAAGTGAGGAATAATTTCCTTTAAAAGTATCTTAGCAACAAAATCCGCTGTGGCTTGGGTCGCAGGAAATGCTTCCTGCCATCTGGTTAGTTGATCTACAATGACTAGACAAAATTTATAACGTCCAGCCTTTGGCATTGTTATGAAATCTATCTGTAGTTGTTCAAAAGGTATGTAAGCCAGAGGACGTCCACCAAAGCCTTTTCCACGAAATGCATGTTGGTTATATGCCTGGCAGGTAGAGCAGGCTGAACACACTTTAGAGGCTATAGTAGTTATACCAGGGGCTATCCATACTCTCTTAACAGAGTCCACGATGCCCTGGGTGCCAAAATGACCATTTTTATGAATAGATTGGCAAATTTGATGATAGAAACTTCTAGGGAGCAGGGGTTTTCCTTCAGATGACACCTATACTCCATTAATCTGTTTTGCTTTGAATTTTTGTTTCCATTTTTCCACTTCCTTTTCATTATAGGAAAGTGATAAATTTAAATCATCAGTGGTTGTTAATGTTAAAATTAATTCAGGTCCTTCTATGGCTGCTAGCTTTGCAGCGGCATCTACTCAATCATTTCCTCTAGAGACAGGGTCAGTGCCACCTGTATGGGCAGAAAAATGAACTACAGCTAGGGCTTCAGGAAGTTGTAGAGCAGAAAGAACTTCATTAATAATTTCTGCATTAGCTATAGATTTTCCAGCTGAGGTTAAAAATCCTCTTTGGAGCCATAGCATTCCAACTGAATGACAAATACCAAAAGCATATCTAGAATCTGTATAAATTGTTGTCTTTTTATCCTTGGCAATTATACAGGCATGTTTCAGAGCTATGAGCTCTGCTCCTTGAGCACATACATGCTATATATTATATATACTACTAGCTAGATGGATACAGACGTGCATATAGACACATCATTTTTACAAGTTTTACTGATACCTTTGATACATTTTATTTTTATAACACAGTTACTCAGAGTTTAGCTCCCTTTTAATAAGTTTTAATTTACATTGTATTTACTATGTAAATTGTTCTTGGGGTTCTGCTTATTTCACTGCATCAGTATGAATATTCCCAGTACCAGTGTAGATTATAAACTGTCTTGGATTAACAAGCTGGTCTTTTGAATACTGATGTTGAAAAAATTCATCACCTTTCAGCCTTCTAAGTTGTGAGCCTATGAGCCTATCTAAACATAAATAGATTAGTTGTAGGAAAAGGCTACAATTAAAATATTTCCAGTTTAATAGAGCCTATTAGATCTTTGTTCTTGAAAAACCAAGGTCATCTCCACATTATTCCATTCGATAAAAATTTATTAAGTGTGCTAGTTGTGTGGCTCTGGGCAAGTACCTAACCTCTGTCTCTCTATTTCCTTGACTATAAAATGGGAATAATAATGGCATCTACTTTCTAGGATTGTTGTAAGGATCAGATATAATATTTATAAAATATTTAGCCCAATGTCTACATAACAGATAAATAATAAATGCTTTCTTTCCTTCTTTCCTACTTCCTTTTCTTTTTCCCCTTCTTTCCTTCTCTCCTTCCCTACCTCTTTCTTTCCTTCCCTCCTTCATTTTTCCTAACCTCCCTCCTTCTTTCCTTCTCTCCCTTCCTCCCTCTTTCCTTCTTTTTTCCTATTTTGATATCAGAGATAGAAAGACAAAAATTAAAGTTAACAAATCAATGAGCATTTTAAAGCACTTTCTGTGTGCTTGACATGAATTACAAGTATAAACAGATATAAAAATAATTCATGCCCTCAAGGAGCTTACATTCTAGTGAGGAAAACAACACATAAAAAGAAGCTAAAAAGGTGGAGGGGAGGAGAGATTCAGATAAAGGTATCTAGTGTGATGGAGAAAGTCTAAAGACTCACAAATACACCCTGGAGAGGAATAAAAACATATATCTATGTATATACATATGTGCACATTATATATGTATATATAAACAAAAATGTATATATGGCACATGTGCACATGTGTGTATATTTAGTGTCTGAAAGATCTTGATTTTTCCTGGATACTTTTGTAGGCTTAAGAATTTTTTCTAAGAAATTAAAATATAGAATACTGGTATAAATGTCATCTTTATATGTGTAGTAAAGCATTAAATACAAAACTATGCATATATTATATTTTCTCTCTCAAAATATTTTCCAAGATTCATACACAAATATAATTGTATTGAAGCCTTTCTGTTTACTTATTGTCTTTGTATTGTAATTTTCTTAGGGTGACTTCTAAAATGTAGTGTCTTTTTAGTATTTCTTTTGCTATTTTTGAAGTGGATCATGGAGATCCAGTCCTTTGCAATTTGTCATTCCTACCTCTCCCCAGAGGTATCCCCTTATGTTTTTTGATATAATATGTTTTTGGCAAATAACTTTACTCTTAATGATCTTTTTTCATATTCTCGTTGATACTGCCTTACTTAAATGAATTAATGTTTTTGTAGAAATAAGTTTTTGAGTAGTTTAGCCATGTCTAAGAATGAAAGAAGACTTTTAATGTAAAGTTTTAAAAAATCTACCTCCCCAGGGAGAGTGTGAATGTGATCATGTATACATTTTGGTTTGTTTCATGGTATTCTTCGGTATGTGAATCTCCGACTAGCTGCAATCCCTTACTATTGTTTTGAGGGTAAGGGCAGGTGTTAGCTGGTGAGTCAGAATGAAGAGTTGGACAATTAAATATGGATAGTATGGTTTCTTTATTTTGAAATAGAGTAAATTTCCAGAATATCAGAGGCACCATGCTAACAATACCCACCAAAAATAGATAAGAATTAACTGTCATTTGGGGATCATCACTTGTTCTTCCTCAAATCTCCATTAATGCTTTTAATCAAATACTGACTGGACTCTAATTTATTTGACTGTATCATAAAACAAAATGCATTAATAAAACATTTTAAATAAAATATTTTTAAATAAAAAGTATTACATTAAGGTACCTTTAAAGATAGATAGGAATATTATATAGGGAAGAAATTTTTCCTTGTATTATTTGAGATTTGACTTCTGAATCATCAATATGTTGAGAATGTTGATGAGTCCAGGGTCACCTGGGCAAGTTACTGTTTCAGAGCAACTCTCAATCTGGGTAAACATGTGGGGCAGAATTTACTACAGACATTACCCAAGGGCACTGCTTATCACCAGGTTCATTGATACTTCTTGCCACTAACACGCAGGTAGACTAGATCTACTGTGTCCCATGGACAGGCAAGATTTCAGGGAACTGACTTACCTGGTTGGAAATGGAGCCTCCTCCAAGATTTATCTCTTGAATTGTGCATAAGGGAAGCATTAATTATTGTGGTTGCTGCCATGTTTTTGTCTCTCCTTTTCTCCCATTCACCGGTTAGTTCCTCTGTTCTCCAACAAAAGGACTAATACCAGCCTGACTTAAGAAGAGGCAGCTAAAAGGCAAGAATCACTGGGCCTGAAATCAGGAAGATCTGAGTACAAATTTAACTTCAGACCTGAAAAGGTACTTGAAGTCTGTCTGTCTTAGTTCCCTCAAGTGTAAATGGAGATGATAATAGCACCTACTCTCAGTATTATTGTTGGGCTCAAATAATAATATTATATTATGCTCAGTATCTGGCCCATACACAATTAAATACTTATTTCCTTTCTTCTTTGCTGTGTGGTTCAATTCAGGGTGGGCCTGAGAAGGGACAGATAACCATAAATGATTGCATTATAAAACAAAATGCATTAATAATATTTATTTAAAAAATAAAAATTAAAAGTGTTAACCAATCTCCTTTTAAGAAGGATAGGAATATTACATAGGGAAGAAAACTTTTCTTATATAATTTGAGATTTGAAATCTGAATTGTTAATATGTTGATAGTGGTGATGTTGTGGAGGGGACTCCTGTTTAGGGAATGGTTGGGCTGGATATCCTCTGAAACATCTTTTAGCTTTAAAGGTCTGGAATTCTCTGTTAAAATGCATTAAAGATATGGCCTCTGACCCCAAAGGAAAAGGGATTCTCATTGGTGAGCAATAACAAATCTGGTTCCTTATTCTGTCTTGATTCGTTTCAACTTTAATTTCCCTCCACTTCTGACATTTTCCTCTCTAATTTTACTGTGTGTTTATTTTCCTTGAATAAGAGACCTTTGCTTTACTGATCATCTGCTCAGGAAAAGGAAAGTGTCTCTCCATTAGCATTGATTAAGAAATAATGTCAATT
The DNA here is from genome assembly GCF_027887165.1 of Monodelphis domestica. Lineage (NCBI taxonomy): Eukaryota > Metazoa > Chordata > Mammalia > Didelphimorphia > Didelphidae > Monodelphis > Monodelphis domestica. The sequence goes on along the minus strand of NC_077234.1, from coordinate 230,911,091 downwards.
AGCCATTCTATATTTATGCACCTAAATTAAAATCATCACTGTTTCTTCTTCAGAAGTTGCACTGTATAGGTCCTATTGCCTGCTGCAGGCATTCTACTTTTTGTACTGAGTGGAAGTTAGCATGCTAATTAATCATTTCGTGTCACTGGCATCATAGAGCTGAGGAGGGATTGTACATTGAGTCTGTAACTGAGATATCCAAGTACTGCATGCACATGGTGCGGAATAAACATTCGTATCCCATTTGCCTCTTTGGGCAGCCAATATCTCCCAAACACTCCCATTTCCATTTGGATCCCATCATTTATTTTGTTTATCACTTCCTGGCTCTTTCCCACAGGACAACCCTAAATTGATGACTCAGATTTCACAAAGCAGTTCAGGGGATCAAAGATAAAGTTAGTTTTTTGAGAGCACGATCTTTCTTTCTCGGGCTTCACAAAACCAGCACAAGGCTAGTGACATAACACACAGCCACAATCACAAAAGGAAGGGTCACTGTCTTTGTGCTGCTTGTCTTTCCATTCTCTTATCAGATTTGTTTGTGATTATCAAAATCAACAAATCTTTATGTTAAGAGAAACAGAACAACCACAGAAGAGCCCTTCCTTTCACTTCAACATAAGGCTTACTAGTTACTTTTCTCTTAATAGCCCTCTGAGGTATATTGCTTTAGTGGTTTGCTTTTTTTTTTCCTTTTTAATTTGAATCTAAGAATGGAAACACCTTCCACCACAGAAGAGGGAATCTTTAAGGTCTTCTTTGGCCCATCTCTATGATTTCCTTAGTACTCAGAACTCCCAATAAAGAAACACTTTTTATGAATGCAAAACATTACCTTCTCTAAATATCACAGTCTTAGTTATTTGGGACACTGAGCACTTTATTGACTTGCCCAGGATCATAGTCTGAATATATGAGAGACTGGACTAGATCCCAAGTATTCCTGACTCCAACACTGGCTTGTCAAATCCTATGTGATTGTACTTGTCAACATAAGCATTATTATCTCCATTTCACTGATCAGGAAACTGAGAGTTTTAAAAAATATATGCATTTAATTAATTTAGAATATTTTCCCATGGTTACATGATTCTTTTTCTTTCCCTCTTCCTCCTCCCATAGCCAACGAGCAATTCCACTAGGTTTTACCTGTATCATTGTTCAAAACCTATTTCCATATTATTAGTATCTGCACTGGGGGAATCATTTAGAGTCTACGTCCCCAATCATATCCCCATCAAACAGTGAGATCAAACAAATGTTTTTCTTCTGTGTTTCTGCTCCCACAGTTCTTTCTCTGGATGTGGATAAGAAAACTGAGGTTTTGTGATGTTAACTAATTTGTGCAAGTAAAGTTCTACAGCTTTGAAGGACCACAGCAGAACTAAAATCCAGATTTCTCCTTGTACTAAATCCATTTCTTTTTGTTCTATCCTACAATGGCTCTCCAAAGTTCTCAACAACCTTGTTGGGAAGTTAATCAAAGTACATGTCATATAGGAGTAAGATAGAAGTCAAGGGGTTTAGAGCATAGGACACTGTATTGACTGACCCATTGAGCTGACTTCAACAGCATCTCCCATGGCCTCTGTACTTCAAAGATGGTTACCTGGATACAGAGATATATATTGTAGGAAAGCCCAGGGAGTTAATGTCAAATCTTAGCTCTGACACTATTATCTGACACAAAGGATGTGTGACTTTTGGCAATTTAGGACTTTTAAAATATTTTGTTCACTAATTTGTAAAATGGGAAAGAGAACACTTGCAGGGCTTAGATCCTTTATTGTACAGAAATTTCTTTGAGAATCTTGAAAAGTGAGGTAAGTATAAAGTCTTCTTACCTATTTCATGGAGATATGATACAGAAAAATTAGGATGACACTTTTAGAAGGCACCAAGAAAGAAAATTCAGAATGCATTCAGTAACAGAAAACTGAGAAGCTAGGTGATGCATATCTGAGCTTCAGTCATGGAAGGAAGAACTGAGTTCAAGAATGACCTTAGACACTTTCTAGCTGTGTGACTGGGGAAGTCGTTTAACCCTATATCTCAAATTTTTCATTTGTACAATGAACTGAAGAAGGAAATAGCAAACAACTCCAGTATATTTGCCAAGAAAAACCTCAAATGGGGCTATAAAGAGTTGGATATGACTGAAATGACAGGACAACATAAAAAATAGCAACCCATCTAAAAGGTAAGTTTTCTTAAAACTTTAGGACAGAGGGTTTTTTTTAGCACAATTTGTATAAATAGATGAACTCCAAAATTTAACTTTTAGTTACCCATCTGAAAGTTATTTTACTTTTTTCTCTTCTTTTAAATGAACTCTTTTATATTGCCTTTATATTTATATTTGACATCATCCCCAAGTTGGTCAGTGGATATTGACTATTAATTCATGTGAAAACAGAAAGTCCTTAAAAAGAAAGTCCAGATTTTCTCATCTCATAAATAAAAGGGATGAAGGAAGAATCATCTAAAAAGGTGAATTATTGAATCACATTCTGAAAAATCTGTCAACTGAGTCTCAGTTAAAACCAGATGAGAAAAGACGACAACTACCCTCCATGGGAAGTACCTTCTGGCATGGGTCTGTTATCAGGTGAACTCTAACTGACCTTAGGTCCTTAGAGGAGACTAGGAGGGAGGTGATGACCAATGATTTGGAATGGCTAATAATAATTTACTAAGAGATTTGAGGTTTACCAGGACTCTTTCCTAAGATATGCTGTCCAATGGATTACTAGAGACTATTTCATTTTTGTATCCCAGCACCTAGCACATAGTAGGCACTTAATAAAGGCTCATTGAATCAAATTGAGTCATCCTTGAAGTACTAGTATTTTTTAGGTAAATCAAAGATCAATAATGCTAATTCAATTGTCACTAAAGGGTTTTCCTGTGTTAAAATATAACTCAAACTATTTCATCTTTGATTTTTACAAAGATTTTACAAACTATTACATCTTTGATTTTACATTACTCTTTAATAGACTCTATTTCTTTTTTCCTTAGATGTTTTTTTCCCCTCTCACACTGTGACTGCAGGCATATAAAGCTGCACAGCCAAGAACCACTAACCACAAACAAACCGTAATTCCCTATTTGTATGGCTGGTTTAATATTTCTATGGAGTCTGGTCATTCATGAAGTGCTTCACCCTCGTCTGTTTTATGTGTTGTTCCGCGCAGCACTCTGGGGAGATGAGTCTGTATTATTACCTGTGAAGTCCTGATAAGAAACTCTAAAGCCCAGCAAAGTTAGCATCATGAAGCAGATCAGGAACAAAGCTTCTGATTAGAACCTCCTCTGGGTTTCTGAATTTCAAACAAAACAAACAAAACAAAACTCTTACCTCCTGCCTTAGAATCAATACTAACTATCAGTTCCAAGGGAGAAGAGAGGTAAGGGCTGGGCATTTGGATTTGTGACTTGCTCAGGTCACCCAGCTAGATTTGAACCTTGGCTCTCTTTTTCCTGATCCACCTAGCTGCCTCTTCTGACTGTTTTCTACCTCATGACTTTCTTTCACAGGGATAATTTGCTAGACTTGGAATCAAGAAGACCTGAGTTCAAGTCCTATCTCAGATTGCTGTGATTCAATCATTTCAGTTCAACCCTTTGTGGTACTATATGGGAGTTCTTTTAGCAAAGACACTGGAGTGGTTTGCCATTTCCTTCTCCAACTCATTTTACAGATGAGGAAATGGAGGCAAATAGGGTTAAATGATTTGCCCAGGCTGACACAGGAAGGAAGTGTCCAGATTTGAACTCATGAAGATGAATCTTTCTCACTCCAAGCCCAGTGCTCTCTCTATTTAGGCTCCTAGATTTTCCCTGCCCCAGATACTTACTAGTCATGTGATTCTGGGCAAATCGTCTAACCTTGATTTCCTTAACTATAAAATGGGGATAATCACATCTAGAGAAAGAACTGTGGGAGTAGAAATCCAGAAGAATACATATGCTTTATCACTTGTTTATATGGGCATAGGATTTGGGGTTTTGGTTTTAAAAGATTATTATAAAAATGAATTATATGGATATAGAATTTGAATGATAATATATGTATAACCCAGTGAAATTGCTTGTCAACTCTGGAAGTGGGGAGGGAATAAAGGAGGGAGACAACAACAATCATGTAACTGGAAAAAAATAATAAAAAACAAAAATAGGGGCAGGTGGGTCACTCAGTGGATTGAGAGCCAGGCCTAGAGATGGAAGGTCCTAGGTTCAAATCTGACCTCTGGCATTTCCTAACTGTGTGACTTTGGGTAAGTCACTTAACTAACCCCCATTGTCTAGCCCTTACCAATTAATTCTAAGGCAGAAGGTAAGGGTTTTAAAATAAAAAAATAAATACTAAATAAATAAAGGGTTTAAATCTTTTTTTAAATGGGGAGAATAATAGCACCTACCTGGAAGGGTTCTTATAAGGATCAAATGAAACAATATATATGAAACACTTTGTAAAACTTAATGTACTATATAACTGCAAACTATTATTATTATTATCTATTGGGGGTTATTGGCATAAGGTATTCTAAATAAATTTGTCCCTATGCTGTTTATGTGAAATGTATTTTATTAAGTAAGAAATAACTTGATTTCACAATGTCAAACTTTTCATCTTACTTATTATTCACTTGGAAGGAATATCAGGCTTCTAAAAATGATTACTTGGAGAAAACTGTGATCTCAGAAGATTCAAAATTCCAAAGGTGGGGTAGCCAGGTGGCTCAGTGGATTGAGAGCCAGGTCCTGGGTTCAAATTTGGCCTCAGATGCTTCCTATCTGCAAAACTCTAGACAAGTTACTTAATCCCCATTGTCTAGCCCTTACCATACTCGTGCCTTCAAATGAATACAAAGTATTCATTATTAGATGGAAGGTATGGATTAAAAAAATAAAATAAAACTGCAAATGATCCCAAGGGCAATAGGTGTAGGGATCTGTATCATGTTGTCATTTGGTAGGTGCGCTTCTTTCTCTTTGGAGTTTGATGTATTTTCTCACCAAACTATTTGCATTTGTCAACATTCAGCCTCCCTTGTCCATTCTAGATAAGTGTTTCCTTTGATGGTCATGGCTCTCACCCCTCTTTCTCCATGTATGCATACTCTTCTCTGGCACCTCAGCTATGAGAAACCGTCCGTTGCACCCCTTTTCTCCTACTTTCGGCACAAGTAGATTCTTTCTGCCTGGCTTCGCCTGTCTGCCAAGGCAGTTTTATTGGAATAGGGCCATGGAGAATGCTATAGTTTCTTGGAGCCCCAGGTGAGAGTTGGAAAGAAATTAGCAAAGGTGGATGAGCAGCCCTGAATTCTGTATAGCAAGAAAGAGAAATAAATTTTATCAAAACAAACTAGCCCATCTAACAAGTCCTATATCTGTAAAGAAGCAAAGAAACTTCATTTAAAAACAAACAAACAAACAAAAAGCTCTTCTCCAGGACCAAGGTGGATCATTGTAGTTACACAGAGTTAAATTTCTTTTTGGTGGTGGCTTTTTTAACTTACATTGCTGTTGTCATATATTATATTTTCCTGGTTCTGCTTATCTCACTCAGCATGGGCTCGTGTTTAATCATGCTTCTCTGAGCCCCCATATCATTTTCTTTTCTTATTATATGGCAATATTGTCAGTTACAATCACTGGAAACTGTAAGCCTATGTCTAAGACAGTCAAATGAACAGGGTGGATTTTCTGATTAAATTCTTAAAAAGTCAACATAAGGAAAGCATGAGTCACTGTATATAGTTACAACTTCATAACAATAAAGAATATTAATTTATCTTAATATCAGGATATGAATATAACATCAAGATAAGAATTTCAGTACTCCAAAGATGTATGATCTCATTCATGTGAACGTCCTTTCTTCAATTATAAATTATGATCGATTGAAAGCTGTCTGTTGCACCCTATGCAATTTTCACTCATTATTTTCAGTAGATCTTCCACAGTCCATCTACCCAACACACTGGAGAGCTCCTTTGATCCTTTTAATATTTTGGGAATACAAGGAAAGTCTTCAGGCTCCCACTTGCATTTTTCACTCTGGGTATATGGACAAGCAAGCTCCTGTAAGGTCATACTTACTTTTGAAGAGATCATTTACAACAATGCTCACAAAGGGAGGAAGATAGTTAATTGAATGTTTAGGGGGAACAAGAGATTACAGGATAGTAGCTAGGGAAATACTGAAATAGCAAACCATAGGATTAAGATTAGGTAAATAAAACTTTGGTGTTAGGTGAGTTGAGTTTGACTGAGAGAAACGAGATAGCCTAATGGACCAGAGATAATGATAAAGCTGAAGAGTGTCTTTAAAACGAATGGGAGAATGGAGAGGTACGTTAAAGTAGATTATCAACTTTGAGAGTCAAAATTACAAATTTTAGGTGTCCAAAGCATGATCATACTGTTGTTTGGTTGAAGTGGAATTGAAGAGTCATGTAGTTGTTCCAGCTGAGGTATTGTGTGGTCTGATTTTTACGGAGAATGTCACCATTCCAAAGTTCTCAAGAATGATGGTGGGGAGTGGGTTAAAAAGGAAAACTTTCAGCCAGTTGCTAAAGTCATTGAGGAAGGGATCTGGAAGTTTAGTAGAAGACAACAAAGAATGAGAGAGGGTGACAGAAGTGAATTATATGAACATTAAAACAAGAAAGATCAACAAGGAACAATGGTTTAGATATGGTCTGGAAGTAGCTGTGGGCTGAAAGGAGTGTCTTTACCCTTCCTCTTCTAGCCTCGTGAGTCATGGGGAAAGGGAGAGGGAATAGCCCCTAATTGGGAAATCTTTTAAATTCTCCTCATAAAACTCTTTAAAATGAAGCCTCTCTCTACAATGTGCTTAAAAGAGATCATCTGTGATTATTGTATCTTCATTTTTTAAATTAAAAAATACAGAAAATTTCAGGGAGACTGAATTTTCTGCATTCCCTCAAAACAGGGATAAAACCAGGAATTCTGCTTTACATGACTCACATTCTAAATTCCCTAATTCTGGAAGACTGTATTTCTCCTTGACTGTAGCTATGTCTATATGCTCAACTGTTCCATGTATTTTGGCCAAATGGACCAGTCTCTTTAGTGAAAAAAAAAATGGACGATTCATTTAAAAAAACTGTCAGATTTACAAAATGTTCTGATGGGATGTCCATTCATGGATATCCTAAATCTAAAACTATGCCCTTTAGTATTTACTATATTTGTAACTCTTGTAAACTTTAAAAAATGAGAGTAATAATGGTTCTTCTTATGAACAGAAGTGTTACACTTTGGCTTATTCAAACTTCCTTGTCTTTAAAGCAATGGTCTCCAAACTTTTTTGATTGCATATTTGTCTAATTTTTTAAAAAACAGAACACATATTTCCAATATGTATATGTTTACTTATTTGTTATATGCATGTGCTACTGTATAGATTATAACATATAAATAAAACTATATAGCTATATAAATTATAATACTTTAATCCTAGTATCAGTAAGATGATAACTATATAGTTTGTAACCATATTGATTATAAAATTTTAATCCTAGTATCAATAAATAGGTGCTATGACCACTAGGAGAGTAAATTTGTATGCCAGAGGGAATGACTTTGGCTTCTGTATGGAGTATGGATTGGAGATTGGAAAAAAATTGATGTAGGAAGTCCCAGTAGGAAGCTATTGATATATGTGAGTGATAATGAAAGTCTGAATAGGATACATATGTAAGAATTACTGTGGAGTTTCTACTAAGAAAATGTATGGGAAAAGGAAGAGTGACAAGTCAAGGATGGTAAAGGGAGTATATGCAATCCCAAGTCACTGGAAGGATAGTGATGTCCAATAGGAAAATGGGAATTTTCATAGGAATTGCTCTGGGTTTCTGGGGATAAGTAATTAAATATTCCATACAAATTTTATTACAGGCTACCCATACCTCCTAATCCTGTGAGACTCGTTCAGTTATACTTAAACCAAAAGGGTTCAGTGAAGCAAAGGTATTACTCAGTCATTTCCCCAGAATTCAGAGACAAACAAGAAGAACATAGTCAGCCAAGAGCAGATGCTGCAGCAATGAGATGATGGGGAGGGGGCAGGGTGTATGACTATTAGAGTAGGAGGGAAGATGAGAATTTTACCAATAGTGGGTTTCTAGGGTTGAAGTTAGTTTAAAATTACCAAGAGGGTTCCATACAGAAAGGCAGGCAGTGGGATTTTACACATCCAAAGAAGGGGTAGGGGAGAATGAGGACATATTGGGCAATAATAGGTGACAGGTAGTTGTCTTGGTGACAATCTCAATGACTAAAGGAAGAATGAAATGTAGTCCTCTTCCCATGTTCTGACTGGATGATCATATACCCCTTGGTCCTTCTATGGACTCCTGGGGGTCAGAACTCCCATTTTGGAGACCACTGCTTTTCGGGGCCATTTTGACCCCAAGTGTCACTTTGAGCAGGATATTGATAGTACAAAATAAAATGTCTATTTCACACCAGAAGTAACCTAAAAATCATTGTTAGTGGGCTTTGTTGCTCCCCTTTCCCACCAGAAGTTCTGATTTATTTTGGAATAGGCTAGTACAAATAACTTAAGATGACCAAGTTAAACTAGCTTAAGATCTAATTCAATTTAGTTTTACCCTAAAGATGAGTTTGACACAATGAGTGGCATTTTCTGGGATAAATGGTCACAATATTAAGATTCTTCCAAGATCCAGTTAATGTTCATCCATCCATCCATACAACCATTCATTCTTTAAGAAAAAAAAAAAGGCTATTATTCACTGAGCACAGTGCTCTAGGGGAAATGCTACAAGAACAACACGGACTCTGCTCTTGAGCAGATACTAGCTAGTGTTGATTAGAAAGTGTCTGAGCACGATTTTTTTTTTGAAAATTTTATTTAGTCAATTCAGAACATTATTCCTTGGTTACAAGAAACATATTCTTTCCCTTCCTCCTCTCCCCCACCCCTTCTTGTAGCCTATGCACAATTTCACTGGGTATTACATGTGTCCCTGATCAGAAACCATTTCCATGTTGTTGATGTTTACACTAGGATGTTCATTTAGAGTCTACATCCCCAACCATAGCCCCATCGAACCATGTGATCAAGCAGTTGTTTTTCTTCTGTGTTTCTACTCCCACAGTTCTTCCTCTGAATGTGGATAGTGTTCTTTCTTGTAAATCCCTCAGAGTTGTTCAGGATCACTGCATTGCCACTAATGGAGAAGTCCATTATGTTCTCTTGTAACACAGTGTATTAGTCTCTGTGTACATTGTTCTCCTCCTTTCACTCTGCATCAACTCCTAGAGTGAGCATGAAGTTTTAAAGGCCATACTTGGGGTGCTTTTGTCATAAGCAATAAGTACCAGCAAAAAAGTTCCTCTTGAGCTTGGCTTGTATTTTTAACTTTCTATTGAATCAGAATGCATTCTGTAGACATTTTGGTCATTTGATATTCCTTTATATCAGGTTTTCTGTGTTATAATTATATCTTCTCTAATATAATATAGTGAATCATTAGTTGTTTTATAGACCAATGATGGTAAAAACAGTAAGTTTATTTGACAACTGCTGAGATTGGCTTACAACTTGCAGAAGTCACCACCTGACATTTGTCTTTCTAGTCTGTGGCAGAGGTGGATTTTTAATGCATGAGGTTTTGACTAGCATTCAAAACTCATGACATTTCTAATAAGAGAGCCTTTTTTTTTAAATTAAAGCTAGAAACCACTATGAAAACAAACTACTATGATTTAATATAATGGTGAAAATTTTAATGGGAAGAAAATTTCAATCCAATCCATTAAGTATTTTTTAAGAGCCTACTCTGTGCAAATCACTATGTCACAGACCGAGTATAAAGACAAAACAAAATTTAAAAGCCTGCCCTCAAGGAGTTTACAACCTGTTAGGAAGAAACTTTTATATAAACTGTTAACAATCTTACTTCTTAAGCTTATGTGGAAAAACCAATGGATTTACTCCAAGGGTCCAGGAAAACAAAATACTATGAGATCTATTATCCTGAATTATATGACTTTCTGAAGAGCATCTTACACTAGTCTTTTCCATCGTATAACATCAACACTTAGAATTAAATCTCCAAAAACACTGTTTACTTAAATTAAAGTTTTATTTTGTTCTTTTATTTAAAAATATTCAGTTAATAGTACCATCTTGAACTAAGTTTCTGTATTAAAATCTCAGAAACATAACGTTCACTTAAAAAATCTTTTGCAGCCCATTCATACTGAAGACACATGGGAACAGCACAGCTAAATAGAAGAAACATAATACAAAAATCACTAAAAAAGTAGTAATTAATTTTGAAATATCTTTCACAATGTATGAAATAATAAAACAGTCATTTACCATTCTGCCAAAACAGCTTTGAGTTAACAAGAGAAGTCTGGCTCAAAGCAAGGACCACCAAACTAGATTCTAAAGATAGTGCTAAGAACGCTCTCAACTGAATGAACTCACATTCTTGTGGTGACTTAGTAACAAAGGGGGAGATTTCTTTATTTTTTTCCTTTTTAGAAAAAAAGATGAAGTTAGGCCTTAGGTGACATGGTAAAACTCAGTTTACTCTATACAATTTAATAACACCGAAGCAAATTTCTGTTGGGGTTGGGGGAGAGGGATTGCCAGTTGGAGAGAGACACACAAAAAAGAGACAGAGGAAAGAAGAGAGTGAGATTTGGTTACGTCTGAGACTACAAAACTTTAGCTAGTGTTTTATATGGAGTTTCTTATATTTTCTCCAGAATGAATACATTAAACTAAAAATGGCACCATAAAAATGTTTTATAAAAAAAGTACTGAAGCTTGTAATTTTCTTTTCTCAAAAAATTCTTTTAAGGTAGAACATATAGGAGGAAACCCACAATTCTTATAAAGAAAGCATGCTTGTGAAAATTCTCTATAAGGAAAAATTTTATTTATATAACTTCAGAAAAGAAAAGAAATATTTATTTTCACTTGTGGAGATCTGACCAGAGTTCTTGGAGACTATACTCCATTAGAATGGAAGCAGCTTGTGTGGAGACATTAATTGAATTTGTACAATGTCTGGAAAGTAATAAGTACTTAAGAAGTACTTGTTAAGTTAGCAAGGCTTTGAATATATAGGTCTAGTGAGTAACTATATCTGCTACTTAAGGACATCTAATTAATTTCAGGACTCATCAGTAGGTTGATTGCATGCTAATGAATTTTTCAGTCACAGCAACTCATTAAGGTACAAGTAAAGCAGCAGTGGGTTTGGAGTCAAAAGCCCTGGGTTCAAATCTTGAGTCTGCTGAGATTTTCTCCAATATGGTGTGGTAGAGATATGAGAGAGAGAAGTTTTGCAGGACTGTAGGTCTAGCTCTAAAATGCAAAACCCAGCATTCCTATGGAATGTCCTGGGTTGTTGGCAGTTGGAGCAGGGAGGAGGGAGTGAGGAAGGAAGGAGATTAGGAAATAGATCAGCCATCATTAGGGATCAATAGGCAAACCCCAAAATAAATGCCAGTGGCAGCATCTCCCAGCAGCATTTCTCTGCCTCCATTACCAATAAGCTGCCTCAGGTTCTCTCAGCAGTTTCAGTTCCCTGCAGCAGCCTCTCTAACCACAGCCAACCAGGGAACAGCAGCCATTGTGAAGAAACTGGGTTCCCCTCAGTTTGTCCTCTCTAACTCAAGAAGAAACAGTTTCTCCTTCAGTTTACCTTCTCTAGTATCAAGAAGTAATAGTTTCCCTCAGTTTATTCTTTATTTCAATTGGCACACCAGATGGGACCCAAACCCACAATCCCTGGCTTGGAGGAGGGGTCTTTTTTGGTGTTTCTGTGTGAGGGACTCAAGTCACCTTTTCCCTGGAGGCTTTGGCTGACCACACTGAGAGGAGAAACTTAGCTTTTGAACTTTGTCTCTCGCTGGCTCTGGACAGTTGGAGCTGAGGGAGGGGGCTTTTGTGTTTCTGTGTCTGTACTGGAAGTCATACTTTTCCCTGGAGCTTTTTGGCTGGCCACACTAAGAAGAGAAACTGGGCTTTTGAACTTGGTCTATGGCTTTCTGGCTCTGAAGAGTTGGAGTTGACCAGGGAGCTTTTTGGTCTCTGGGTCTCTGACTGGGGGACACACATTTGCTCTTTGGAGCTTGAAGTTGGCTGAGATACTTTTGTGAAGCTGACTTGGCTTTTGAACTCTGGTGGGGCTGATTTGGTTACTTGAAGTTCTCTGACTTTGGACAGTTGAAATTGACAAGAAGGAGAAACCTAACTGAAGAAGAAGAAAGAAGATCTTGAAAAGCCATTGTCCTCCATCTCTCTGTCTAATAGTCACAGTTTGCGACTGGACTACTTTCTCAATTTTACCTCACTTAGATTAGGGACTTCCTCATTCCCCTTACCTCAGTATCCCGTCCTGTTATCCCAATAAACCCTTACCTGAGAAAGAAACTTAAAGAGTATTTTATAATTCACTTGGGGGGAGGGAAAATTGGGAGGAGAAGGGTGGCAGTTGGAGCAGGGAGGAGGGAATGAAGGAGGAAGGAGGTTAGGAAATAGATCAGTCATCGTTAGGGATCGATAGGCAGATTCCTCAGAGCAATCCCTTGTGTACCAGTATCCCTGTGTGTGCAGCACCCCCTCCCCCCCAAGAGCATTTCTCTGTCCTCCATTTACCAATAAGCAGCCTCAGGTTCCCTCAGCAGTTTCAGGTCCCTGTAGCAGTCTCTCTAGACACAGCCAGCCAGATAGAGAACAGCAGCCATTGTGAAGAAACAGTTTCTACTCAGTTCATCCTCTCTAAATCAAGAAGGAATAGTTTCTTTCAGTTTACATTCACTATCTCAAGAAGTAAAAGTTTCTCTCAGCTTACAGTTTTTATTACAATGGTCCACTTATATCTAATCCTGGGCAAGTCAGTATTCTTAACATTTGTAAACCTCAATTTTCTCTTGTATAAAATCAGGAGATTGTATGTAAACTCTAAGGTCACTTCCAGTTCCAAATTCACAATCCCAGGTACTCTTAAAAACCTATATACTATCATAAAGAGTTTCTATTATGTCATTTTTGCAATTTCTATTATTGGAGGGAATGTCCATATGAACAAAATTAGAGATGCCTAAATAATTGAATAACTAGAGATTTAAAAATACTTGATTTCAATCATGAGTTTTGGACAATCTATTAAAATATTACAATCAATACACAGAATTACACAATCAATACACAATTACAATACACAGAAATGTTAAGATGGAAAAATTGAAAAAGAAATCTTGCTTTCTTTTTAATCATCTTATAAAACCCACAGCAACTTGGTAGAAGAATAAGAGAAGAAGAGAAGGTTGGGGTTAAGGGACCCGAGATGTGCTTGTTCTATTAGTATTAGTTGTCTGGTGATGAGACTCTGACATCACGAGAATTCGATGCAATTTGTTAGGCATGGTAGTAGGACTGCCTGGCAAGTCTTGAAACAGGAGAAGAAAGCAAACTAGGAGAAGAAAGGACAAGCAATGGAAAGATGTTCTAACAAATCTTTTTTGGAAACCTCAATTTCTTTCCTTTCTTTCTAAGATGATACAGATGCTTTGGAATGGACTCCCACTTTTTACTCTTGACCTCATTTTCTTCCACCTCTTTTTTCCCCCTTCCCTTCCATCTCTTCCTCTACCACCAAAGCCTCAGCTGGATGATGGCATGGAAAAGAAAAGCAGCTAAAGATATTTGAAGGTACGTATGAGTGAGTGTTAGAGGTAGAACTGTGCTACTGAGGGCATCCATTCCCCCTCCCCACAACAATTAAATTCTAAAAAAAAAAGTATGTACTTGCTCAGGTAAAGCACTGTGTTGGACTGACTAAAACTGAAAATTTGTAAGACATATTCTTCTGGAGTTTAAGGTCTGAGAGAAAACAAATAGAGTAGTCTGTACTATAGTGGAATCTATAATTCTAACCTCTGTATATAATAGTTGGATTAAGCAAGCCAACTGGTATTGAATCAACCATTCGTTTGCTATGTCCACCTTTAAAAAAAAGTTTTGTTTTTCTATCTTACTGTCTCCAAAAATATCATTCAACCAGTGTAACAAAGTTACTTGTGTAACCTCCAAGTTACTGCTGTGTAAAACTGCCCCTGAGCAAATAGAGGGGCAGAAGCCTCCCAGACCAGACCCCTATTTCTACCAACTGGAGTCAGTTTAGAAAGAGACTTTCCTTTTGTTCCCTGTCCTTTACTTATTTATTAAAAAAAGAAAGAGTCAGAGAAAGAGGGAGAGTTCCGCAAAGACAATTGAAACAACAACCACATCTGACACTATATGCAGCATTCCACATATTTATTTTACTTACTTCTATATTGAAAGGAAGGAGATGCATTTAATTATCCCTTCTCTGGGACTAAGTTAATCATTGTAATTATGTAGAATGTGGCTTCCTGTCATGGTATTTTTTCATGTTATTGTAGTCATTGTGTACATTGCTTTTTGGTTCTGCTTATTTGTTTCACTTTGTATACACACCTTTCTATTTCTCTGAATTTCACATATTCATGTCTTCTTACAGTATAATAATTTTCCATTATATGGGTATAGAATTACCTACTAGGCAATTTCTAATCAACGTGTCCTGTTTCTAGCTCAATCTTACCATAAAATATACTGCTCTGAATACTTTGGGTCATTCAGGTCTTTCTTTCTATTTTTGACTTACTTCGAGTGTATGCCCAATAAGATGGTAACAGTAGAACTGTGAGTACAAATTTGGGGTTGAAATGAAATGAGAAAATGAGCTTTCCTTATCTCTAACATAGAAAGTATGATTAATTAGAAAGCAGTAGCACTTAGCTTGGGTAGCTATAGCCCCTGTCCCATCCTTATAGAAATGAATCTGGTCAGCAGGACAAGATACAGTCCCTTTTGTATACTAAGGATGTTCCCAATTTAAAGGGTCAAAATCTAACTGGAGGAGCCTTTTTATGCCTTTAGCAGTGGCTGGAAGCCTCATCAATACAGCAAGAGGCTACCAGAAAGTTTTGTCAAGGGAGGTAAAGAACAAGCTTTAGCCACATTAGCCAGTCAAAGTCTACATTCCAGGTAGAAGGGGAGCCCTGGTAGATAGTAGATAGTCTTATCCCAGGTGAAATGACTGGGTCAAAAGATATGAATAATCTAATGTTCTGTCCATAGTTTGGAAATGCGTTCTTACAGCATGTTCCATAAAGTTCTTGTTTTATAGATAATATTTTGGGGGGAAGAAGTAACTTTTCTTATGTTAATTTTCCAGGCAGTCTTACAACTGTCCAATTTAATTAGTGCTCTGATTATACTGCTTATAAAATTGTTCCTCAAAGCCTACCAAGTAATCAGTTAACCAAGTCATCCCTTAACTCTTAATTACCAAGTAATCACTTAACTCTAATTCACAAGACACATATTTGTTTAGTTTATTTTTAAGACTAGATTAAACCATCTGATTCCTTAAGATGCCTGTAGCACTGAACATTTCCCTAACACTCAGTGAGAAAGAATAATTCCTGAGAGGTTAGTTTGCTATTATCAGCACCATGAGGGCTATAATGGTTTTAAGATCTGCCCAAAGTCGTGGCAAGTGATGAGCTGCAGCTACTGGTTTCTTCAGCCTTAAATGTGCTAAGCTTATTTGCCCATGTCCCTCCTGGCTCTCCCAGAATTTCAGGACAAGATGACGAATGTACCTATTATGGCAAGTCTCCTCAACCCAGACTGAAGAATTAACAAATATCTCAAAGATTTAGGGATGTAGAAAATTCATTTCAATCCCTACTATGGTCCTCTCTCATCTTCCTCAAAAACTGAACCAAGCAAAATGTAATTTTGCTCTATTTTCATATTTCTTTGAGGAGGGGGATTACTGAATTATTCAGATATTTGTTGGCCTGGTCACAGAAAATTAGAGAGGAAAGAGAATCTCTTCCTACCAACAGTGTCTGGATCTTGTCAAGTCTTACATTTATTAAAAATATTATATATTATTAAGTCACATTAGTCAAAGAATGAAATTTAAATTGAAAGAATAAAGTCTAAGAGCAAAGGTTTGCAAAACCTATTATGAATAGATATGTTTTTATAGATTTTTTTATTAAGTAAAGAAAACAAGGGAGGTTATTTAAACATTGCCCCTTTCGTGTTGGGAACTCAAATAAGGGACTTTGTGAATGCATGAGAACTAGAAAGTGAAAATGCTTTTAAACACAAGTAAAATGCAGGAAACAAGCCAGTTGCATAGATGCCAAAAAGTATATTTAGTTCTTGAAACTATATTTCAATGGACTGTGATGAAGAATAATTTTTTTTTAATACAGAACATTTTTTAAAAAATAGAGTGCCTTCTCTCAGGATGAACTTTGTAGCTCTTAAGCTTGAAATTCAATACCCAGCAACTTAATGGCAAACCTAAATGACTACCAAATTAAACTTATGGCGCTGAACACTCTACAGACTTGTTTTCAATAAGTCTACATGAAAAGAGAATTAGATCATTTAAAAAAAATTATCTCTTTTATTACCATCAACCTGACATTGACAAACATGAACATTTCCACATACAAAGAAGAGAAAAAGTGATCATATATAAAATTGTGTATCTCCATTATATACAGCTTTTAAAACACAGTTACTTCAAATTTAACATGGAAGTTCTAATACTGGATCCCATCCTGAATTTTCTTTTGCTTGTTTATTTGTATTTTTAATGATTCATCATTGTACTTTTCTTTCTTTTTTGATATGATGATCATTAACCCTGGTTTTTTTTCAAAACCTTTCTTTTTTAATTTTTAATTTTTTAAAAATATTTTCCATGTTTCCAGGATTCATTTTCTTTTCTTCCCCTCTTCCCCCCTCCCCCAGAGCTGACAAGCAATTCCACTGGGTAAAACCTTCCTTTCAATAAGAAATTCATAAACTTAAAAAAAATTCTTTCTCTCCCACCCTTTCCTTTCCATAAGAAGGCAGGCTTGTACATAGGTTTCACACATACCATCATTTAATACATATTTATGTTTGCCACATTATGTAACAAGACATATATTGTTTACACTAGAGAAAAACTCATGGAGGAAATAAAGTGAAGAATCTGTGTTCAGTCTCTGTCTGTTCCTCCTATGGTGGTAGATGAGTCCCTTAGGGTTGTCCTGGATCCTTGTCTTAGAATCGGTTCTATTCAGCCAGCAGTAAAATAGCCTAATAGGAAAGTTTCTGAGTTACTTAAGTTCATACTTTGCTTTTTGACCAGCTACTTGGATCACTGAGCTGACCGCAAGAGGCTTGTCTTAGCTACTTGAGGATGTCTTTTGAAATCCAGCAGAGGTCTATGTTTCCCGAAGTTCAATGGCAATATTCGTTACATACTGGTCATGGCTATCCCACTTTTAGTTGAATGATATTATAAGGAGTGAGAGGCAGGAGATTACGTCTCTTCCAAAACCACTAAGTAAAACTGATTTAGGACAGATGAATAGCGATCATCTTTACTATACTGAAACCGTTTAGAGTAGTGAAAGAATGCTGACCTTGAAGTCAGTCATAAAACCAAGATTTGAATCCCAGTTTTAGCATCCACTAACTATTCACACACCTTCGAATGCAAGCAGATCAGTTAACAAATATGAAATAGGGCTAATGATGTATATACCATCCACTTCACAGGGATGCTGTGAGAAAAGATTTGTAGGCTGCAAAATGCTGTACCAACATCATTATTTCTATTGTATTTACTAAATCAATCAGTCATCTTATTCCAATCCAGTCCAATCAATATTTCTTAAGAGACGACTATTTTCTGTGCACTGTGCTAAGCACTGGGGATACAATTAATAAAGAGAAAATGCCTGATATTAAGGAGTTTACAATCTAATGAGGGGAGACAACACAAAAAAGGAGGCAGAATGGGGAAGTCTCTGTATAGCAGAGGACACTTGAGTAGACATCATGGAGGCATCTTGTTCTGTGGAACTGAAATGAGG
The DNA here is from genome assembly GCF_027887165.1 of Monodelphis domestica. Lineage (NCBI taxonomy): Eukaryota > Metazoa > Chordata > Mammalia > Didelphimorphia > Didelphidae > Monodelphis > Monodelphis domestica. Next base: position 230,893,079 of record NC_077234.1, on the reverse strand, counting down.
CAGAGAAGCAAATGCAAAATGGAGTGAGTCAAAACGTCCAGTTTCTGCCCTATGCAAAGGAAAGCATTGGAAGGTACAGTCATCACTCACTAAATTACAGTTTACTTATAGCCACTTCACTGTATGGGTAAAAAAAAAAAAAATATATATATATATATATATATATATAATGTGTGTGTGTATGCATATATATATATATATATATAATTCTGTATCATGAAGTTTTTGCTATATCGGGATTTTGCAGATGAATACCATACTGTACACAATGGAAATGCAGTATACACCACTACCACTTGCACAAGTTTGCCAACGTGAGATTGTACATGGCACACTATTGGCTGATGGAATTAAAGGTGACCAATCATAGCACTGTGTTCTGTATCCTGGGTGATGATTGGCTCAGTGTTTAGAAGAGTTTGGGAAAGGTTAATAAGAGTGTGGAAAAGGTTTATAGGAGAGTGGGAAGGGTTTATAAAGCCTTACTACTATGTATATATAGTATATAAAATCAATATAATACTGCTCCTGTGCAGATTTTCACCCATTGTGGGGGTCTTTGGAATGTAATTCCATAGATGAGGGATCACTGTATTTGGTACTCCACCCTCCAGCTCTCTAATCAGAAGGGAGAGTAGGTGGAAGGAGATGGTGTCAATCAAGGCTTGCAGATGATATCATTTTGGTTGCACCAAAATTTGGGACACTTTAGATCTGCCTCATATTTTACTGAAAAAAATTGAGGCCATTTATAGAGTTCCTTCTTTTCCTCTTCTCATCCACCTCACCCAAATGCCTTTTGTCACTATCTCCTCCTTCAATTTTGTCTCACTGAAGATGCAACTCTACTCTTTACCAAGGCAAATCCTTCTACAGGTACAAATGCTCCCATCCCATCTTGTCTTCATTAATATATTTCACCCTCTATAATCCTCATTCTCTCAGTTGAATTATTCTTATCTCTTGTCATCTACTGACTGCTGCTCTACTACCTACAGACATGTCCATGTCTCTCCCATCCTCAAAAATCCCTCACTTGATTTATCCAATCCCTCTAAATATCATTCCCTATCTTTCCCTCTTTTGTGGCTAGACTCCTTGAAAAAGCCATCTACAAATAGGTGCCTCTATTTCCATTTTTCTTACTGTCTTCTCATCATTCAAGCAAAACTACTCTCTCCAAAGTTACTAATGATTTCTTAATCACCAAATCTAATAGCCTTCTCTCAATCTTTATCATTCTTATTTTCTCTGCAGTCTTTTACATTACCAATCACCCTCTTCTCCCTTTTTCTCTCCTCTCTCTAGGTTTCAGAACCTAGTTCTTCTGGTTCTCCTCTTACTTATTTGACTACCTCCAGCTTAATCTCCTTCAGCCTGCATGGCCACTAACTGTAAATGTCCCAAAGGTCTATGTTCTGGTCTCTTTATTCTTCTCTCTATATATTATTTTACTTGATTTCATTGGCTCCCACAGATTTGATTATTATTTCCTGGTAATTTTCAAATTCATTTATCCATCCTATCCTCTCTGCTAACTTCATACCTCCAACTACATGTCAGAAATCTCATACTGGATATGTTTTGAATATCTTAAATCAAGTATGTCCCAAAATGAACTTGTAAAAACAAATTCTCGCTGCTTTACTAACTTACTGACTATGGTACTGACATCCTCTCAGTTACCTAGACTTCTAATTTAGGCATCATCTTCAACTCTTTTACTCTGCCATATGCATTCTGTTGTGAAGGCATGTGGATTTTACCTTTCTAATATCTCTCAAATATGCAACTTTCTCTTTTCTGACCATCCTCACTTTGGGGCGGGATTTCATCTTCTCATACCCTAAATGTTGCAATAGCCTACCAGGTGACCTATTTGCCTTCTCACTCTAGTCCATCCTCAGCTGTCCAAGCAAACTTCCCAAAGTACAGGTCTGACCACAACACCCCATTATTCAGTGAACTACAATGTCTCCCTTTTACTTCCAGGATCAAATATAAAATTCTCTGGAATTAAAAAATCCTTAATAATGCAACCATCATCTTTCCAGTGTTCTTATACCATATGCTACTACTCTTCCTTGCCTCCCCCCAAATACTTTGTGAGTCAGTAGTTAGTCTCTTTGTTTTTCTTTGCATGACACTATCTCTGGATTTCAGGCATTTTAACTTGCTTTCTCCTTTGCATATCCTTCTTATCTCTGCCTCCTGGTTTCTTTCAGATCCCCACTAAAATCCTACTTTATAATAGAAGCTTTTCCTGATTCCCCTTAGTTTTAATGTTTTCTCTCTGTTGATGATGTCCATTTTATTCTGCATATAGCTTGTTGGTGTATAATTATTTCTCTCATTAAATTGTGTGCTCCTTGAGAACAAAGATTTTTTTTTAGATCTTTTCTTTTTATTCCTAGCACTTAGCACAGTGGTGCCTGGCACATAGCAGGTATTTAATAAAAATTTATTGATCAGTTGACTAATGTTTTATACTAGGTTAAGGGTCATAGTGGGCAGAGCACTAGGTCTTGAATTAGGAAGATTTGATTTAAAAACATTCTTCGGTGAGAACTTAAACAAGTCACTTAACCTCTATTTGCTTCAATTTCTTCATCTGTAAAATGGAGAACATAATAGCATCAACATCCCAGGATTGTTGTGAGGATCAAATGAGATAATAATTGTAAATTTCTGAGCATAATACCAAATGTATCATAGTAAGTGCTCTCTATATATTATCCACCATTAATATTATTATTAAGATTAATAATCATTAATTTTATTTATTATTAATTATCTTTAATATTATTATTATTCTAAAGATATAGTGGTTTGAGATACTGAAAGATTCTAATAGCTCATGTTTATCTAGTAATTTAAGTTTTCTGAAGCTATAGATATATATTCTCACATTTGATCCTCCTAGCAACTCTGTGATGTAGATACCAATATTTACGTTTTAAAGATAAAGAAAACTGAGGTTCAGAAAGATTAATTGCCTTTCCCATGGTCACATGGTTATTAAAAATATGAACTGGGATTTGAACTCAGGTCTTCCTGTATCCAGATTCACTCTTCTAACCATTCCCCTTCTCCCCTCAGCAAAGACTAAGCCAGGAGTGTACATTGGAATCCTCCATCTCCTTAGGGCTGTTGAGAAGTAGAGCTGGCCTTGCTGTCATCATTATCAGCTACTCCATCCCCCTAGAGTGGTTTGGAGTTATATTTTATCTGGCTTTCTCTCATCCAGTGTTTTTAATTTGCCTTTTAAAATAACAACAAATGTCAAACCAGGACACCAAAGCACATCTGTGAAAACAAATGCTTAATCTTGCTGGAAATCAGTAATAATAAATCTATCTGGCTTCTTCTCAGAAGTCCAAAGCCCCGAGACTTGGTCAATTGTTTTAGAATCCCATGGCTCTGATTTGGAAGCTATTCTTTCAAGCAAGAAGTGGATCCAGAAAGCAATCTCCTCATTACTGTAACTTCTAAATTCCTAATGAACTTAAAAAAAAACTGTCAAGGCTACAACTAGTATATATTTTTAAAAAATCAAAAAGCTTTCACTCATTTGTAGTAATGGAAAGTCATTAATAAATTAATCCACAAGTTAATTCTTAAACCAGTTATTCATTCTAAACTAAGCAAATACATTAATCAACATAAAAGTTGTGAACACATTCACCCTATCAGTACCAGACTGATTTGAATGTTAACTTCTTTCTGAGAGATAACATACTTAGCCAAAATCTCCTAGGCTAAGAATCACTGCCACGTGGTGAATTGTGGAATAAAGTGCAAGTCAAGAGCCCCAACTTCAAATCCCACTATTAACACTTACTATGCTGTCATGGACAAATCATTGAACCTCAGTTTCTTCCTATATTAAAAGGAGGTAACCCCTGTAGTAGCTATCTCACCAAATGGTAAGGAAAATATCTAGGAAATTTTAAAGTCGATAATTGTGAGGGACTTTTTTTTTTAGAATTAAGTTGGTCCAAAAAAATTCAACAGGGAGAATTAGAAAGAGAAACTCCATTTTAAAATCTCTAGACAATATAAAATATTTAGGAATCTATTTGCCAAGACAAACACAGGAACTATATGACCACAACTACAAAGCACTTTTCACACAATTAAACCTCAGTCTTAATAATTGGAAAAACATTAATTGCTCATGGGTAGGACGAGCTGATAGAATGATAAGGACAATCTCCAATCTGGTGATGATTTTATTCCCTGAACTTACTTACATTCCAGCTGAGCTCCAGCAATGTTTATAGAACAATACAGGGAGGTGCTGGTAAGTGTTTAACCATAGGGCTGCCCCCCTCCAAGGGTATGTAATGTACTTTAAAATGTAATATGCATTATTTATTGACAATCAATAAAATAAAAAATCAAGCCCTGATTTGTAGCAATTGCTGATTTCTGAGATATAAAATGTCTGGGATAAAAATTGAATGATAGGTTCTCCAAAGCAATTATAGCTGCCTCCAACTTACCTCTGTTACTATAAATATATATATATATATATATATATATATATACACACACACAAGTATATAAATTATGACTGTATAGATATAGCATATGTGCACATATACCTGCATATATACAAATATGTGCATATATACCATGCTTATGTATGCATGTATATATACATGTACACATAGACATAAACACACATGCACAAATATATGCATACATACACACATGTGAAGACCCATGAACTTTTCTGAAATCTAGAGTGAGTTTCTGAAACTTCCTGGGTTTTTGTTGCTCATCTGTAAAATCATGGGACTCAACTAGATGATTCCTTGGGGCCCTTCCAGCCCTATTATGCTTTGATTTTCACTAATCAAAGAGCAGACAGTACATTGGAATCAACCAGGGAATCAATAGCTGAATAATTGAGCCTGAAGTAAATAAAAGGCACTTTAAAGGGATTTTCAACATCAAGGTATTTACAACCCAAATAAAGTGAAGCTGGACAATCAAGGTCCCAAAGCAGCCTTGTTTTCTCATTTTTTTTTAAGTCTAAATGATCCAATTTTTGTCATGGGCCAAGTAGATAATTGCTTTGCTCTCTGTTTCATTTATTTAGACCTGATTTAGGAAGACTCACAGCTTTCTCCAGAATGCTGGTTGGAAGGGTCCCAAGTAGGAAACTGATCCAAGTCACACTGTTTTTCCATTGATGAGAAATTAAGTCTCCTGGACAAAAGATACTGTTTTGAACATCAAAAGGAAATTGTTAGACCAATATCACAAACAACTGAAGCCAAATTCATTGTGGTAAAAGCATCACAACCGTATAGTTTCATCCTTGTAGAATAGAAAGGCCGGGGCTGGGGGGGAATTAATTGCTATAACTCCTGAACAAAAAATTTTCACGACATCTGCAGATTTGGTACATACTCAGAGGAGATAACTTGTCCGGTCATTTCAGTTGTGTCTGACTTTTCAAGAACTCATATGGGGTTTTCTTGGCAAAGGTACTGGAGTGGTTGACCATTTCCTTCTCCAGCTCATTTTACAGATGTGGAAACTGAGGGAAAAGAGGGAAAAGACTTGCCCAGAGTTGCACAACTAGTAAATGTCTGCAGTTTGATTTGGATTCAGCTCTTCTTAATTATAGACGCAGCATTCTATCCACTGCTTCTGCAAGCTGCCCTTACTTGGCATATAGAAACTGTACTGACTTTTGGTTAGTCCCTGACTAGAATCCTAGGTCCATTTTTGAGCACCATGCCTAGGAGTGTAAAAAATTTGGAACAGAGGAAAATGGAAAAACTCCCCAAAAGACAGGATATAAGACCCAAAAAAGAGAATTTAAATAGCTAGCATTTGTTAAGATTAAAATTGCCAAACCGTTACAGGTAAAAATTAGTTTCTCTGCTAGAAGTATTATATTTTGTGAGGTTTATTAAAGGTTAAGAATTAAAGAAAATACAGAACAAGAAAGCACGTGTCTAGGCCCAGAGAGCCCATTCACAACCACTCACATCTTGCCTGCTAGGTAGAGAGCCGCTTGTGCTCCAAAGAGGAAGTAGGAAGAGTGGGAGACATAGGTGGAGACCCTTTAAATAGTAATTTGTTCTCTGCTGAGGTGGAAATTCAGGTGAGGTTACAAAGCATTCTGGGAAATGGCCAAGGACTTCTAGGGATTGAAGTATGGGGTTCAAGTCTCCATTTTTACACATTTATATAGGTCTTTAGAACTTACAAAGCACTTTAAATTTTTATCTCATTTAAAATCCTTACAACAACCCCAGGAGGTATTGTTATCTCCATTTTCAGATGAGAAAAGTGAGACAGACATAAATGAAGTGACTTGGCCAAGGTCACAGATAGTAAGTATCTGAGGGTGAAATGGAACTCAAGCTAACTCTAGGTGCCATGTTCTATCCTCTGTGTCATTTAGAGGAATGTTGTTAGACCAAAAGAGAGATTAGAAGTGACCTAATAAATTAGAAAAAAAACATAACTAAGTTCATTTGGAAGAACAAAAGATCAAGGATATCCAGGGAAATCATGAAAAAAAATGCAAAGGAAGGAGGACTTGCAGTCCCAGATCTCAAACTATACTATAAAGCAGTGGTTATCAAAACAATTTGGCACTGACTAAGAGACAGAAAGGAGAACAAGTGGAATAGACTTGGGGTAAATGATCTCAGCAAGACAGTTTATGACAAACCCAAAGACCCCAGCTTTTGGGACAAAAATCCATTATTTGATAAAAACTGCTGGGAAAATTGGAAGACAGTGTGGGAGAGATTAGGTTTGGATCAACACTTCACACCCCACACCAAGATAAATTCAGAATGGGTGAATGAGGAATATAAAGAAGGAAACTATAAGTAAATTAGGTGAACACAGAATAGTATACATGTCAGACCTTTGGGAAGGGAAAGATTTTAAAACCAAGCAAGACTTAGAAATAGTCACAAAATGTGAAATCAATAATTTTGATTACATCAAATTAAAAAGGTTTTGTACAAACAAAACCAATGTAACTAAAATCAGAAGGGTAGCAACAAATTAGGAAACAATCTTCATAACAACCTCTGACAAAGGTTTAATTACTCAAATTTACAAAAAGCTAAATCAATTGTACAAAAAATCAAGCCATTCTCCAATTGAAAAATGGGCAAGGGACATGAACAGGCAGTTCTCAGCCAAAGAAATCAAAACTATTAATAAGCACATGAAAAAATGCTCTACATCTCTTATAATCAGAGAGATGCAAATCAAAACAACCCTGAGGTATCACCTCACACCTAGCAGATTGGCTAACATAACAGCTATGGAAAGTAATGAATGCTGGAGGGGATGTGGCAAAGTGGGGACATTAATTCATTGCTGGTGGAGTTGTGAATTGATCCAACCATTCTGGAGGGCAATTTGGAACTATGCCCAAAGGGTGATAAAAGACTGTCTGCCCTTTGATCCAGCCATAGCACTGCTGGGTTTGTACCCCAAAGAGATAATAAGGAAAAAGACTTGTACAAGAATATTCATAGCTGCGCTCTTTGTGGTGGCAAACAATTGGAAAATAAGGGGATGCCCTTCAATTGGGGAATGGCTGAACAAATTGTGGTATATGTTGGTGATGGAATACTATTGTGCTCAAAGGAATAATAAAGTGGAGGAACTCCATGGAGACTGGAACAACCTCCAGGAAGTGATGCAGAGCGAAAGGAGCAGAACCAGGAGAACATTGTACACAGAGACTGATACACTGTGGTACAATCAAAGGTGATGGACTTCTCCATTAGTGGCAATGCAATGTCCCTGAACAATCTGCTGGGATCTAAAAACCACTATCCAAAAGCAGAAGATAAACTGTGGGAGTAAAAACACCGATGAAAAGCAACTGCTTGACTACAGCGGTTGAGGGGATATGACTGAGGAGAGACTCTAAATGAACACTCTAATGCAAATACCAACAACATGGAAATGGGTTTGAATCAAGAACACATGTGATACCCAGTGGAATTGCGCATGGGCTATGGGAGAGGTGGTGGGAGGGGGGGAGGGAAGAAAAGAAAATGATCTTTGTTTCCAATGAATAATGTTTGGAAATGACCAAATAAAAATTAAAAAAAAAATAAAAAAAAGAAGTGACCTAATAACTTCTAGTATATAAAAATCAACTATTTATAAGACAGTAACCATTTATTTTCTATCTCCACCGAGAAAAGGATCAGAAATGACCACAGACTAGATGGATGATAACAGTTCAATAAAAATAAAATGCTGATATTTATTGTTAGAAATGGAGTGTCCATGTTTATAGTTTCAATTTTCTTTTTTTAGTTTTTAAAACATTATTTTATTTGGTAATTTTCATGCATTGTTCATTGGAAACAGATCATTTTCTTTTCCTCCCCCCCAAACCCCCACCACCCCTTCCCTAACCGACACGCAATTCCGATTCTTCTTTAGGTATCACATGTGTCCTTGCTCTGATCCCATTTCCTTGTTGTTGGTATTTGCATTAGGGTGCTCATTTAGCGTCTCTCCTCGATCATGTCCCCTCAACCTGTGTAGTCAAGCAGTTGCTTTTCCTCAGTGTTTTTACTCCCTCAGTTTGTCCTCTGCTTGAGGATAGTTTTGTTTTTGTTTTTATTTTTTTTTCTCGTAGATCTCTGCAGGTTGTTCAGGGACATTGTAAAGCCATTACTGGAGAAGTCCATTACGTTCTCTTATACCACAATGTGTCAGTCTCTGTGTACAATGTTCTCCTGGTTCTGCTCCTCTCACTCTGCATCACTTCCTGGAGGTTGTTCCAGTCTCCATGGAATTCCTCCACTTTATTATTCCTTTGAGCACAATAGTATTCCATCACCAACATATACCACAATTTGTTCAGCCATTCCCCAACTGAAGGGCATCTCCTCATTTCCCAATTTTTTGCCACCACAAAGAGCACAGCTATGGATATTCTTGTACAAGTCTTTTTCCTTATTATCTCTTTGGGGTACAGACCCAGCAGTGCTATGGTTGGATCAAAGGGCAGACAGTCTTTTATCGCCCTTTGGGCATAGTTCCAAATTGCCCTCCAGAATGGTTGGATCAATTCACAACTCCACCAGCAATGCATTAATGTCCCGACTTTGCCACATCCCCTCCAGCATTCATTACTTTCCTTTGCTGTCATGTTGAACAATCTTCTAGGTGTGAGGTGATACCTCAAAGTTGTTTTGATTTGCATCTCTCTGATTATAAGAGATCTAGAACACTTTTTCATGTGCTTATTAATAGTCTTGATTTCTTTAACTGAAAATTGCCTATTCATGTCCCTTGCCCATTTTTCAATTGGAGAATGGCTTGATTTTTTTGTACAACTGATTTAGCTCTTTATAGATTTGAGTAATTAGACCTTTGTCAGAGGTTTTTGTTATGAAGATTGTTTCCCAATTTGTTGCTTCCCTTCTAATTTTGGTTACATTGGTTTTGTTTGTACAAAAACTTTTTAATTTGATGTAGTCGAAATTATTTATTTTGCATTTTGTGACTCTAAGTCTTGCTTGGTTTTAAAATCTTTCCCTTCCCAAAGGTCTGACATGTATACTATTCTGTGTTCACCTAATTTATTTATAGTTTCCTTCTTTATATTCAAGTCATTCGCCAATTCTGAGTTTATCTTGGTGTAGGGTGTGAGGTGTTGATCCAAACCTAATCTCTCCCACACTGTCTTCCAATTTTCCCAGCAGTTTTTTCAAATCCTGGATTTTTGTCCCAAAAGCTGGGGTCTTTGGGTTTGTCAAAGACTGTCTTACTGAAGTCATTTACCCCAAGTCTATTCCACTGATCCTCCTTTCTGTCTCTTCGCCAGTACCAAATTGTTTTGATGACTGCTGCTTTGTAATATAGTTTGAGATCTGGGACTGCAAGGCCACCTTCCTTTGTATTTTATTTCATGATTTCCCTGGATATCCTTGATCCTTTATTCTTCCAAATTAACTTTGTTATGGTTTTCTCTAATTCAGTAAAATAGTTTTTTGGTAGTTTAATGGGAATGGCACTAAATAGATAGATTAGTTTGGGTAGGATGGTCATTTTTATTATGTTAGCTCGTCCCACCCATGAGCAATCAATGTTTTTCCAATCATTTAGATCTAGTTTTAATTGTGTGGAGAGTGTTTTGTAATTGTGTTCATATAGTTCCTGTGTTTGTCTCAGCAGATAGATTCCTAAATATTTTATATTGTCTAGGGTAACTTTAAATGGAATTTCTCTTTTTAATTCTTGCTGCTGAACTGGGTTGGAGATATATAGAAATGCTGATGACTTATGTGGGTTTATTTTGTATTCTGCAACTTTGCTAAAGTTGTTGATTATTTTGATTAGCTTTTTGGTTGATTCCCTAGGATTCTTTAAGTAAATCATCATATCATCCTCAAAGAGTGACCGCTTGGTCTCCTCATTGCCAATTTTAATACCTTCAATTTCTTTTTCTTCTCTAATTGCTACTGCTGGTGCTTCTAGTACAATATTAAATAATAAAGGTGATAATGGGCATCCTTGTTTGACTCCTGATCTTATTGGGAAGGCTTTGAGTTTTTCCCCATTGCAGATGATGTTTGCTGATGGTTTTAGGTATATACTGTTTATTATTTTTAGGAAAGGCCCTTCTATTCCTATACTTTCTAGTGTTTTTAATATGAATGGGTGTTGTATTTTGTCAAAGGCTTTTTCTGCATCTATTGAGATAATCATGTGATTTTTGTCGGTTTGCTTGTTTATATGGTCAATTATGTGGATGGTTTTTATAGTTTCAATTTTCAAGAATTTTTTTATCCTTCCTTCAAAATTTGATCATTCATAGATATATATATACTACTACCAGGTACCTGGTCTCACACTGCCAGACTTATATCATAACCATAATTAACTGAGAGATTTAAATTTTTAAAATTCCTTTTTTAGTATGAATTTAGGAATCATGGACAAACACTTCTATATACAAAGAAGAAAAAATTGAATATAAATATGATAAATGAATTTCTGTTATGTATAATTTGATTTATGTATATATTAACTTATTTTGTTTTATTTTGTAAATTTAAAATGTTTGATTGATGCTCCTTTTCTTCCTTCCTTCCTTCTACTTTTATTTCTTCCCTCCCTTCCTCCTCCCTTATACCTTCTTTCCTTGGTTTTTGTTTCTCTTTTTATGCGTGTGTTTGTCCCTCTTCCTCTCTCTAGAGTTCTCTCTCTCTTTCATCCCTGCTCATTAACTCTAATATTCTCATTCCTCTCTAGACAAATAGAAGCTCTCCCTTCCAACAGTATAGTCAAGCAAAATGAATTCAACAGCTCACCTTTGCCAAATCAGAAAATACATCTCATTCTTCACCTCTGATCTATCATTTTTCAGCTAAGATGAGGGAGAATGATTTTTATCCATTCTACTTATTAGTTAGAAAACAAATACATCTGTATTTGTTGAAATGTAACGCTGCCTCAAGACTGACTTTCCTGTCTTTCACTTGTACTGGAAGGTTACATCTCTACATGCAATGACTACACTCCACTCAGAGCATTAGGAATAATCCTGAGGCACAAGGCTTCTAGTATTGTCATATAAGCCCCCATCTGGTATATTCTCTAATATCAATTAAGAAATAGATCTCTATTAGCTTCTAACAAAGGGTATTTACTGAGAAGCATAGGAAGAACAGTAGTTACAAATATTCCTTCTTTTTATCCCTGCAACTCAAGTGCCTGCAGAGAAATGGCTCAAATTTTAAACTCTTCCTGCACAAAGAAAATACATGTGACCAAAGTGTATTTCCTAATTCCTGGTCCTATAAGCTCTTTTCTCCCTTCATGAAGCTTTCCTGAGGTTCTTCATAGGAAAAGATACCTTCAGGTGGATTTTGAGTATATGTCTCTTACTAGAAGTCGTATCCAACATTTTTTTTTCTCATCACAAGGGTTAATAATAGTTGAAGTTGCCACTGTGTTCCTTAATGCAGAAATTTTCTGTCTGACAGAATTTGTTGCCTGCTCTGATTGCTAGTGGAACATCTGATGGTTTTGATAGGTGCCCTTTTCTTACCAGTCAATTTACTCCTGCTATCTCTGATCAGAAAAGAATAAACACAAAAGGAGAGAGGCAGCAACCTTCATCACTTGAAAGCCTTAAGTTAAGAAAGTATAATAGCATCTTTTATATATGTACATTTGGTCTGGCACAGTTTTTCTTGCATCTCAGGTCCTTCTGACTCTGAGGCAAATTAGAAGATTTTTCACCACCACGTATTGTCAAATCAGTCCTTTATGGACAGTAATGAATTCCTCAAAGTTGCATATGATGCTTTAGAGCCAGGAAAGAAATATTTGTATATGCTCTATATAACCCACCAAGAAGGGTGAATCTAAATAAGGACTGGGTCCTCATTGGCTAACTGGTTTAATTAAATTTTATTTCATTTATTCATGTATTTTACTTTTAATTTAACTTAAATTAAATCTTAATTTTATTTATATATAAAAGTTTAATTTAATTACTATTACCAAGTGCTAGGTAAAGTGATAACATATTTAGGAAATACTCTTTCAAAAGAGAGAGCAGGGCTACAGTAATACCATGCCTTTTCCATGTTTGTTTTTAAAGGCTAAATTAATGTCCTGTGTATCTTTAAAGAAGAAAAAATGTTACAAGGGGATGAAATGAAAATTTAGGGGAATGGGATTTAGAATGCCAGACCCACTTATTTTGTCTGAGTTGAATGTGCAGCATCACTCAGTGAGTAAAAGCCCTCAAGTCCCAAGAAGTACATGTCTGTTATTTCAGCAAGTTCCCAGTAGAGTGCACTTGTGCTCATTTTATAATACTAGATCCATAATATACAACAAGAAATTCAAGCAACCTAACAAATAGACTTTCTAATGACCCCCGAGAACAACTATTAATATCCAGTAAGACAAAGAGATTGGTGCCCTTACAGGGATCTTAAGGATTACTGGTCGACTTCCCTCTTTCTTTAGCTAAAAGAAGTCGATCTAGAGAAGTTGAATAACTTAGCCAAGGTCAGAAGGCTAATTATTAGTACTGCCAAGATTAAAACCCAGCACGTTTCACATTCCTACAGGCACTGTCCCCACATCATTTTGCAAGTCCGTTTAACTGAAGTAGACCTTAATTAAAAAAGATTTTTTTAAAAGCTTATTCCACTCCCAATTTTACAACCTGCTCATTAAATTCTGACCAGTTTCCACTTCACATTAATGCAGCTCTAAGCCGACACAGTGTTCTTGAGTCTATCCTCAATCTGTGTCACACCAGAAGGCAATGAGGTGTAGAAAATAGCTAAAAGAGACTCCATAAATACTGCAGGAGGCAAATGAAGGACATACAGAGAGCACTTTCTAACCTTTACCTCAAGTCAAAGAACCCTGAGTACTTCTCACTCTTGGATTCAAGGAAATTTGTCTATTACAAGCTTCAGCCTTGCATAGCTGCTCAGAAATGTCACCAATTCAGTTTATTCTTTATAGGAATGTTTCTGCTGGCCATGTTTGGGACACCTGTAGTCTACGCTTCACCACAGGAGATTCAACTTTCCTTTAATGCATATTGAATCACCTACCAAATAAAGGAGCTGGGCAGAAGGCAAACAATTATAACCACACTTAGCAGGATTTTAATCCTACAATGAACACACCTGTATTTCTAATGAAGTTGCACAACACAGACCTATATACCTTTCACTAAGTAAATATACTGAATGGTAGAAGTTTTACAGCATAATAATTCCATTGCCACAGATCACAGAAGTGAGAAATTATTTATGGAAACCAAACAGCTTGGTTTTTTCCAGAATAATAATGAAATCGATATGTAACCCAAAGCTATTCAGTGCAAGTTAATCATAAAGAATTCTCTAGCCATTTTTTTCTTCGCTCTAAAACTTAGGAAACCATTTAATACACTCTTTCATTAATTCAGTTCAGTGACGCCTCTGATTTTGACTTAGAATAACAGTTCACTTTTCTATAATGATGGAAAAAAACACTTTCCTCTCATTGACTCAGTGAGATAGGGAACACAAGTATTATCCCATCTTACAGAATGAAGAAATTAAAGATCAAAAAGCATATGACTTGTCCAGGGTCTTGCAGGGCATAAACAGCAATGCCAAAATTTGAATTCAGGTCTTTTGCTTACAAATTCAGTCCTTTTTCAACAATGTTGCTATCCACTGTAGTGGCTTATGACCAGGGTAATATGTTTAACAATTAGCTCTCCCCCTAAAAAAAGAAGTAACAACAACATACTTTAAAGTTTAATCTACGTTAATATTTTCTCCAATACTTTCTTAAGTTTAGAAATCAACAAAACAAACCAATCCCTTATTTGTAACATTTGATGACTCTTGAAGTATAAATAACAATGAAAATTTACATACTGGCTCTAGCATAGCCCTTCTTGGGAGAAGGGAAAATCATTAAACTGTGAAGAGTGAGTGGAGTAGTGGTGGTGTCAAAAACCTATACTGCTCCTATTTCACAGACTGAATTCACAAGCCAAATCACATATAGTGTGTCCCCCAAGTCTTGGCACTATTAAGTCTTTGAACCTCTTTAAGACTTTGGGGACACAACATAGAGGCAAAGCTATAGAAGTTATACATTCCTCTTGATGTTTTCAAAAGGTTTGTTCCCTAGTCAGAGATGTAAAAAGTCTAGAAGAAGAAATCTTAAGAGATAGGGGAAAACAATGAAAGAAAAACATGTTGTTGTTTTTTTCCGACAATTTTTTTTCCAGTTAGGAAAATGGAAATATTTGTGAATTTAAATATTATTTTGGGGTGCTGAATCAAATGTCTAAGGTAAGACATTAATATAGCATTGATTACAAAACAAATAGCTTATTTACTGAGTGAAAGTCAATTGTTTTTGACACTCCAATGTATCTGATAGCAAATGGATTAAAAGTGGATTAAAAAGTCAAGGCAGGTGTGGCCCCACTCTAGTTAATATAATCACAGAAGTCCCAAAATTTTTATTAATCAATTGAAAAGAAAATAGGTATGTCTCGTTAGTCAAACATATAGGTTTATCTTTAATTTGATTCTTAATTGGAATTTCAGTAGCAGGCCAGGAGGAGCTCCAACTAAGTCTTTGAGAGAGTAGGCGACCATATGAGTTTGTTAAATACATCTGTGCATCCAACTGACACTGGATTTCATTTGAGTGTTCAATGAATCCAATGAGAGAGAATTGTCATTATCCTTGAAGAAGGGAAGAGGATGGAAGGAAAGTTTTTGTCCTTTGCTTCATTTGTTCTACAATACCTTTTTTGCATAAATAGTTACTAAGAACAAGTTAAAATTATTTTATTTGCATGGCATCTCTATTTTTTTTCTTTCTTCTACCTTTGTATTAATTTTGATCTCTTTATCTTGTAGGTCAAGGTTTTGTTTATATAAAGCTGATTCAAAAATGACTTCCATGGCAATAATGATCCATAATGAGTTATTCATTCCCTGAGTTCTTGATTTAAATGACAATAAATTTTATTCTTTATTCTTTATGATGTAACTCAATACTTGCCATGTCTTATACCTTTTGAATACTTTCTTTTTTAAAAATACCATTTTTGAAATATTATTTTAAATTATCTCAATTTCCAAATGCATCTGCCCCCTCTCTCAAATCAGTGAGTCATCCCTTGTAATAGAGTAAAAATATAGTGAGTAAAACAATCAAATCTAACAATCTAAACAATATCCCATATTTTTAGTCTCTTAGTTCTACAATGACTACATTTCTACATTTCTCATTTCTTCTTCAAGTGCAAGCTTGCTCATTATAATTACTGTGTTTGGTATGATTATATTCATGTAAAAATGTGTTCATTATCACCTGAGAGTCTTCTGTTTAATCTATGGGAATATGGACTGTCTTACCATATGAATATGGACTTTGTCTTACCATATTTTCCAACATATTTTTCATCTTCTTTGCTTATTTCTACTTTTTCATTGAAATCACCAATATGAGAGAATATGTTGAGTTAATCTGAATGGTGTTATTGAGTTTATAGGATTTTTCTACCTCTACTTCTTTTCTACTTCTTTGCAATATATTGGCATATAGAAACTTGTGGGGAATCAAGCTAGACTCTTCAGAAGCTGTAATTATTTCCATCAATATTAGATTAGGATAACTAAATATCTCATGAAGTGATGATGATTCTTGTTGCCTTTGGACTCATAGTAAACCAATTTGCTTATTTACTCCTTTAAGAAAACCCCACAGCCATATTTCCATTTAAGTGCAACTTCCTTTTGTCTTCATGTTTCAGTAATGGCAAGCATGTTTAGATGAATTGATATGAATTATTTTTCCAAGAGCATATCCATTCATTGGTCATTAGACATGGATTTGACATCCCTGTACCACAAGTGTACCTGTAACCAAGCAAAAACTTAAAGGTGATCTAAAATCTGTGATTCTTAATACTCTCTATCCTCTTTTCTGAAACATTGCCACTATCACTGCAGAAGGAAAAGGGGGGTGGCTGACAAGATGAAGGGTGATTTTGTATTTTTCTTTATTTTTTGGGATGTCATAGCCAAAGAACTCATCATCAGTTGGCCAGTTTACTGGTATGAACCTCTCCATATTTAGATATAGAGAAAGAAAACACAGCCTATTGCCAAGATCATGCATGAATCCTTTCAGGAATGGTGGAACTGTCCAAAGTGTGTGGGGCACTGGCATGGGCTTCTGTAACCATGGGATCACATCTATTCCATAAAGATCAATTGCAGTAAGTCTTTGTATGAAGAGATTACAAAAATATCAACATGCTAAGGATTGGAAGTTAGGAAAGAACTTTCAAATGTTGTAGAAAATAGAACATCCTCAGATATTTGGTCCAAGAATGCAATTTGGGATTCTGCTAAGTTTATTCTTCCCACAATGAGGTAGAAAGACCTTGGCTTTGCTAAGGCTGCTGACTCTTTCTTGCTTGTTTTAGATTTCATCATCCTCTGAAGCAAGTGAAAGAATATGGCTTATATTTGGAAATATTAATGCCAAATAATACTCAAATCAAATCAAGAAATAAACAAACACATAAAAGAACTCAAGAGAAGCTTGTTTAAATCTTGGAAAGCCATTAGTTTTGGAAAGTCCTAAAAGGTGACTTTAAAATGTAAAGTATAAGAAAAAGCCAAAACTATTGAAAGTAGTAGCTCAGAATTTGAGGTGGTTTTTTTCTCCAATTCTATTCGGCAGCAGATGGATAGGAATGAAGAAGGCAAGAGGTGAGAGTATTCTGATATTGAGGTTTGGAAAGGAGTTATTGGCAAAAGGACAAAGAGCAAGGGATTTGAATGTACAGGACCATGTAGAATGTAATTGATTCACTAGAAGTCTGAAACAGAGAAGGAGAAAAGGTGAAGGGCTGATGACTTTAGAAAATATTGAAAGGTAGAAGGATTGGAAGTCATCTTGTCTACTTGTGAGTGAAAGTTCTAGGCTACACAGCTTATGGGATATCTCACAAACTATCTTCTTCTGTAGAAATTCTAGCCTCAAGTCTTCAAGGAAGCAAAACAACATTACAGAAATACTTGCTATGTTTGTATTAAAACCAACCAAATTAAATTGACTCATAAAAATTATTTTAACATATCCTTCCAGTCAGTCATCAACAATGCCACATTGTTATATAAAGTTAGAAAACTTAATAGGCATAAGAGGCAATATATCTAAAGTTATAATGCCAAATTATCTATTTCCTTTCTGCTTAAGAACTGATTTCACAAATAACAAAGCTGGCAATTCTTCATTCAATTATTTACTCATTCAATAAATAAACTCAGTTTGGTTCCATTCAATGAATATTATTACTTCAGTGACTACTCTATGCAAGGTATTATGATGAACTGTGCATACAATGTTTAGCAATAACAGTCCCTGTAAGCATTTATTAAACAGCTACCATATCCCATGTATTATGCAAAGTACTGAGATATGAAGAAAAAAATGAAATATTTCCTTCTTCAATGAAGTTTATAATTCATTCACTCATTCAATTAAAACACTTATTAAATGCCCACTATGTTTAATGTATTATGCAAGTCCTGGAAGAGAAAGAGAGATGAATGAGACATCCTTAATATAACCATAAATAAATTAGGTTTATTTTTAAAGTGGTTGTACTCCAAAAAGAGAAAAATGATATGGATTTAGGAAAAGACACAAATTAAAAACATTAAGCCAGATTTTTAAAACTTGTTTTCTTCATTTGTTTTGGTTTTCTTGACTCAGAGTGAGGGAAGCCATTGGGGAGGATAGAGAGGAATAGAGTTATTTGGGTTCCTGACTCTAATGTCCAGAAGAATTGCAAGACATCATTCTAGATCTTGAGATCAAATGACATTATCAGGGAGAAATAAATTGCCTGCCTGGTGTAAAATGAGAGTTCCCAGTGACAGGATCATGAGCTAGCTCTGTGGCCTCAGAAGTTGGGTTCAAGGTCTAACATATTGAAAGGGAGAAAAAAATACTTAAGAAATAAGTCAGCAGGTCAAGATGTCCCTTTCTGCCCCCTCCCCCAGTCTCTCCCCACTCTTTCCCTATCTCATTTGGATGTAGTTTTAATTAAAGACAAAAACTGTACTTAATAAAAAAAAATTCAAGTTGGAAGTGGGATTCATGTTAACTCATTACATTTTTCCAGTTTGCAGAGCTGTTTTCTAATGTTTATGTTGTCACACCCATAATGGCAGCTGGTGTCCCTAATTGAGATCACAGCTCTTGCCCAGAAATTTCACCAGATTCAAAACCAAAGCAATCCTATCTCATTGGAAAGTCCCTTTTTATGAAAGCAAAATGGAAATTCATTCTCCAAAATGAGCCAAGTCATGGCTCACCCTAGGCAGAAACATTAAAGCAAGTGAAATATGTCTTTAAGATTCCCAAACTCTGAGCTCTGTTCCTTTTCCTCACAAATTGTAAAGTGATATTAGAAAATAAGTATTGTTTTATTAGTTTAGAGATAAGAAATAAAGTGGCTGCTTGAGGAAAAAAAAGTGGAGTTTGAAGCAGAGCTGAGAGAGAGTGTTAATTTAAACTGCTGACAGTTATAACCATTTTTTCTGTGTCAATTACTCGCTCTGGCAATTGGGAGTTGGTTTCTGGCAGTTGACAGAGACACACTCAGAGACACTCTCTCAGGGCTGGAGGAAATAACATCTTTGCCTCTCTCTGTCTGAGGGGAAGACCTGAAAGAGCTTAGTGTTTTCCTTTTCCAACTTGGGAAACACTATTGAATATGTATTGAGGTTTTTTATAGATTGTTTAACTCTGAGAAGAGCAAAGAAAAACCTGGTCTTTGGTTTGGACGCTAAGTCTGTTAAGATTCAGAGTCCTAACTTGATTCTCATTGAGACTCAACCAGCTAGCCTTTGCTATTTTATAATTTGAAGGTGAAGTTAAGAATTATAAAGATAATAGTGGTAGTTTTTATTTAGATAGTATAAATTTGGGTTAGTCAGATCAGAGAGGAGTAGCGTAGCCTGTAAAACACAGAAGTGACTCCTTGCAGAACCAGGAAATTTATTTGGATGGATTTAGAATTCTTTGGAATTTGAAATCCTTGATTTATCCTTATATAGTCAATAAATATTTTTTATAATAAGAGTCTCTTTAGGGCCCTTGTGTCTGGCCCTGAAGAGAAGTTGACATTTGAGCTTTACTTCATCACTGAAGATACTTTTGATTACCTCCAACAAAAGTATCTGAACAGTTTTGAACCTATATTGAACAGTTTTTCCATCTAAATATTTTATTTATTTAGCTCACCATTTATTATTTTTACACTATGTAGGGTTCTAAGGGCCCTCTCTTATCTCTCAGACACCAATATCCTCATGTTCCCTCAATTGAAACATGGTCTCAAAATACTAACTTATTTATAGTAGTAGTAGTAGTAGTAGTCTCTCGGTAACCAAGGATGACTATTGTCTTTGTGTGTTTTTGTGCACAAAGACACTTGTGCATGAAGATTTAAGTGGAAAAGTCGATGCACAGAGACAGTCCCACTCTCTTGGCGTTGGAAGCCTGGGTCCAGTGGCACAAAAAGTCATTACATCTGGAGACTTCCTCAGCTGCATTGGATGGCCGTGTTGTCTTTTGTGCTTCAACATGCCCTAAGCACTCCATAGTGCCTTGCTGCATCGCCATCTCAGCCATTCAACCTTCTTATTGGTTTCTTCCGTCTGTTCCGCTAATTTATTTATACTGAACTGAAAATAACTGACACAGAGTTTCAACTGCTTCCTCTGGCTGGGAATGAGAGAGTATGAGTTGTGGTATTTTTTTTTCCTTTAAGGAACAGTTTTTAACCTAAAGAAATGGAATTTTTAGGTTCAATTTTCACCATGAGATGACTGGTAAGGTGGTTAGGAGGTACAAGATAACTTTACTATCACCCTAGAAATCAAACCCCTTCAAGTGGTTGCTTACTTTGTCTATATATAAAGTAGAGATTTCTTTTAAAACCGAACATACTTAACTGGTCTATAAGCCAGAAGTCTGGGTCATAAGATTCAGCTCCACCAATTACTAGCTATGCACTTTGGACATTTAGATTTACCTCTCCAAGCTTCAGTTTCGTTTTCTAAAGAAATGAGGGATCGTTTTAAATTCAAATTAATCCAATTTATTAAGTACTAAATTCTCTTTTCACAGAGTTTACAATATATGGGAGAAACAATATCTGCACAGATAAGGAGATAAAAACAAATGGAAAATAAATATTAAACAATTTCATAAGGGAGGGATTTAGGAAATACTTTCGTAGGAGAGACTTAAGCTGAACCTTAAAATTGTGATTAGAGATTCCAAGCAATGGAACCAAGTAGGGAGAGCATTTCAAAGGATGGGAAACTGTCTGTAAAAATGAGTAGTGGTAGTCTCTCGGTGACCAAGAATGACTATTGTCTTTGTGCAGTTTCATCTACGGTGTACCCTCATGTGGCTTTGGAGTCCAAAGGCTGAGGCACAGAGTTTG
Organism: Monodelphis domestica; assembly: GCF_027887165.1. Taxonomy (NCBI): domain Eukaryota; kingdom Metazoa; phylum Chordata; class Mammalia; order Didelphimorphia; family Didelphidae; genus Monodelphis; species Monodelphis domestica. The sequence goes on along the minus strand of NC_077234.1, from coordinate 230,872,030 downwards.
TGGCACATGGGGCATGGGACGCCAGTTGTTACAGGAGGTGCGGTTGTGGCCTGGTGTCGGCGTTCACACGCAGCGGCAAGACATCGACATCGCTCATCTTCAAAGGTGGCGGCGGCTTGGTTAATGTGGGTTCGCCAGCTGCTTCTGTCAGAGGCAGCGAGTTCTAGTTGCTTTGGTGTAATGCCAGCCCACTTCAAGTTGGACTTTAGCTGATCCTTGAATCTTTTCTTTGGTCGACTTTGTTTCCTGAGTCCAGCTGACAGTTCACCATAGAATACCTGTCTTGGTATTCGCTGTGGGTCCATGCAGATGACGTGTCCAGACCATCGTAGCTGGGCTTTGAGGACCAGGACTTCGATGCTGGTGGAGTTGGCTCTGTCGAGTACTTCCTGATTGGTGATTTGGTCCTGCCATCAGATCCTCATGATTGACCGGAGGGAGCGTTGGTGGAATTGCTCCAGCTGCTTCATGTGCTTTCGGTACAGTGTCTATGTCTCACAACCGTACAGGAGCGAGCTGAGGACCACTGCGTTATACACTTTGAGCTTCGTCGCAGTGCTTACACCCCTGTGTTGGAGGACTTTGCAGCGCAGCCACCCGAGTGCCTGGCTGGCCTTTTAGATCCTGGCATTAATCTCGTGGTCTAGGAACCCGTCGTTGGTGATGGTGCTGCCTAGGTACTTGAAAGTGTTGACGTTAGAAAGCTGGGTGCCTTCGATTGTAATGCACGGCTGGTTCGTTGGCCTCCCTGGTGCAGGTTGGAACAGCACCTCTGTTTTGCTGAGGCTGATAGTCAGGCCAAACAGTTTTGTTGCGGTGGAGAACCTGTCCACAATGGTTTGGAGATGATTTACTTGGTGGGCCATGAGAGCACAGTCATCTGCGAAGAGAGCTTCCAGGATGAGTCTCTCTGTTGTCTTTGTTTTTGCAGTCAGGCAGTGAAGGTCAAATAGTGAGCCATCCAGTCGGTATTTGATGTAGATGCCCAGGTCTAGATCCATCACAGCATGTCGTAATACTTGGGTGAAGCATAGGTTGAATAGTACCAGAGTGAGGACACAGCCTTGTTTCACGCCATTGGAGATGAATCGGAAGTCTCTCCACCAGATAGGACTTCCCCTGTCATGTCGACATGAAAGAGCTGGATCAGTTTGATGAATTTTGCTGGGCATCTGAGCTTGCTGAGGATCACCCACAATGCGTCCCTGTTCACTGTGTCGAACGCCTTTGTCAGGTCTATGAAGACAATGTAGAGACTCAGGTTCTGCTCAAGGCATTTTTCCTGCCTTTGCCTCACCGTGAAGACCATGTTGATGGTGCTGCAATCTGGTCGGAAGCCACATTGTGATTCAGGTAGGTTCTGCTCTGAAACAGATGATAGGAGTCTGTTGAGTATAACACGGGCAAGGATCTTTCCAGCAGTGGAGAGTAGTGAGATGCCTCTGTAATTGTCATAGGCTGCTCGTGAGCCTTTGTTCTTGTATAGGGCTATGATGGAGGCATCTCTGAGTTCTGGGGGCATGTCTTCCTCTTCCCATATGCTGGTCAGCACTATGTGGAATGCCTGGAGCGCCTTTCCATTTAAGGCCTTGTACACCTCGGTTGGGATCCCATCTTTACCGGGTGCCTTGCCTACACTCATTTGTTTAATGGCTTTTTGGACTTCCTCTATTGGAGGAGGGATGTCAAGTTGTTCAATGTAGCGGTTTTGGGGGATCTGGTCAAGGGCGCTTTGGTTGACTGAAGAGGGTCAGTTGAGAAGCTGACTGAAGTGTTCTTTCCACCTGTTGCTGATGCCTTTTTAATCTTTTATGAGAGTGTCACCGTCAGAGGATAGCAAGGGAATGGTGGTGGGTTTTAATGGCCCATAGACAGTCTTGAGGGCACTGAAAAATTGTTTGTAGTTTTTCGTATCAGCAAAGCGCTGGATTTCTTCTGCCTTTTTTCCCACCATCGGTCTTGCATCTTCCTGATCTCACACAGCACCGTGGCTTGGAGAGACTTGAATCTGTCCCTTTTAGGAGCAGAGTTTGGGTTATTTTGCCACTCCATAAAGGCTTTGTTCTTTTTGCTCAATAGGTCTTCAATAGCAGTGTTGTTCTTGTCGAACCAGTCCTGGTGGTTGCGTTGTTTTGGGCCTAGGACTGCCTTTGATGTTTCCTATAAAAATGAACAAATAGAGAAACATGACATGGAATCTCATGTACAGGGAAGAGTAAATTGACCAATAAGGATTATATATATCATGGATCTGTGGTGAGAACCAAGATAGATAAAGGATGCAAAAGTATTTTGTACACTGAAGAGCATTAGTGGCATGTCTGAGAGGAGTGAAAAGGGAGTGGGTGGATAGTCTAAGCCTTTGGAATGAGGGTGTCACTAGTTTTTTCCAAGCACTCTTATTTACCTTCTATCAGGTGTGCATACTCGTCACAGTTTTCAACTTAAAATGACAAGAAGTCTCCATAAGCATTCAGAACAGAATGATGAAGAAAATTAAGGAGTCCAAAGCAGCAGCTATTTATCCTTCTGCTCTCTTCTGTATTAAAGGATAAAAGAGGGAAGATTGTATCCTATGGGAAGTTTGGACTTTTAGTATGGAGAGGGGGAGAGAGAGAAGATCCCCCCTTCCACAAAGCGGGTTAAGGGGAGACAGAAGATGTAACGAGTCGGCTCAGAGAGAGGAGAGGGGGTTTGAAGTTTTCCCCATTCTGCCTTCCCTCCTTAGCTAAAGCTGCTCTCCCCAATTTGCTCTTGTCCCCCCTATGCTACTTGAAACCAAAGGGTCTCCCCTTGATATGTTTACTTGCATTCAGCTTGGGGAATGCATAACTTTTAATGTCAACTCAAGCAGGTAATACAAAAGGAAATAATGGGCAGGGAAGAATGGGGAAAGGAAAGTGGGAAAAGCCTGAGCCCCCTGAGAGAAAGTTAGGTTGACTTACCCCCAGGCAAGAGGAGCTGAAGTAGTCTGCCCAGGTTGCTATTCAGAAGTCTCTTCAATTGGAATATCATATTCCATTCCTTTCTTTTTTTCAGTGTGGATGCAGCCAGATCCTGAGTTATCCTCACTGTGGTTCCTTGGTATCTGAATGACTTCTTCTTGGCAGCTTGTAATATCTTTTCTTTGGTCTGATAGTTCTTGAATTTGGCTATAACATTCCTGGGTGTTGTCAGTTGGGGATTAAGTACAGGAGGTGATCTGTGGATTCTATCAATATCCACTTTTCCCTCCTGGTCAAGGATTTCAGGGCAGTTTTCTTTAATAATTTCCTGTAATATAATGTCCAGGCTTTTTCTTTTATCATGGTCTTCTGCTGGGCCAATAATTCTTAAATTGTCTCTCCTTGAATTATTTTCTAAATCCTCTGTTTTGTGAATGAGATGCTTCATATTTTCCTCAATTTTTTCATTCTTTTGGTTTTGTTTTATAGTGTTCTGCTGCCTTGTGAGGTCGCTCGATTCTAGTTGTTGTATTCTGGTTCTTAAAGACTGGATTTCGTCCTTAGTTTTTTGGTCATCTTTTTCCTTTTGGTGGGATTTTCTTTGGGGGGCATCTTTCATCTTCTTCACCTCATCTTTCATCTGCTTTGCCTCATTTTCCAGCTGGTTGATTTTGGCTTTCAAGACACTATTTTCTGTTTCCAGATGACTTATCTTAGTTTTTAAGTTCTTTTCCCAATTGTCTTCAGCCTCTCTTAATTGTGTTTTGAATTGCATTTTGAGTTCTTCCAAAGCCTGTATCCAATTTGCTGGGATTTCTGATTTTTCCTTTGCTGTTCCCTCCCCCTCTGTTTCATTCTCTCTTTGCTCATTACCTGGGCAGAAGCTGTCTATTGTAATTTCTTTCTTCTTTTTCTGTCGTTTGCTCAAGTTTACCCCTTCTTTGCTCCCCGTATTTGGCTGTGCTCTTGCTCCTCTCATTTTGTTTTGGTTTTGGGGCTGTCAGTCTCCCCTCTTGGAGCTTTGTCAGATCTCTTGGTACAGTCTCTAGGGGAGGAATGTTAGCTTCCCTGTCCTCTGGAGGCTTTTGATTGGATTGAATTCAACTGGGCTGGGCTGTATGTAGTATGAAGCTCTGAGGCTCTGAAGACTCCTGGAAGGTTGGGCCACCCAGGCTCTCTCCAGTTCTCTCCAGCTGTTTCTCTGCTGTCCGCAAGTGCCTTTGCCTGCCTCCCTAAACTCTGAGGAGTTCTGATGGGATTATATTTAACTGGATTGGTCTTGATGTGCCTGAGGCAAGGGGGAGACTGGAGCCCGATGGAGGGACCCAGCCATGGCCTGTTTCTCCCTGGCTTCCTCCCCGCTGTCCAAGCTGGATGCTCCAAGCCCGGCGCCCCGCTGCTCACAAGGTAGACCCTGCAAACCAGCACCTTTGCCCGCTCAGAGGTTCCCGCTGCCGCTGGGGGCTCAGCCCTCTGGGTTGTGGGGGAGGGGTCCTGGGACCTTCGCTCTGCCTTCCCCTTAGCCCTGAGTATTCTCGGATTCCAGCTTTTTGGGGGGGCGTACCTTTGATTTGAGTCTAGAAGGAGGGTTCCCCGCTTCTGTCCTGTTGTTCAGATTTAATTTCGGTGTCCTAGGAGCATTCAGTCTGTATCGGTAAGGAAGGGTCTTCCACGAGGTCTGAACTTTTGCTGCTTGCTAAGCTGCCATCTTGACTCCGCCAAATCTCTTCAATGGGAAGTGTTGGGGGAAAAGATTTCCAGTCACCAGCAGGAAAAATGGGTAACCCTGAGGAGAAAGTCTTTTTCCCAAATTTCTCTCTTTGGCTTTTCAAGACTGAGAGACCTCCAAACCAGAGTCTCCTCCTCCTCCAGATTCCACTCCTGGGGCCCCTCCACATCAAGGTGGTCAATTTCACATACTCTTCAGTCTGGCACTTTTTCTCCAGTGCCAGCCTCTGTTACAAACACTCCATTTCCTGTTGTTTGCGTGATGCCACCCTGGTCCATGCCAGTTACTTACTTTCTATGTCTATTCTAATCTACCTATGTTACTTATTATTTCCATCTAAACCCCCCCTCTCAAAATAATAAATCTTATCCTAATCTGTCTATTTGCTAATCTAAGTTCCTATCTTATGCTAAGACTGAGTTATGGGAAGAAAGTTAGGATTATGTGCCACAAAATTTTTACAATATAACAATTTCTTAATACAAAAGTCATTCCTATTGCAATCAATAAAAAATTCAAATCTTAAGTAAAATTGAACTATCCTATGCCTTATGTAATGCTAATACCAATATAACAATTCATAACATTTATAGGCATATATATATTAACTTGTATCTAATTAAATCTGATTTATTCTGTCCCTATGCTACCTCTCTAGTTACAATATTCCCTTTTCCACCCAAAACTACTCTGTCCCTGTCTATTAACGGTTAGTATTTTAACTCTCCTTTCTATCTATATTACTGGATAAGATCATTATTATGCTATATATGTACATATATACATGTCTGCTATTTGTACGCATTTACATATGTCACATGTTATTTAAAAACATATATACATATATATCCTCTGGTAGTAGAGATTTATTTACAGATATACAATTTATGGGTTGTCCTTATTTATGGCAAAGCCCCTAATGTCAGTGTAAAATTTGTTCATGTTCTAGATATGTTGTGGTGGATACATATTTATTCCAATGTGCATGTGAATGTACTTCCCTATATGTGAAGTTAATGTGATCAGCGATTAATCTTACGTGGCCCATTTTCCTGAAGTTCATTCCCCATAATGTCTGATTCAAAGTTCTTTCCAGTTGTCCATGTATCTTCCATCCTTTGGTGTTGCTTGAAGTTTGTCACAGGTCCGGGGTGCCTTCTCCTTTTCAGGTTATATATTTGCCTGTCATCTCAACTTGAAAGATGATCTCAGGTATCCAGAACTACAGGATCATGCATGTGTGTAAGATTAATGTGTGCAAGCATGTAAGAGTGAATATTTTGATGTATGTGAGTGAAACTTTATACAGGATGTTTGTACCATCCTCATGTGTGCAGAGATTTTTTTTTGTAGTTAATGTAGGTTTCTTTCTTAATGTTTGAATATAAGGCAATTATTCTATTCCTATGTGGTTGATTGTAGATGTTAATGATATTTTAGTCTAGGCTTGAGATGGATATTTCTATGGGATTCTAAATCTACCCAAATAAACTCCCAGGTTCTGCAAGAAACCACTTCTCCTATGTTTCACAGGCTACACTAATCCTTCCTGATCTAACTAACCCAAATTTATACTATCTGTCTTGGGCATTATTCTATTTCGGTTTCACTGTCTCTGTTCAGTATCTCTATTTCTTCTTGTGTGATTTTGTTGGATTCATGGACTCTATGTTTATTTATAAAGGGTTGTTCTTGGGGCGTCTGTGTTTGAAAGGATTCTTGGACTTCCATTAAGTTGTTTTTTGGTGTGTTATCATGGGCATAGTGATGTTTAACGTGAGATGTGTGAAGCCAAGAATCTTTTCCTACTACTTTGATCGATGTAGGAGTGGTGAGAGCTACACCATATGGACCAATCCATCCGGGCTCTGTGGGTTTGTCTTTGGCAAAATTTTTGACATTTACTTTGTCCTCTGGTATTATGTTATGTAAAGAGAAATCTAGTGGGACTCTTTGCACTAGTAGTCCTAGCC